>NC_138065.1:4766746-5156099 GCF_964194185.1 Rhinolophus hipposideros
AAGGCATTTGGAACAGTGATGAGACCTAATATACGTATTAATAGAGTTCCAGGAAGAAAGGAAAGAGAATGGAATAGAAACAATTCTTGAAGAGGCAACAGCTAAGAATTTCCTAAAATTTATGAAAACCATCCTGCCATTTGTTATGGGTTGAATTGTGTCCCCCCCCGCCCCGCCCCCCAAATCGTATGTTGAAGTCCTAACCCTACACCTCAGAATGTGACCTTATTTGGAGATACAGTGTTTTCAGAAGTAATCAAGTTGAAATGAGGTCAGTAGGACGGGCTAATCCAGATGACTGGTATGCTTATAAAAAGGGGATATTTGGACACAGAGACACACACAGAGGGAAGACAATGTGAAGAAACATGGGAGAAAACACCCATGAAAAGTCAAAGAGAGAAGCCAGGAACAGAACCTTCCCTCACAGTCCCAGAAAAAAAAAAAAAAATCAACCATGCTGACACCTAGATTCTGGACTCCTAGCGTCCAGAAGTAGAGACGATAAATTAGTGTTGTTTAAGCCACTCAATCTGAGGTACTTTGTTATAGCAGCCCTAACAAACTAATACACCACTGAGTTTAAAAGTTCTGCAAACGCCAAACCAGATGAATATGAAGACCACACCCAGGCACAGCATTGTATAACTACTAAAACCCAGCGACGGAGAGAAAAATAACTTGCCTCCCTGCTCCTCATATTCTCTTATTTGCCATTCTGCTGTCTTGATTCTGAAATGTGAATGTGATCGCGTCACTAGCAAAATTGAAACCCTAAAACTGCCTCCTACCACTTTGAGAATCATGTTCCTGACTATTTGTTCAGTTTTATTTATCACGTTCTCATACACACCCAGCAATAAGAAACTGCTCTCAGGTCCACCAATTTTGCCACGCTCCCTTACGTGCCCATGCTTTTGACAATGCTCTTCAGAGATGATGGGCTTTCATTTATCGATTTACTGCAATTTCAGCTCCTTTGGGAAACTCCTTTTTATCCCTATCTCCCACACCACTCCCAAACGACGTGAAGTATCTCTTCAATATGTTCTCAGAGGACCCTGTAGTTACCTCTATTATAGCATTTATCACACAGAATTGCAATTTTGTGTTTCACTCTATTTTTTCCATCAGATCAAAGACTTCTATGAGAGTAGTGTCTCTTTCCTCCATATTGCACAATGCTTGGCAAAGATTCAGTGCTCAATAAATGCTTGCTGAATAAACCTCTCCCAGCCATTTGTTGAGGAGCCTCCAAAGTAGACTAAATGATTTTATATAAATGAGGGGCTAGGGATTACAGGTCACTATTCAAAATGATAAAATGGTGTTTGGGGTCAAAGTGACGAACTCATCATTCCCATTCATGCTTTCTACCTTCTGAGACTCCTATAAAATAATATAGGGATACAATGCTATGAACCAACAATAAGAAGCATCCTTGAGAAAAAGATTTCTACAGATTTTTAGAAGGCAGAAAGTGAATGGAAGACATGAGACATGATGAGGAAGGGTGGAGGAAAATGAGGTTAGGAGTATGAGAAAGGGAGCGACACCTGGGAGAGGTGATCTGTCTGCAGAATCCCTGAGAAGCTTTGATCCAGAAAATGAGTGTAAAAGGGTGATGTTGAGAAGGGGGGTTGAAATCAGGACAATTAATTAAAAGTGGGAGTACAAATCACTCAATACACCCCCCTCTGCAACTTTCATACTTGGTGGCCAAGGCCCTAAGTCCCAGGTAAAAAATATGAGTTCTTCTCTAAAGAGGTAAAATAGCCTGGCAAAAAGCCTCCAGGCTTCTGGCTTTTAGGGCTCTTCCTGCCCTGCTAGCCAGCTCCTCACTACACAGACTTGAATGGTTAAACCCAAAGAGCCGATAATTCCTACCCACGGATAGAGACTCCCCAATCAACTTCTTCATACCTCATTCTTCAATATGAATGGACAAAGAGATACCTGAGTATTTGATACAAGTCAAAATTATAAAAGAGAAAGACCACGGAGGAAAAAAAAAAGACTCTAGAGGGAAATAAGACAATTCAGGAAAGAGAAAAAGGTTTTGTTATCTTCAGAGACCCTAGATATCCATAAAATCAGAAAGGGTTGCTGTAAAAAAAAAAAAAAATGGAACAGAGAATAAAAAAGAATTCTTAGAAATTTAAAATACGAGTATCAAGTATAAAAATACGAAAAGATGAAGCTGGAAGATAAAGTTGAAATCTTCGACAAAGCAGAACAAAAAGATCAAGATTGAGATCATGGGACACACAGAGGATTAATCTAGAACAGGGATGTCCAAACTGCGGCCCGCGGGCCAACTGCGGCCTGCAATCCATTGTTAATCGGCCCGCAGCAAATTCCAAAACTATATTTAGTTTACTTAAATAAACCAGGTGAGGCAATACGTACTTCACCTCGAGTGAGTGGCCCGGCTGTTTGTGTATTTTACCGCATATGGCCCTTGGTGAAAAACGCTGAAAAAAGTTTGGACATCCCTGCTCTAGACGGTCTAACAGCTGATGAATCAATGTTCCAGAAAGAGAAAGCAAAGAAAATGGAGAAAAAGAAATTATCCTAGAGTTGAAGAATACCAATCTTCAGACTGAAAGAGCATACCAAGTAATCGATAATGAATGAAAAACAAAATCTTACACGCACGTACATCATTGTAAGAATCTCAGAACACCATGGATAAAGTCCCTAAAAGCTTTCAGACAAAAAAAAAAAACCACCAGTCATCTATAAAGGATCTTGCAAAGACTTCATATCGACAATGAAGTGATGTCTTCTAAACTGTGGAGTGAAATACTTTCCACCCAGCCAAAAATATCAAAGTATATGTGAAAAAAAGAAAGACATTTTTAGATATAAGGACTCACAAAATTTCTCTCTTGAAAATCCCCTTTTGGGGAAATTAATTGAGGATGTGCTCCAGTGAAACGAGAGGTACCAAGAAAAGAAGAAATTAATTGAGGATGTGCTCCAGTGAAACGAGAGGTACCAAGAAAAGAAAAATAAAGGGCTCATCTAAGAACAGCAATAAAGAGAAGTCCTAGGATAGAAAGAATCTAAGACATAAAACTGAAGCAGGAGAAAGGAAGTTTGGGCAGGGAGGCCTCTGGGGAAAACGTAGGTTCAGAATATCTGATGTGATAAGAGAATCGGGCGGTGGGGCCTATGAGAAGGCAAACAATGCAAGAAAAAAAGAAATTCTAGGGGAAAAAACCCAAACATCTATTAACATAATCAGTTACCATAAGACCTCGCAGTGAACAATGTTTATATCATTATAATGTAGGCTTTCTTTATTAATTTTCATCCTTTACAGCAAGGAAGTAAGACAAATATGATTATAGAATGGAATGTAATTATCATTAATCTTGACAAAATAAAAGTATATAGTTCACTGAAGTTGGAAAACGACTGGATGAAAACTAATGGGAAAAGATAGGGATGTTAATATCCTCTCACAAAATAGGGCGAGTCTAGAGTTAGCGGTCAAAAAACAGTACAGTTGACCCTTGAACAACACGGGTCCACTTATATGTGATTTTTTTCAGTAAATATACAATCAGCCAGCCCTCTGTATCCCTGGGTTTTACACCGGCAGATTCAACCAATTACGAATCAAAAACAGTTATTTTTAATCTGCAGATGAGTAGGGCTGACAGTATGCATTATTTTGTGCCATTTTACATATGGGACTTGAGCACTGCAACTTCTGGTATCTGCAGGGGGTTCTGGAACCAATCCCTAGTCAGTACTGAGGGGTGACTGCATGGTAGTTAAGTCTGGGGGGGAAGTCAAAAGTTATATGCAGATTTTTGACTGCACAGGGAGTAAGGGTCGGCACCCCTAAACCTCACATTGTTCAAGGTTCAACTTGCAATACTTCAATTTGCAAAGATAAGCCATAGATTTAAAAGTTACATAATAATATTAGGAAAAAGGGGATGACAGAAATTTATAAGTTAAATCCTCATTTGTCATATCAAGAAGTTAATAGATATTTATTAAATAGGACAAACCAACAAAGAACAATATGGGCATATTATTTAGAAATATGGAGGCAAATGCCAGAAAAAAAGAATAGGTAAATGAGTTAAAAAGGAACTGCGCCTAGAAGTGGGACTCGTGGGATCTACAATACCATGTACTTTTACGATCATGTATAGTGATTAAAACTAAAAAAAAAATTACGTAAGTACATGCAGAGGCCATTCGACAAATGTCTAATTATCAACTCCCCTTCCACTGGAGATGGGGACAAAGAGGGCCCTTAATTCAGTCCACTTACATGAAATTTAGTAACAGAATGTTTCTATCGAGTTTTTCTGTTTTTTAAAAAAAGGTACACATACTTCAGCCTGATTTTATATCCTGTAACAGTACCTCCCTGAAATGCTAAGACCTCAAGGCATAACAATCAGGGCAGGCATGAGCTTCAGCCTGGGTCAGAAAGACCCAGGTTTTCATTGAGACTCCACCACTTGTTAGCCATATGCAGAGGGTGTCAAAAAAATGTACACACATTTTAAGAAAGGAAAAAACTGTCTTAAAATTGTAACAATATATACCGAACACAAAAGATGAATACAAGATACGTTTGACTTCCACAATTACAAGAGGTGCTCAAAGTGGTTCCTATCAGCAAATTTTAAGAGTTTTTTCCTTTCTTAAAATGTGTATACATTTTTGGGGGCATCCTCTGTATATTACCTGCACGAGGTTACCGACCCTCTTCAAAAGTAACTTCTTAATCTGTGAACTGAAGGTAATACTGCTTATCCTCACAGAATTAGATAACACAGAGAACAGTCACCGACAGCAGTAAGCAATCCATGTAAGAGCTGTAATTACTACTTACATTGGCCACCACTTTTACTTCTTTGTACTGTGCTTCATAGAAAATTCCAGCATTTTCCAGTGCTTCTGTTAGTGAGGGCCCATTTTTCACCTGCTTATCTAATCCATTCACAAATTCCTCCAGCTTGGCGCTTGCCTCTTCAAATTCTTTGGAGAACTTCTTCCCACCTGTCTTATCTAAAATAATAGAGGAAGTATTCATTTCAGGATTAAAAAAGTGCAATCTTTTGAAGAAAACCCCACTCTAGGTGATCTGCGAACCTGTTCTTGCTGCCTTAGTGTGTAATCATCTTAGTCTCATAGTTTCACCTTTAAAAAGCTTCTCCAAATCACAGAACATTATTAAAATGATTACTGTGAATCTGTAAGTTAAACAAGAGGGCATCACAAAGGCACGTGTAATTAAGGTAAACAAAAGGAAGTCCAACTGAAAGAAAATTTGCTGATTAGTTTTTTTCACAAATTTGACGCCACACTGCTACTTAGCAATAACGGATGAGGCTGGATTCTGTTCACTTCTACCATTAACTTTTACCCTACGGAACGTAGAAAATAGGCTCTCAGATGAGAAAACTTGGACAGAGAAAAGATAAATGACTTCTGTGTGAATCACACTAAAAATTCATCTTTCCTATCACAAAAAGACCCCTGATAATTTCATATCAGAAGAGTACAAAGCACGAATTATGCTTTGTAACAACAGTGACATTACAAACTACTACTTATGCTCCTAAGTATACTTCTTTCTCATGACTGTAGCAATATGGCTTTAGATAACAGTCCAAATTTTGGCTTTGGCTCTTAACCAGCTGGGTAACTGAGATAAGCTACTCATCTCCTTATGAAGCCCTGGATTTCTCATGTCCACAACAGAGGATTTTACTATGCTTCTGGGTTGTTGTGTAGATTAAATTAGGTAACATGTTAAATTTAAAGCATGGTTCAAGCAAAGAACAGATACCAAAATGAATATCTAGTAGCCATTTACTTGTTATTTCAAAAGTATTTATGAAAAGCCTATTACGTACTCAGTACTGCTCTAGGCGCTGGATATAGCAGTGAACAAATAAGGATAATTTCTACTTGAGATTTATATTCTAACTAATTATTATTATAATTAGTCCTTGTAATTTACAATGTAAGGAAAAGAGAGCAACCAACTAGATTTTATGAGGCAATACAGTAACCTCATGAAAGAACATACCCGAACCAATGAACCATACACGTGAAATACAGCTGTCTATATGTAAGCCAATACATCAAGAAAGCACTAGAAGTGATGAAAATGGCAGCATTTCTTGGGGTTTTTTAAATTTCTTTTTCTCCAGCTTTGTGGAGATGTAACCCGCATGTACCACCGTGCCAGTCTAAGGGGCACAGCGTGAAGGGCAGGACTTCACTTAAGAAATCCTGGGAACCCCAAGCTGCTCTCTACGACCTAAGGTTCTCTTCCTGGGGAAACCAGTCTCATCATTAGAAAATGACAAACCTGGAAAGAAAATCTGAGTGATTCTAGGTAAAAGGACGTACAAATTACCTTTTAAGCATTTGAGAGTTTCTGTACTGCACACATCTACCCTCATAGTTGACAGCTGCTTTTCCTTCAATTCGATCTGATCTTCTGAGCGCTTGTACAGCAACAGCTCTTCAATGAGCGCCTGAGACTGAACACAGAGCAGAGTCCAATTGCACTTACGAGATCGACTTATTTATCTTTCCCCATTAAAACCTAACAAAACCCCAAGAGCAAAAAACCCTTCACATTTCCTCATAGTCAGAGACAGCGATGTCACTTCTCATGTCAAAACTCTATTTTCAGTCATATGCTTTAAAAGATCCTTTTCCTTAGTTATTCAGATCTAATTTATGGCTATAGAGTTAAGACTAAAACTAAGGTCTACTTATATCTTCTTTACATTTCAATTATATAAATAGTCTTATTATGTTAATTCTAAGCAAATTCTAATTTAGGAGAGCTTCACAGAAAGATGAACTCCCAGTTGGGGGGCTCAGTACAGAAATCCCGTAATAGGTATTCTCTAAGAAGGTTATTTCTTCCGTTAGGGGAACAGATGAAACTCCAAGTAATCTGATGCCAATCTGGATTCCTTTAGAACTTAAAATATAACTGATGTACAACTGAGTAAAAAGAAATCTTACTGGACTACACAGACAACGGTAACACAACAAGGGGGTAACATGCTTTGGCATGTCAAACATATGCTTAACTTACTCGAAATTCAGCAACTATCTTAGACTTGAGAGCAGCTTTTGGATTCGTGGATGCTGTTGGAATGAAACAAAAGGTCATCAATACAGATAGCAAAAGTTGACTAATATTAAGGAAAATTTTACCTTTTCTAGTTAAGGGTGTACTTTGAACATACGCCAAACATGCCTATTTAAATCATAGCATAATTACTAAAATAAACAGAATATCAAGTTTGAACACTGCCTAAGTATGGTCAATATAAAAATATATTGTTTAGATAGGACGGACCTACTTACCTCCAACAGACCCTTTAAGTCATAAAGCCCTAGAATTACTGATTGGGAGACACATGAAGTACCGTTTGTCCTAGTCTGACTGCGTGTAAAAGGATCTCAATACCTCAAATTAAGAGTGTCCAGGAGCAGGACATCCAATTAATCCTGAGCACTGGCTGAAGAAAATCACCTACAGACATCAACTCTATTCCTACGTTATTTAGCTTTGGATTTCTTTTCCTGCTGACTCAGTTCTCAGCAAAACAGGCAAGACAAGCTCTAAGTACATTATCACTGTGGTTGAACTGTGGCTGAAATGGCGGCTCCTGGGGTTCCTAGGCATGCAACTTAGAACCGAAATGATGTCAGAGGATTCCCTTAATCCTGATGAGTGGCATGCGCTTGCTGGAGCAAAACCATCCCAAGTGTCTTGTTTCACCTCCCACTTCTCACTGTCCTTTACCTTGTTCCCTCCACACCTTCAGGTCTTTCTCAATATTCCTCAGTGTGGCCCACAGCCGTCTATCGCATGCAGTATTCCACTCCCTTGTTCCCATGCTGGGTAAACATGATAGACATAGCAGGAGCTCCTGTTAGAGAACGAGCTTCTGGCCAGGATTTGAGGCCCATGTCTAATCTGGCAGACTGTATCCCCCAATCTGAAGGATGTCATGGCTCCCACAGAAATGCTTCTGAATGCCTAGGCTCCTCTTGAGCGCTGCTGTTTAATGCCAGCTGCCTCTAATTCAGACATCTTTGAACCCGAGAGGCAGCCTGGCCACTACCAAGTATCATGTTCTTCTTTCAATCCCCCAACTACTCTTGAATCTTCACTCATTTAAACCCTTTTCCTGCATGTCCTTTGCTTAAAAGTAGTTTTGTTTTGTTTGTTTGTTTGTTTTTAAAGAAGTGACTCCATGATGGCTTGTTTAGTGTAAGTCACTGGGGGCCTCCCAGGCCTGGAAAACACAGGCTTGCCCATGGTTTATGGAGGTACGATGTCAAATGGTCTACATTTTCTTCTGCTCCCAAAAGAGGAGTTAATTTTATATTAGTTGAGATTTTGTTCCTTACTTTGTGATTTCTTCCACTGCTTATTCGGTTGTTTGTTCAGATTTTCTTTCAGCTGCTTCTGAGTTTTGAAAGTGGTACCTGGAAAACATTTCAGTTTTTGCAATCTGGCATTATGGGAAGCTGTCTGTCTGTCCACTTCAGTGCCAAAATTGTAGCATGAAAAAAGGCAATCCGAGACTGTGTGTCGTTTCTTTCTTCCCTTTACTGCCACTTTTATTAAAAAACTAAAAATACCTACCAGATCTCTAAGAAGCCGTCAAATAAACATGATTTCTATAGTAAATGAAATTACAGATTTTGAGAAGTATAGGGCAGGCAGCTTTTTAAAAAGACCAGTTAACACATTCAATGAAGAATTTAACAGCTTCTTAGGAGATGCTATTTTTAAAACAAATTTCTAATCAAATAATGGTCATGATATCAGATATTACCAGCTTCTATTCAATGACTTAATTCCATGCATCTAATACATAGGAACTAAACAACTTTTTAAAAAACAGGTACCCAACTTACCGCAAATCTAAACCAAAATAGAGACTGAAGAATGTCAATATATGCTTAATATCAAATACTTAGTGAAAACTGAAACCCTTTCCAAAAATTCTCCAACAGTAAGAGAACAGGATAGTAATTATTAAATACACACAAAAAAGGAACAGTTTAAACACTCAAAAGGAGGAAAATAACCAGAAGGACATCATCACTTAATATGCTTGACTTTCTTTAGTCAAAAACAAAATCCAACCCTCCCCAAATCAATTCTATTTCAATTTTAATTCACAGTTTTATAAGTATTTAATTTTAAACAAGTAAGACCAGATCCAAAATTTTATTTTCCATTATTAAGCAACAGGACCAGATCTATAAAAATACATATAATTTTAAAGACTGAACAATGACTCCAATTTTCTTTTAGGAGAAAAAAGACACTTACTCAAAGCTTCTCTTAATGCCGTAATCATTTCTTCTGGGTATACATTTCTATCTTCCCAGATTTTAAAGATCCGTTCTATAGACTTAGAGACAGATGGATCCCTGAAGAGAAAGAAAAAGTGAGATACATATATAAAAATGTTCACTTGTATCTCAAACTAGAAATCTGAAAATAAAGTTGTCAACAAATTATTTTCCAAATGTCTTTTGATGTTTATTTAAAACAATGCTTTTCTACAGTGTCTAAGACTCTTACTCAATACTTTTTAATCAGTAGCATAGATGAGGACGACACACTAAACTTTTTGATGGATAAGAAGTTGACAACTGGTATCCCAAAAGACAGACTGAATCTAGTAAGATGAAATCTAACAATGAAGAACCTGGTCCAAAAAAACCAATTGCACTAGTACAGAGTAAGATAAGGCTTAACAATGTGAATAGTTTGTTTTTTCTTAAAGGTTTGGTTGAAACTATCAATCAATCAATCACATACTATAACATGTTTTCCAAAAAGCTATCACTTAATATTTAACAACACATATCTAGAAGGGTGGAGGTAAGGAGAATCACTTTATCCTGCTTCACAGGAGGGCTTCTATGTCACGTTGGCCATCTTACTTTAGCAGGAAAATTGTTAAAATAAAAAATGCTTGACAAAAAAACTATCAGAAGCAAAAATTAAAATCCTATCTTATAGGAACTGTAGAAGAAATATAAAAACAATGCAGGGAGGTTTCTTGTTGCCTGGTATTCCAATAAGCCACAATTCAGCATCCATTTTACTGCAGAAAAAGATCTGGGGTGTTTACGCATTTTTATTACCACGAATAATAGTGCTACAAAAATTCTCTTCCACAGACTTTCTGCACACATGCAAAAGTTTCCCAGAGGATGACTAGGGAGGGGTGGAAGTGCAAGGTCATAGGGTGTTCATACATAAACTGTTTTGTAAAAGGAGGTTGTTTTTATACCAATCAACCCTCAAACCAACAGTGTATGAAAGTTCCCATCGTGCCACAATCTTGCTAACGTTGGTATTGGTGGACTTCACAATTTTATGTCCTACCTGGTAGGTGTGTGCCAGTTATTAATTTATTGCCTCTCTGTTCTAAATGACCCTTCTTTGTGACACTGGAGCCAGACTGCAAACTCTATTTCCCCTTGGCTCATTGTGAGACTCTGCCAACAGAGGACCCTGGAGTGACAATGAGAGGCTGGAAGAGGTGGTAGGGATTCTTTTGGGATTCTTTTGGACCAGAGAACATTCAGGCTGCATTCAGGCATCCTGGCAGCGTGTCTTTAGCACAGAGGGAGTGGGGGGAGGGTTGCTCTAGCAGTTAAGTGATGAGTGCGTTCCACCTTTTTCTTGTCCACTATAGTGGCAGGTGACATATTCTTGTCTCAATCCACTTTTTCCTCATTTCTGAATCTCAGCTGGGACGAGAGGGGGGGCTCCTTTCTCACTTTTCCCTTGGGTCCAGAAGAGGAAGTGAGTACATGCTTTCTGCAAATACTATATCATCTATCATACCTTAGAGTTCTTTTATTCTTTCTAGTAGTTAGTTACCTTTTCTCTACTTAACAATTCTTTTTTTAAAAAATAAATTTATTGGGGAATATTGGGGAATGGTGTGTTTTTCCAGGGCCCATCAGCTTCAAGTCGTTGTCCTTCAATCTAGTTGTGGAAGGCGCAGCTCCCGGGCCCATGTGGGAACTGAACCAGCAACCCTGTTCTTCAGAGCTCTAACCAACTGAGCTAACTGGCCACCCCTACTTAACATTTCTTTAAGTTACATCTTCCTCATTTAAATTACTGGTGTGTGGTTTCTCTCTCCTGATTGGACTTATATGTAATGCTATATCTCGGCAATTCTAAGGTTGTATGACACATGATATCACAATAGACTGAATGCAGAAGCATCAAAGAGAATTTAGCTGTCTGCTATTAAGCCATGTATTAGAGATCTTTAAGAACGCGAACCACCACCGCTCTCCTCACTAAACTTAAAAAAAAAATTTGTTACTCACATTTATTGTTTTAAAAGTGGTATTAATAAATATTTAAGCAATTTAATTTCTAATAAGTGCCAGGTAAACTTCCATTTTTTTGTCTTTTTCTTCTTATTTCGTCATTCTTTCTAATCCCATTGTTGACTGCATTGCAAATATTTTCTCCCATTCTGTGGCTTGTTTTTTCATTCTTTATGGTATCATTTGATAAATGGAAGTTCTTTATTTTAATGCAGCTGAACTTATGAGGTAAAGTCATGAGATATTCTCCTACATTGTCTTCAAAAAGATTTATAGTTCTTTCATGTTTAGGTAATTAATTCCAAAATAAGTGGAATTAATTTTGTGTGTGGTGCAAATGGGATCTAATTTCTTTTTTTCTATATAAATAGCCAATTGTGCCAGCAATATTTATGAAAAAGCTTTTTTCACTATGTGTAGTTTTATATACAAATCAAATATTCATATACATTGGTCAGTTTTTAGACTTTGTATTATGTTCCACTAGTTTCTCTGGCTATCTCTAGACCAATACCAAATTGCTTTATTTATCGTAGCTTTGTGGTTATGTCTTGAAATCTGGTAAAGACAGTCTTCCCACCTTGTCATTCTTCCAGAATTTCTCGGCTCTCTCTCTCTGTGGAGTGGTGGTGGTGGGAATTCTCTATAGCTCTGTATAAAATTCAGAGTCAATTTGTAAAATGGGGGGGAACCCCTTCTAAGATTTTAATTAAGACTGCACTGGATTCATAAAATCAATTTGGGAAGAACTGTCATTGTTAAATATTCAGTCTTCCCTATCCACAAATATTTATTTAGGTTTTCTACAATGTTTCTCAATTACGTTTTATAATTTTCCCTATAGAGATCTTAGCACATCTTTTAAGATTTCTAGTTGATCCTCAGTAATCGCACATTCTATATTTGCAAATGCAATTGCTAAATTCACTTGCTAAAATTTATTTGTAACCCCAACAGAAATACTTGTGCTTTTGCAGTTTTTCTTGGACGTGTAGCGAAAATTTTGAGTTGGCTGATGTGAATGTTCCAGATGAGGCTCAAACAGGGTGATCCCTAAAATCTCGTTTCAGCTATTAAATGGGAAACAAGTGTCTTTTTCATAGTTTATTTAGTGCCAAATTTCCTTGCATTTTTGTGCTTTTGTTAATGATTTTGCTGTTTAAAATGGCCTCCAAGCTTAGTGCTGAAGTTCTGTCTAGTGTTATTAAGCACCTGTATTAAACTTTGTTCAGGCATTATAGTGTTGTTAGCTGTGACGTCTGTGTTAATGAATCAACAAAACATTAATATATATGAAATAAGGTATTTTTATATGCAAACACACATAAAGGAAGGTTATGTAGTGATCAGCTGATGAAAATATAACCAGGGCCTTGTTGGCACCTGTATTTCCCCGAGGAACAATGATTCAGTGTTTGCTAATTCAGAGTTCATGACAGCTTTGTGGAACATAATTACCGTGAATAACAAGAATCAATTGTGTTTCTTTTCTTTTTTTCCAGTATAAAGAATTAAAATGTTTTTCATTCTCTTACTTTGTTTCTGGTATATAGTTAAAATAATTAATTTTACTACAGAAGTCCAGCAATCTTGCTAAACCCTCTCAATTAATGGTAATGATTTATCTATAGATTTTTTCATTTTCCATGTGTACAATCATATAATCTACAATTAATGACAATTTTGTTTTTTTTTCTCTTTTCAATCCTTTCATTTATACCTTCTCTCTCTTGCGCGCACGTTCTTTTTTTTTTCTTCCCTTACTGCTCTAGGTAGGAACTCCATTACAAAGTTAAAGAGAAATGTTGCTATTGGGCACCATCCTAGTTTTCTTCCTCTTAGGTAACATGTTTGCTATAGGTTTTTATTCTGGGGAGATGTGTTTCTTAGATGAAGAAGTTCTTTTCTATTTCTGGTTTGTTTTATAATAAATGAATTTTTCATTCACTTTTTCTGCACCTTTTGAGATCATCATTCAATTTTTCTGTTCTCATTTGTGAGCACAGTGAATTATATGAATTTATTTTCCAATATTAAACCATGCTTCCATTCCTGCGACAAACCCCACACGGTTATGATATATTATATTCTTTTTGTTGTTGTTGTTTTTAAAGCCTACAGCACCTGGTATTCCCAGGCAGTCTCCCATCCAAGTACTAACCAGGCCCGACCCTGCTTAGCTTCCAAGATCGGGCGCGTTCAGGGTGGTATGGCCATAGACTATATTCTTTATGTTCTGCTTGTCTCGAGTTGTTTCTCACATGTGTGTTCATGAATAAGATCGGTCTATAATTTTCTCATACACTCTTGGACCAGTTTTGGTGTCAAGGTTATGCTAGTCTCATTTAGATAAGGTGAGAAGCATTGTTTCTCTTCTTTTTTTCTCTGAACAAGTGTGTACAGATTGGAATTATTTCTTCCTTCCATATTTGATGAACTTGCTGGTGAAGGATCTAGGTCAGGGATGTTCTTTTTCTTTTTTTCCTCATGCAAGTTTTTAATGGCTCTCAAAATTCTGTGACAGACTTTTGGTTATTTCCATTAAAAAATACTAATTTTGAAACCTAATAAAACTGCCACACAAAAAAATCAGATGGTCTGTAAAACACCCTCCTTTCCTTCTGGTTTTTTGATGCACTGTTGTCCTTTTAGCTTTAATTATCATATATTTTATATGGTTTTAATTTAGTAGACTTTATGTTTTAGAGGCACTGACCATTCTTTTACTATTAAACTTAAACGGCCAACTGAGACAAATAGTTCTGAGATAGCTTTTCCAACCACTGACGTGGTGACTTTGCCAGCTCCAGCAGTCTTTTTGTCCACTGCTTTGATGACACCCACAGAAACGGTCTATCCCATATTCAAGAGAGGAAAACAACAAAAAAGTCTCAGAGGAGAACAGTCAAAGAAGCTCTCCATATATATGGGCTTGCCAGAAACAAAATTAGTAATTTCAAGCATCTGGGGCCATCTTCCTGCTTTTTACCAGAATGGTGATCAATCTTCTCCTTCAGCTCAGCGAACTTACAGGCAATGTGAGCTGTGTGGCTACCCAGCACGGGTGCACAGCCAGCACTGATTTGGTCTGGATGGTTCAGGATAATCACCTGAGCCCCGATAAATGTTTTCAACTGACACATCCTTGACACGGAAGCCCACAGTGTCCCCAGGAAGAACTCCACTCCGAGCTTTAAGGTACATTTCCACAGACAGAACTTGAGCTGTAACTCTGATCAGAATACAGACGACCATGTTGGATTTGAGAATACCTGCCTACTCAGCCCATAGGGACACCACCAATTTCGTAGCCATCCTGGAGTGGCAGACACGAGGGCTTGTCAGTTGGACAAGCTGGTGACAGAATGCAACCCAGAGCTCCAAGCAGCATGGTTCCACTGGTGTTGCCGTCTTCACAGGTGACTTTCTATCCCTTGAATCAAGGCATGTTAGCACTTGGCTCTAGTATGTTGTCACCATTCCAACCAGAAATTGGCACAAATGCTACTAGGTCAGGGTTGTCGCCAATTTTCTCAACATAGGTGCTGATTTCCTTACCGATTTCCTTGAATCCCTTCTGGCTGAAGGGTGGCTCCACTGAATCCATTTTATTAACACCAACCAGTAGTTGTTTCACACCCAGTGTATAAGCCAGAAGGAGATGCCCATGGGTCTGTCCATGCTTGGGAGAGACCTACTTCAAACTCACCAACACCACCGGCAACAATCAGGACAGCGCAGTTGGCACGAAATGCACAAGCTGGATTATGATTCACATTTTACAGGTGAAAAAACTGAAGCCCAGAAAATTAACTAGTCTAACAAGTGGTAGATCCAGGATTTGAACCTAGGCAACCTGATTCCAAAGACTACATTCTTAACTTCTAAGCTCTGCTGCTTCCCAAGAAAGAAGAGATATTCCAGGAAGAAAAATTCCCAAGCACTTACATTAAAACATGAGTATTTGGCTAGAGCAATGGTTCATTATTGGGACATGGGAGAGCTGGTGACAGGATAGGAAGGAAGGTTGATTTGATGGCAGAGGGCCGTAAGGACTTTTCAAAGGAGCCTGGATGATGGTACTTGCACAGTGAAAAAAAAACTTCGTGAAGGCTACCAAGTGACATGATCTCATTATTTCTTGTTTTTTAATGTTCAATTACCTATCTTAAAGTAGTTGTATATCATTTATTTTCAGTATCCTCACCTATAAAATGAAGATAATAATCTTTGCCCTAAGTATATTATATCGTTAGTTTGAGAATCAAAGGAAGTAACAAAGATGGAAAGGAATTTGTTAAATCATAAAGTGATATAAAAATGTATGTTAAAGAATGATCAGAGCAGTGATTTGGCAACATTAGTTTGTTAATAATAGAAGTAACCACCATGATCCTCATCATCATAGCAGTAGCTAACATTTATTATTATATGCCAGTTACTGTTCTAAGCTCTTTATATGTATTATTAACTCATCTAGTTCCCAAACTCTGTAAGGTGGGGACTATTATTGGCTCCAGTATACAGATAAGAAAACTGAGGCTAACTTAGATTGCCTAAAGTTATAGAGCTGGGAGGTGGCAGAAGAGGATTCAAACCCATGTACCTTGGTCCCAGGGCCTATGCTCTTAAACCATTAGATCTCTGGACACCAATGTGTATGTAGCCTAATGTCAATGAAAAGGAGATCAGAAATTGAGAAACTAGTTAGAAGACTGTTCTAATAATGCAAATGTATCAAACAGAGATAATACAAATAGAGATTAAAAGGCAGAGAGAAAAGGAGGAAGAAACAAGAATCAGCCCCTAGTAAGAGACTAGAAATGAAGGGATAAGAATTTAAAATGACGAAGGGGCCATTATAAAATAAAAAAGTTTAAGTTAGGTTTAGGACTATGTAGTAGAACAGAAATAATAGAAGACTAAGAGTCGAAAAACCCTTCAGTTCCAGTCTCAGGTCTTTTACTAAGTTGTCATTTTACTCGGGGCAATTTCTTAACTGTTCAGGGCTTCAGTGTTCTCATTTTGTAAAAAGGAATAATAAAATCCAGTCTGCTCCCCTCCAAAGTTGGTTACTGTGAGTTTCAAAAAACATTGTATAACAATTTCAATTTATAACATTTTCACATAAATTATAGGAGTGGGGCTTTATACAAATATAAGGCGCATGACTGTTTTAGACAACAGAGACAGAGATATAGCAGTTATTACTACACGAGTAACAGTTAAAACCATGAGTAGATAAGTCTCTGAAAGTGTGTAAAGACAGTGAAAGGCAGGTCTGACAGTTTAGTAAAAAAGTAAGAAAACTGCCAAAATTCAAACTCCAAATAGTCAAGACTTCCTTCACTAACCAACAACTAGCTGTGAGGACATCCCAAACCCTTCTTATGTTGGCTTTATTCCAGAGTACCAAGCTCATCATTTCCGCAAAACCTGTCATGACATCTTTTCCCAACAAAGGTCATACACACAATTCTCTCTCTATACCATCAGAGTCAAAACACACACACACACACACACACACACACACACACACACAGCTCTGATGATAACAAGCGTAAATTCACTTTTCAGTCCAATTAAAGATGAGAATTTTAAAGTAAAAATGACTGCCTTTTATGGAAGCCTGGGATAGCAACAGGCCTTAGGAAAGTTCCACCAACATCAAAGATATCTACTCTCACACAATCCTGACATTATACAAGCAAATCTTCATTTATTATAGGGATTTTTCTACAACCGTGCGTGTGTGTGTGTGTGTGTGTGCGCGCGCACATGCAAAACTTATAGAAATGGAAGAATAGTCCACAGTTTTCCAGGTGGTAACTCGACTCGGACATTCACAGACACTCTCCTTGTGCTTCCAATTGAAGTTTCAACTATTCTGTTCTCACAGTGATGCATACATTCAGATGAACTGGCATTTTTGTCCCTCAGCTAGGATGTCTAGGACACAAATGGCAAATAAATCTCCTCAGGTTGGTTTAGCTTCATTTATGACCCTCCCTTTTGATGTCTCCCTTACATGACAATAGTAACTAGGATGTCTAAAACAAAATCTCCAGGTTCTCCAGCCTATGGAATTTCAAACCGGTAAGGGAAGGATAAGCTGCAATTTAATAAAAAGGAACTGGAACAATTAGACAATTATTTGGGAAGCAAAAGTTCCCCAACCCATTTGGAAGATGGCTCATCTCTCTTAAAATGAGTGAGTCCACCCCATAGCAACTTTCAATCAAGTGAAGTCCAGTAACTCCTTAAAAGGATTAAAGGAATAAAATAATGCTTTCATGCAGAGGTCTCTAATAGGTTGCCCATGGCTCAAATGTAGTAGTTATCAGGTGCGTTTTGTTTGGCTAACAATATACATTTTTAAAATGTGACTTAGCTTCACACATTTAAAAATTGGGAGACTGCACATAAAAATCCAGATTTTGACCTTTTAAAATGAAGAAAGTCTTTGGAAAGTCTGGAAGCAAGTGTTAACACTGGATCCATATTTCTTTATGAGGAACTGCTGCCCCTTTAGATGCATTTTTCCTCTCATTCAACCCACTTCACTCATCTGTGTTACTTGCCTGGGACTGACATTTTTAAACTGGGTACTGCTACCACGTACAGAAAAGCTACTTCTTTTCTATGTTGAACTTGAATCTGGCTAATTTATGGAACTCGCTTATGAGTTGATTCTATGTAGGCCAGGGGTGGCAAACTACCAACCTTGGGCCATTATCTGGCCTGCGTCCTGTTTCTGTAAATACAGTTTTATTGGAGCCCAGCCACACCCACTCGTTTATGTGTTGTCTATGGCTGCTTTCATGCTAGAATGGCTGAGTGGTGGTGACAGAGATCCTATGGCCTGCAAAGCCGAAAATACTTACTATCTGGACCTTCACAGAAAAAGGCTGCCTACCTCTGATCTAGGCAATCATACTGTCCTCAAACAATGACAATTCTGTCTCTTCTAAATGCATTCTTTATTTAGAAATGAATGGCATCTCCAACACAATGGTGAATAATAATGAGGATAGAAGGCAGCCTTCTCGGAATGTTTTAATTCACATTTTTTTAATTTTTTATTTACTAGAGGTTTCTGAAGATACCCTTCATTAAGAACCTTTTCAAAGCTTAAAATTTTAATTTAAAGGACTGTACTTTATTCTGAGATTAGTCCTTCCCACCTTTTCCTGTGAAATAGTAATAGTAACACAAAGCAATTATTTTTAAAAGTATCTTTAGAGGGTGAAATAGAAGCTGACAACCCTATATTAATCGCTGAACTAGGTCATGAAATCTAAATCTAGGAAATACTAGTTTACGTTTTAAAAAGACTACAGTGATATATACAGCAGAAACTCTAAGTGGAGGTCATCCAGCATTCTGCTTTTCTTACTCAAAATTACTCGGTTTCTTTATGTAAAGAGGCAGCATGGATTAGTGGTTAAGCGGCAAACAGCATGGGCTTTGGGGTCTCCAAGGCTTGGGTGGGAATTCTGCAGGCCCCATGCCCCATGGCCCGGACCCGCCACCCAGGGAGCTGTGAGAGCTTAGGCAAGCGACTTAATCTAAGCCACTGTTTCCTCCTCCTTAAAATGAGGATAACAGTAGTAACCACTTTCTAAGCTGTTCTAGGATTAAATGACTTAAAGCACACATATACAATATTGTATAATATCTGGTCAATTTCAAGTGTCCAATAAATGTTAGGTGCTATTATTATTATTTTTTTATGTACTTCTGACATGTGTCTAAATCTTTATTACTTAGTACATTCAAGTAGGACCATATTTTCATCTTTTGTAATACCAAAGTAGACATCTCAAGTTAACAATCCAAAGGAACAGGATCATGCAGTTCTGACAGGGTTAATACTGACAAGTGGATCAATAATATATAATATTCATATATTTATACGTTATGCATAATTTGAGGAAATATTTAGCTATTTTAATTGTTCCATATAACTGTTTATCCTCCAATTATGTGTGTCTCTCTTGACCAAACAAACAACTTACAAATATGAATGAAACACTAGAAAAACAATAAATACAAGACAAAAATAAGATCGGAAATAAGTATTCCAGCACTTCAGGAAATACTGGATACAATTTTGCTAAGAATGGAGTAAATCAATGTGGAGTTGGGAATACATATTTCCATTTCCCTTTTAATTACACAGACTTCATGGAGGGGGCAAGATTTCAGACTCTGAAAGAAGTATGAAAATGTGTGAAAAAACCAAAACCACAAAAACAAAAGAAGCAGTTGAAAGAAGTACAGGCAGAGAGCACCACCAGGAGATAGATATGGTCAAGTAAGGAGAGAGGAGGCAGACAGTAAATAAAAGACAAGCTTCCAAAAAGGGAACAAAGGAAAAATGTGCGTATTAGCTGGAAAGTTGCAATGAACAATTTGGGCAAAATATCCTTCCATCTCCAAGCATGTGCAACTATTACAGTTCTTACGAATAATGGGTCAAAAGGAAAACTAAAATTCTAACTGTTCTAAGCTTAGATCTCAAGAGCAGTAGGAATTTACTTACTTCACCAGAGCAGCTGCTTCAGGAAGTACATCAGCAAATGATTCACGGAATATGATCGCGTTTTTCCTTTTACAGTTCTGTATGACATCATTGGCAAGGTAAAAGAGATTCAAACGGTGGGGATAGGCGGCTAGACATGACAAAAGACAATAAAAGCAAATGAGTCAATTTATACTTAGCTCAACTTATTCCAAATAGTGTTCTCTAACTGTGTAACTGCGATTGGATGGATGGACGGACGAATAAATGAACTAATGTGATTAATTTATTGAACCTAATGCCTAAAAACCTTATCTGCTTCAGGTTAAGGTTTTGTTCAAGGTACTAGAGTAATTTCTACTTTACTTTATAGATACTTGGCACTAAAAAACCTCATTAACTCTGGAGAAACTAAAATACAAAACTGTTCTCCCAAACATTTAGGAAGATAAAAAATTGAGTTGAAGCCACTCGACTTTGCTGCAAAAACACCAGGGCTAGTGGAAAGAGCAAGGGCTTTAGAATCCAATCGGAATGTGACCTTGGGCAAATTGCTTCACTTCCTCTTATCACCTCCTCTTACCATGCTTACTGCAGACAGACTCCTTTCATCAGCCAGTCCAGATACCACTCAAACACACCCAAGTCCTCCCATCTACTGGAAGGAAGACAGGCTCCACTGCTAGTGCTGCTACTTTCACCGCTAGATGGATGTTCTGGTAAGTTGGCAATTTGATCCCCTAAACACACCTACGTCAACCTTTCTCAAAGGCCCATGATAAGGCCCAATCAATTCACCATCTGGAACCTTGAGTAACGCCACCCCAAGTTTCACTGTTATCCTGGACACTTTTCATATTCATATGGATGATCCATCATGTTTTCTAGCCTCTCGATTTCTTGATCTCAAATTCAGTGACTTCCAAGAACCACTCCTATGTACATTTCTGACCACAACCTCCCATTTCCATTGTATTTGTTCTTCAATTTCAACAAACTCTCAGTTCTTTATTTTCTCTACAGTTTCATCCAATATTCAATTCTTTATTAATCAATTCCAGAGTCTTTGATTAATTATTTAAACCTTCATTGTCTTTTCTTCCTCCCCCGAAATTTATCCTTTCTAGCATATGCAACAAAATCCTAAATCTGGATTCATCTAACAGAATGTCTTTACTGCACCTTTCTTTCTGCTCCTGGGTTCTGCTGAAGAAAAATCACACCACCAGGAGGATTGAAACCATATAAATTCAGGCTACTTCAGTTGCACCCTCAACGCCCTCAGTCAGCATCTCTTCTCATTTGCTGTAAGAGCCATTTCAAACTTTGACCACTCTTGTCAAGCCCCATGTTACCGCATTCCTTCTCACTCTTGAGCGAGAAGCTTCCATGCAATTTCACAGAGAAAGTAGAATTCATTAGATGGGAATTACTTCTCTCAAAAAAGTGTATCTACCCATCCATATTTAATCCCATCCAGGTCAACGCATCTGAGTCAGTCAAGATCTTTCAGTTTTATATACTTGCTGTCTCCACTGGAACTGCTCTTAATGCCCTAATTACAGAAGCTACCTTTTCATTCATAACTCAAATATGCAATCTACTATACTAAGAGCTTTACATAAATTATGCGATCTCATTTATGTTGCCATTACTCCAAACAGCAATTACCAAGGTTAACAATAAATTCCAACTTATTAAAACCCAATGGAGATTTTTTAAAATGTTATTTCTTTGTGGCTTCGGGCAGACAGAACCATTTGTTAGTAATTCCTCCTTGGGTTTCTATCATAACCATTCTCCTGACTACTCCTCCCCACCCCCAACCTCTTTGGCTCCTCCCCCATATACCCAGGTGGGCAGGTACAGAGGCAGCTCTGCCTCCGGTCATGCTTTAAATGTCGCTGCTCCCCAGGGTTCTCTCCTGAGCGCTCTTTATTCACCCACAGGATAGTGTTTTAAGATTTCAGGTTTTAAGTCAGATAGTTGGTGCCACTCCTGGCTCTGTCATTTATTAGCTTTGGGTCCCATGTGTTACTTAACTCTTTTATTCGTCACTTTCTTTTTCTTTGTAAAATGACAACTTCACAGGTTGTTATAAGAACTGAATATATAAAGCATGAAAGGCAGTGCCTGGCACATAAAAAATGGAGTGCTATCAGCATAATCGTCCACCTCCATGCTTTTAACGACTACCACCTACGTATCCATGACTCCCACCCATACCCACAGATAGCAAGCCTGGATTTCCCTTTACCGGTCAATGCTAAGTTTCAGAGGCACCTTGAGCTTGATTTTTCAGTGTTTTAATAATAATCTGCCCCCTCTTCCATCTGTTATGGCTCCTGCAGTTAGCTAGAATTTTAGCAATATTTTAAAATAAATTTTATTGGGGGATATTGGGGAACAATGTGTTTCTCCAGGGCGCCAAGTCGTTGTCCTTCAATCTAGTTGTGGAGGGCACAGCTCAGCTCCAAGTCCAGTCGCCATTTTCAATCTTAGTTGCAGGGGGAGCAGCCCACCATCCCATGCGGGAATTGAACCGGCAACCTTGTTGTTGAGAGCCGGCACTCGAACCAACAGAGCCATCCGGCTGCCCCTCCTGCAGCTCAGCGGCAGCTCGTAGTAGTCTTCTATCTAGCTGTGGAGGGCGCAGCTCACTGGCCCACGTGGGAATCGAACCGGCAAGCCTGTTGTTCAGAGCTCGTGCTCTAACCAACTGAGCCCTCCGGCCGCCCTTAGCAATCTTCTTTGATTCCTTCTCCTCCCTATCTGACCCTCACCCCCATTTGATAAATCTCCAAGTGCAGCAAATTTTGTCTCCAATAGTATCTATCAAATTGATCCTCCCACCTCCTCCTTGCTGGGCTCACCGCCTTTGACCTACATCACTAAGCACAGCAATAGCCTCCTGACTGGTCCCCTCCGATTTACTCTCTACATCTTCTAATGTTCAAACATTACCTCTCAGATCAAATTATTTCTCATATCAAATCTGTCAATGATTTCCAACTTCTTACTGAAAAATGCCCAAACGCCTTAGTCTCCATGTTTAACCTGGATCTTAACCTTCTCTTCCAGTCTCATCTCTTCTCCCCTTCAAAAACCAAAGTTCCATCTTTAATGAATTACAGTTCCTAGAAACCTCTCCCTCCCACTCTGAGAATTTTCCTTTTCTGTGATTACCCATCCTGAATAATCTTTAGGATTTTCTTCTCATCCATAGGGAAACGTCCAAGATTTTCTATTTAATTCATGTCAGATTCCGACCCTCTATCTCATTTCTACTTCTTCCCAAAACAAGTCACCTCAGACTATTTTACTGCCACTTTCCCCAATGCCAACCCTCCACTCTAGTCAGAGCACTGAAGAAGTCCGGGAGCAACCTGGCCGAGGCCGCCTGGGAAGATGCCCACAGGCCGTGGGAGGTGAGAAGGCCCATCCTAATACTTTTCAAACCCTCTGGCACCTGGCTCTTGCTTACCTGTTTGGCCTCACCTTTAGCCACGCTCTGCCTGAAAGTTCCAGTCTGGTGACCTGCTCTTCGTTCTAATCTCCAAGCGCCACCCTCTTCCCTGGTCTTGCCGCCCATTTCAATGCGCTAGTTCCTTTTCTTTCTTCAAGTCTCAGCTTACACATCACGTCTTCCCAGAAGTTTCCCCTGACTCCACGTGACTTTGCCTTTGGTGCACCCTGAACTCCACCTGTCATAACACTTAGCACACTGCAGGGACCTCGTTAGTCTGCATCCGCATCCTCGGTAGAGTACTAGAAGCTTCCTGAACGTGAGACACTGACACGTCCTCGAGGACTAAGTCTGTGTCTGCACCTGGATCAGAGCCTTGGTTCCATAGGTGTTCAATTAATATCAGTTCAATGTTTGAAGGAGAATTTAAATTTCCGTGGGTAGGTAGGAAAGGGAAGAGCACTCCAGTGAGAAAAAGTCATGAGCAAAGGTGCTGAACAGGACAGTGCAATAAGGGTTTGTTTTGGAGAAGGGGGAATTTAGGCTAGCATTTTTAATTTATTTGACAAATACTTATAAAACACTTCCTACATGATAGGCACTGTTCTAAAGGTGATGCAAATATCAACTGATTTGTTATCTCCACTTAAGAGACAGAGAGAAGTAAATTGTCGGAATTCACAACTAATAAATGGTAAAGCTGGGATTTAACGACCATTGGTTCCAGAATCTTCGTTCTTAACCACTGTCTACTTCTATTTCTGCTGGACCAGAAAGGCTCGGGTGGAAGAACAGTGGGAGATTAGGCAAAGATGATAATTTCTGGTGGGATTTAAATAATGAGCTAAAAAGTGTTAGCCTTTATTCTGTGGCTATCAAGAAGCTATGAAAAGCTTTTATACAGAAGGGTGTTTCAGAAAAAGCAGCAAATAATTTTATTGTTAGAAATAACACAAAGAGCTAATAGCACTGCACCGAATCAACCAGACAAATCCAGATGGTGAGATATTCCACAGGACAACTGGCCCAGTCTCATCAACAAATCAGTGGCATGAAATGTACGAGACTCAAGGGACATAGCAATCTGATGTAATTAATTTGTGTATCAGATATAGGTTTGGACTAACCAGCTGTAACTGACATTGTTGGATCACCTGAAGAAATCTGAATGTGGTCTGGGATTAGATGAAATTGTCAACTGAAAAAAGGGATTAACTGCAAAATGACCTCATTAGAAAAAAATCTGTAGGAGAGATCAGAAGGGATATGGAATTAAGTTTTAACCGTTATTTCCCCCCCTTTTGCTCTATTTCCTGTATTCTAATTTTCTACAATACATACTTGCTGCTTCCAGAGTAATAGGTTATTAAAGAAATGTCATCACTTTTGCCCAGAAAGTTTAGCCGGTTGTCTTGAAGTGGTATGTATTTCAGCCTGGAACTCTTGTATGAGCTGCAGGCTCAAATATCCAACTGCCTACCCGACATCTCCTCTTGGACGGCTCAGACTTAACATGTGACTTTCTCATCTCTTCCTCCAAACTGTCTCCCCCTACAGTCTTCTCCATCTCAGTAAATGGCTTTTTTCAGTCGAAAATCTTCAGTCATCCTTGACTCCTCGCCATATCAAACTCACAATGCAGATCTCATTAATGCTACCTTAGCATGAACTCAGTTATATATAGAAAACACAGTGAATGAATATGTGTGTGCATATGTACATACAACTGTTACTAAACCTCGCCAATGAAAAGGTCTAAAAGTAATAATTTCCTAGTACCTAACACCCAGGGCTTCTTGGAGAAATGGCTGCTTCCACCATGTCAGGAAAGAAAGTTCAAGAGCTTGGAACATCTACCAGAAAGCAAAAAAGAGCTCAAAGAATTATGTCAAAAGGACACGCTACCTTCAAGGGGATCCCAGGGGCCAAATCTATGGAATGGACAAGTTCAGTGTCAAAATAAGTAACAGTCAGGATTATAATTCACTGAATAAAACAGCAATCATGAATACATATTGATGCAAGTATGTACGTAAATAAATAAATAAATAAATAATAAATAAATAAATAAATAAATAAATAAATAAATAAATAAATAAGGAAGGGGAAAGCCCTGCCTTATAATCAAATGCCAACTAATAAATGTACAAGGAATGATGGAATTTACAAAATCAGCATCTGGCAACCCTCACAGTAAAAACTGACTCAAGCAACAATCCTCCACGCATGTTAACGCTAGTGCACGCTGAACGCAGAACAGGGTCTTATGTAGTCTCAAATCACTTCCCCACAAAATACTCGCTTTACAGAGGCGAAAACTGGCACACGCCATCGTAACCAAGTGATAAAAGTGAACGCCACTATGAATGGGACAGACGGCCATTATGTTCCTCCAGAGACAATACAGTAAGAACATACCATCTCTTGTGCATTTTTGCCCCAAATGGCATAAACTGAATCTAAGAAGGAAACATCAGACAAACTCCAAATTTATAGTTATTTTCCATAAATGTCATGCTGATGAAAGGTAAGAAAGACTGAAGAACTGCTTCAGACTGAAGAAAACTGGGGAGGTATGACAACTAACTGTAACACATGACCCTGGACCTTTACAGACCATTATTGGGCTAACTGGCAAAACTCAACTGGGGTCTGTGAATTTGAGAGTAGTATTGTATCAATGTTTGCTTCCTGATTTTGGTGGCTGTACAGATGTTACACAACAACTGTCTCAATGTAGTGAACTATGTCTCCCCAAAATTAATAAGCTGAAGCCCTAACCCCCAGTGTGACTGTAGCTGGAGAGAGGGACTATGAGAAGGTAATTAAGGTTAAGTGAGGTCATAACCGTAGGGCCGTCTAAGAAGATAAGAGTGTCTTTGTCTTTATAAAAAGACACATCAGACACAGTAAGGAAAAGACCATCTCCAAGCTGGGAAGAGAACTTTCACCAGAAACCGAACCCTGGTGGCGCTTGATCTTGGGCTTTCCATCCTCCAGAACTGTGAGAAAATAAATTTCTGCTGTTTAAGACACAGAGTTTGTGGTACTTGGTTATGGCAGTCCACGGTCATTAATATAACTATATATAAGGAGAATACCTTTGTTTCTAAGAAGTCGACACTGAAGTATTAAATAGGGCATCATACTCTCAAACAGTTCAGGAAAAAGCGTGTGTATACGTATGTGGGTATATGTGTGTGTACAAAGACAACCATAAGATAAAGCAAACAATGTAAAACATTCATTACTAGGGAATCTGGGTGAAAGGTACACAAAAGGTCTCTGTAATATATTGCAACTTTAAATTTGAAATTACTTAAAAACTACAAATTTTTAAAAATACGTATTGCCTACCCATCTGAGTCATAATCACCTTTCGCGTGAATTACTGTAGTAGCCTCCTAACTGGTCTCCCGTTTCTACCTTTGTCCCACTTCAGTCTAATCTCAACTCAGAAAGTGATCCTTTGAAAGCAGAAATGTGACCATATTGCTCCCCTGCTTAAATCCCTCCGATAATGGCTCTCCTCCTCACTCAGGGAAAAGATCCAATTCCTTCCAATGGCCTGAAAGTCTAAACACCGGCCCGCTTTCTCTCTCCGCCTGCTTTCTCTTTCTGCTCCCCGGTCCCGGTCACCCTTCACCCCATCCTGGCCACCGTGCACCACACCCGGCATGCTCCCTGCCTTCGGGTCCTTGGAGCTCTCCGCTCCCTCTGCCCATGTATTCTCATGTTTTGCTCTCCCATCAGCTTTAAATCTCTTCCTAAATGTCACTTTCTCAGTGACTTGCTCTATTTCCCTGACCAGGAAAACTGCAACATCAGGCTGCAGCACTCCTATCATCCTTGTTTTCTTTTCCCACATAACACGTAATTTCCCAATATACATAATTGATTGTTTTGCTGGTCACCTCCCAACCCATGAGAACATAAGCCTCATGAGGGGAAGGATTTTTGTCAGTTTTGTTTAGAGCTGAATTCTCAGCACTTAGGATCATGCGAAACACATAACAACAGGCTTTTGTAGCTATTTCGTGAATGAATAAATCAGAAAAAAAGAGAAGGAAAATACAAGGAAAAGAAAAGGAGTGAAGAACAATGCGCCTTCTGCAAAACTACAGAATAGAAAGCGACTACTTCCTTTGAGGTACAGTTAGGTATTCTAGGGGCTGCTGTATGAATTAATCTAGATATAAAGTTAGTGTTCTCACAACAGTAATTCCTCAACAATCTAGAAACTAAGTACATAACCCTCTTGAAAGCATTATGAAGAGGGGAAAGAGACTGACAGTAGGAAAAGGGGGGTTACTGATTTAAGCTTAAGTATCTTCAAAATAAAATTGTTAAATTAACCTGGTGGCAGAAGGGTTACATAATTTTAACTTGACATATTATTAATATTTTACGTCTGCCCTGCCTTGTTCCAAAAATGGGTTAAGGCAGCTGATATAATATAGAAAGTGTTTTCAACCCAAGTGGCCCTTCAATCTGAGAACAAGCATGACGGCACAATGGAAAGAGCACGGCAGAAGAAATGTCAGAAGACCTGAGTTGTAACCCTTGGGAAGGATTAATTTCCATTAGCTTTAATCTGACTTCATTTGTAAAACGAGGATGGATGTTGAAACGAAAACAAAAAGAAAAGGCCACATGGACAAAAATGTTGTTTATAATTATAGAAAAACTAGAAGTACCCTGAAGAATAACAATAGTAGCTAAGTAAAGGTATATCCATATTATGCAGTTGATAAGTGTCTGTAAATAACATACAGATCATTGCATTAGAATTAGTGAAAAACACAGGAAAAAAAATGTACATATACCACATACAAAATCGGACAGTTATTTTCTAAAATTTCTACAATATGACTTTTTGTATTAAAAAAAGAGCATATAACTGATTTGCATTAGATTATCTATAATGTATCCTCTGGCTTTAATATCCTATAATTAAATAAATATTTGTGAGAATATTTAGTACAAAAATGGCAGTGCCACACAAATCAAAATGGCAGTACACCTTTTTCCAAAGAATCCATATCTTCTCTTTAAAAATATAAATCCTCTGACTTCCTTAAAATCACTTAGTTGTTCTTTTGAGGGTCAACAAGAATAATTATCTACTACATCAAGGTAATAGAACACTGAACTTTAGAGGAAATCTTGAGTGCCACGCTGCTCCACCAACCACTACGTGAGGACGGAACATTCTTTCCCATACAGCATCTAACGTCCCACACAGCATCTAACGTCCCACACAGCATCTAACGTCCCACACAGCATCTAACGTCCCACACAGCATCTAACGTCCCAGAGAGTATCTAACATCCCACAGAGCATCTAACGTCCCACACAGCATCTAAACTGGACACTACGAGTGTGAAAGGGGAGTTGATCACATCAGGACGTGGTCACCTACGTGTAGTGCTAAGCTAAGACCTAGCCTAAGCTTCTGTAAAATTAATGCATTCAAATGGTTTTGAAGGCCCCTTTTAGAGCTAAACTACAATTTTATTTCTCTTTTATGAACTTAAAATACTGAACAGTGCTATACTGTACAGAAGTCAGAGGTGCTTACTTTGTTTACTGAACTACCTTTTAAAAAAACAAACAGCTTAATATTTTGTTTGGGGGCTAGATTTACAATTAGTTTACCTGGGAACGGATTCACCAACAAACTTGAATGTACCTAAAATTCCCTCTTGATGAGGTGTCCTTGTTGGAACTGGAAAACAACAGACTAACTCAGTGATACCTTGGTATGGGAACCCTGGCACTGGATGTCCCCAGTACCCAAAGTCTTGTATTAATACCACATGCTCCATAAAATGAAGTACAAGGAACAGCCCAATACAGAAATTAGAGTTCTCAAGGTCTATAGGTTAATGGAAGTCACGTTATAGTTACACTTATCAGAATTCATCTATAAGTAGTCAGAACTTAAGAGCAAGAACAATTAACAACAAAGTTAAACAAATGTTCAGGGACAATGGCAATTATTTTCAAAAAGCAAGTAGAGGCCACAGAAAAATGCTAATGAACTGGAAGAAGTAATAAGATTATCTTCACAAAGATGAAGCGAAACAGAAGAACCAGTAAGCTTGCATCTCTCTAAATTTGCTGGTGGAATTCCAAGCATCAAAACATTCAACTGATTTAATTTCTGAGTGATTCACTCTATGGAATTATATCCTACCAATTACATACATCATATGTACGTATGAGGCTGTTTATCAAAAAAGCAGAAATACTGTAATTAGGAACAAATTTTAAGGCTCATCTTTGGTCTAAAGTACTATTTTAGAACCGGTCCCAAATAAAATAACTTCAATCAACTAAAAATTTCAAAGTTGTCTCTTAACATTTATAAGGTATCAACTCAGAAGTTCTTTAAATAATTTTCCACTCAGAACATTTGTTAAATATCATTATATACAATTATCTAGAAACCTACTAAACCCAAATATTGCCCGATTCTGAACAAATCTCTTCAGCGTTATCAGTGATCTGCAAAGAGCCAAAAAAAAAAACACCTAGAACCTAAATAACCACCAATAGTGGAGTTGGTTTATTAAATTAACAGTTAATGGAACTATTAAATATGAAGACCATACAGAAAATAGAAAAACAGTTTACATACTGAAAGGGAAAACAAAAATGCTGTATCAACCTTGACTCTTGTTACCCCTTATTTTCTATATCTAAGTCCTGTCAATCCTGCCTCCTTATAACTATATTTTTTCTGAATTTAAGAAACCATTGTTTATAACATGCACCATTTTGTGTGCCACCAAGAAATTTTAAAAGTACTTCCAATTAGTTGATTGAAGCCATCAACTGTAAAATGCACACTGATTTCAAACATGCAAAAATGTGAAAAAACCATGTGCAACTTAGAATGGATGGATGACATCATTTCTCTTTCATCCTCTCCTGCCCCATTCCCTGTGCCAGCACCTTATCAGTCTCTCATCGTTACTACAACAAACCTGCTGATCACTGATCTCTGCTTCTCGTTTCACCGCCTTCGATACGGTGGCCAGACTGCTGGGAACTTATCTCACGGATACGCTTTCCTCTCTGTGCAAAGATCTGAGTATAGATATTCTTCGTAACACTATTTCCAACAAACGTCTGGAAGCATCCTAAACATCCATGAACAGGGGCCTGGCTAAATAAGGTTACCACACCCAACTGAATTGCACATAACTATTAAAAAACACAAGGACATTCTATAGTTCCTTTAGAACTAGCTCCAAGATGTAAAGTGAAAAACACAAGATACAGTGGGCCTAGTGTGCTACTCTACACGTATGAAAAATACCAACAAGCATATACTTTCTATTCACAGAGAATGCCTCTGGGAAGACAGACAAGTAACTGCTAGTGATGCTGCTAGAGAAGGAAACCGAGGAATCAAGAGACCAGGGCAGTCATGATAGACGAATTTAGTTCTTATTGTACACCTTTTGGAATTTGACTTAGGCAAGTATTTATGTAGTTAAAATAATACCTTAAAGATTAAAAAGAAAATACTCCTCTGCTGCTCCATTTTATGCCCTTCCTCAAGACGGCTAAACCGCTCGTTCGCAGATAGCTGTACTGTTCCCTCGGAGCCCACCAGACCCCCGCGGCTTTGTACCCACCTCCATGCCAATCAGCTACTTAGCAGGTACACAATAAATCTCTTCTGTTGGGTAAATGAATACCAGCCAGGCCTCCTTTCCAAAATCTTCCCCCATGCTCCAAATTCTCTGCTTCTCTCTCCTATCAATTACCCCCAAATATGCATATTCTGGAGTCCCCTGGATAATACTACACAATGATCTAAGATGTGAAGAAATCATCCTTTACTCCCATACCTTGTTAACCAAGCCCTTTTTCCATAAGTCTACCGCGTTTCCCCGAAAATAAGACCTAGGTGGACCTTCAGCTCTAACGTGTCTTTTGGAGCAAAAATTAACATAAGACCCGGTACATTATATTATATTATTATTATATTACATTACATTACATTATATCATATATTATATAAGACCCGGTCTTATTTTACTATAATTTTTGCTCCAGAAGACGCATTCAAGCTGATGGTCCAGCTGGGTCTTATTTTCGGGGAAACACAGTAACTGGGCCAGGACCTCGGCTGAAATTATATGTCACTGAGCCTTTATTTCCATATCTTAAAATGAATATAATAGCTCAAACGGCTTTTGGAAGGCATCAATAATTTATGTGGACTAGCTGTACTTGTTGCAGAGCAAACCAAATACTTCACTGACAGTTGTTTTCTCCCAGTTGCCTTTCCTAAGCTAGTAGGCATCAGATGGGTAGGAAGAGAGGATGCCATCTAATTAAACTCATCTAAATTAAGATATGACAACAGTTTCTTCTTTAACTCTGGCCTCTGAAAACGGGGAGAAAAAAGGCTTTATGAATCTTAACTTGCCCACTCCCAGGACTCCCCTTGCTCCTTTTCTGGCTGCTAACACGTAGGAGGCCCGGGAAACATGTAGGCTGCCAAAAAATCAGAGGCCCAATCACTTGGGAACCCTTGTCTCCAAAGAAGTCTTAGAGCTTCAAGCCAATTGTTTTCTTCTCAGCTGACTTCAGAAATGCTTGGTCTGCCTGTAGTGATACTAACTATATTTACATGACTTGTTTAACTGTTCGTACCTAATAGCTATGCAGGAGAATAACTATGCACATATATTTAATCAGCGAAATGTTCTAAAGAGTTGATCAAACCAAAACTCCGTTCATGAATAATACAAATGTCAGTTGATCACACAGCCGAACTGTTTGCTCATAGATTTTTTTAAATGTTCACACTTCCTTTCATCTAAAATGATCTTACTCTTCTCCTTCCATTCATTAGAATTCTCATCTCAAAATCCAACTCAAATCCCTGGTCCTCAATGAAAGCTCTTCAAAACACTTCTATCTTTTTCTGCTCTGAACTCGGACTGCTCTTAGAGTTAATATCATGAAGTGTTTCACGCATCAGCTTTTCCTTGGCTAAACTGTAAACTCTTTGAAGACAGAATTATACCTTTTACTTCTTTTCTATGTATTTGTTGACTGCCTGTGTGCCTTCGTCTAACTTGGGCCCCCCAAACGTTCGATTACTTCTTTTCATCTTCAATGAGTATTTAGCACAACTATTGATTATTTACCTTAATGAAGGGAAACACTAGTGGGGCTGATCCAAACAAATTAATTCCCCAAACATTTCCCTTGAATATTTAGAATATGTCATACGGATTCTTTTAAGAAATTTACCTTGGTAATTATATGCTTAAGCTTACTTACATCATGATAATCTATCTCACTCCCCACACCTTATACTTCCCTAACAGGTGAGGAAGACAGATGCTGCAAAAGTAGGAAAGGATAACTCCTGAGAAAAACAATAGATTAACCAGGGTATCATCTGACATGTCAATATCAGTGCCAACACCCCCAACAAAGCACATCTGAGCCCAGGAGTTGTAAAATTATACATTTACAAAAAGTTTAGAAGAATTAGTTTCCACAGAACTTGTTGTCAACCAGTTGTCACAGTTAGATACTGTGCCCTGACTTTTTCTCTACCTATCTAATAAGAAAAACAGAGTCCAAAAAATACTCAAATCGTTAATTGATTTTTGACAACGGTGCATAGACAATTCAATGAAAAAATGATGAAAGGACTATCTTTTCAACAAATGGTGTTGAATCAGTTGGACATCCATTTAAAAAAAAAAAGACAAAAACAAAAACACAGGGCCGGGCCGGTGGCTCAGGCGGTTAGAGCTCCGTGCTCCTAACTCCGAAGGCTGCCAGTTCGATTCCCACGTGGGCCAGTGGGCTCTCAACCACAAGGTTGTCAATTCAATTCCTCGAGTCCCGCAAGGGATGGTGGGCAGAGCCTCCTGCAACTAAGATTGAACACGGTACCTTGAGCTGAGCTGCCGCTGAGCTCCAGGATGGCTCAGTTGGTTGGAGTGCGTCCTCTCAACCACAAGGTTGCCGGTTCGACTCCCACAAGGGATGGTGGGCTGCACCCCCTGCAACTAGCAACGGCAACTGGACCTGGAGCTGAGCTGCGCCCTCCACAACCAAGACTGAAAGGACAACAACTTGAAGCTGAACGGCACCCTCCACAACTAAGATTGACAGGACAACAACTTGACTTGGAAAAAAGTCCTAGAAGTACACACTGTTCCCCCAATAAAGTCCTGTTCCCCTTCCCCAATAAAATCTTTTTAAAAAAAAAACAAATACTGTATGGTTCCACTTATATGAGGCACCTAGAATAGTCAAATTCATAGAGACAGAAAGTAGAATGGTGCTCAGGACAGAGGAATGGGAGTTATTGTTTAATGGGCAAAGAGTTCCAGTTTAGAAAGACGAAACAAGTTCTGGAGATGGATGGTAGTGATGGTTGCACAACAATTTTAATGTACACAAGAAACACAAGAAATTGTTAATAATGGGACTGGGCGTATAGAGGAAGAAGACAGAAGGCAACTTTTCCTTTTCATTTTATAACACGCGTATTGTTTAACTTTTATTTACCGTGTACTTTAGTAATACAGTTTTAAAAACTAGGTAATGGTTCCCAGTATACTGAAGTCACCCACATTTGAAAACAACCCCCCTTCCACTACATAATCCATCGCAGCTACCTTCTCATTCAAATACTTGGAACTAACTGTCTATTACAATGGCCAGATATCTCTCTACTTCCTCACCATTCACTATTTAAAAAAATTTTTTTTAGTCATTTAATATTGAACCACAAAAAAAAAAACATGCAACTTATTGGTTGACATTCTTCTATAAAGAAGAGTTTCCCCGTTTTGCCCCTCCTGTTCGCTTTCTTTTCTTTTAATAACATGCCTATGGATTCGGGGGCGGGAGGGGTGTTTCTTCATTCATTACTGTTATTATTCTTTTTGACACAAACTGTCCCTCATGCAGTCAGTAAAATCCCTTCCGAGCAATCCCTTCTTGCACTCTGGCCCAAGGTGTTTGTTCCTTGGACCCGATGTTTTCTTCATAGGAAGATTTTATAAACTACTGATTCAATCTGGTTAGTATTTACAGAACTACTCAAATTTACTAATTCTTCTTGGATCACTCTTAATTTTTTTTTACAGGAATTTGTCCATTTCATTGGAATTTTCAAATTTCTTGCCATAAAGTTGTTGATATAATTTTTAAATTTCTACTTATTTATAGGCATATCTCCATTTCCATTCCCAATATTGTTTATTTATGCTTTCCCATTTTTCCCCTTAACAAAGGCCCAGACCTTTTCCCTTAACTCAAGACCCACGTATCTACCTGTCTAACTGGACATCTCCATTAACTACTACCTAAAAGACATCGCAAACTCAACATGTTAAAAACTAAACTCTTGGGAGCCTGGATGGCTCAGTTGGTTAGAGTGTGAGCCCTGAACAACAGGGTTGCCGGTTCGATTCCCACATGGGCCAGTGAGCTGCGCCCTCTACAACTAGACTGAAGACAACGAGCTGCTGCTGAGCTGCCAGAGGGACGGCCAGATGGCTCAGTTGGTTGCGGGATGGTGGGCTGCGCCCCCTGTAACTAAGATTGAAAACGGCGACTGGACTTAGAGCTGGGCTGTGCCCTCCACAACTACATTGAAGGTCAATGACTGATGGGTCCTGGAAAACCACACTGTTCCCCAACATTCCCCAAGAAAAATTTAAAACAAAAACAAACACAAAACCTACACTCTTGATCTCCCCCAAATCTTGTCCACTCAAAGCCTTCCTCACTTAGTCAATGACAACTCCATGCTTCTATCACTCAGGACACAAACCTGGGAATTATCTTTAATTCCTCTCTTTTTCCTCATGCTGTTAGCAATCTGTTATCACCTTGATTCCTGCCAGTCGGTGAAAGCCACAATCACCTCTCCCCGGGACTATTACAGTGCTATTATAATAGGTCTCTCTGCTTCTGTCCACTCCTCCCAGTAGTCTAATCTTACCACGGCAGTGGAAGAGCCTTTCAAAATGTAAGCTTACAACCTGGGAATTTACTTTAGATCCATCTTTCATTTCATTCATCCATACATTCACTGAACTTTTAATTTCAACAACTGTTATTTTTCATTTCTAACATTTCACTTTGGTTCTTTTACAAATCTATGTAAGCACGGCTGAGAGCCTTTCATTTCTTGCTATCTTTTAGATTCCATCTTTTACTAATTTAAACATTTTACACACAATTGTTTTTTATTTTGTATCTTACCATTCCAACAGTTTAAGTCTTTAGGGGTTTGTTTCTACCAGATCTCACTCATAGTGGCTGATTTCCTTGTGTTTCATAATTCTCTTTTATCGTGAGCTTATATTTTGTTGCATTTTATCTGTGGGAAGTCAGAGAGCCTAATCAGAAGGCGCTTCCTCTCAAACCATTATCTGCATTGGCTCTGGCGAAGTCAGGGGTGGTTCCGACCTTGGTCCGATTCAGCATCCTCCTCACAGAGCTTTCACGGGCTGGAGGCCAAAGCCACCGTCTCTCTTTTGTGCTTATATGGGCATTTGCCTTTAGGGCAACCTTGGCTTTCCTGTGAACTGATTCTTCACAGTGAAGAATGTGAGCTGATTCTTCACTTTTGTAAGTGACAACAGACCCTGAGAGAGCTCCCTTACTTTTTAGCGCACCCACGAATGAATCAAAATGATGCCTGTAAGCTTCCATACATAGACTCTCAAATAATTTCCATAGACACTGCCCCCTCCAGGGGGAACCTCTTCATGTGTAGTGCGCAGAGTGACTTCTTCCCAAAGTGTACAGCAGGATAAGGGGGGAAAAGAGCAACTTTACAGTGAAGAAGCCTGACGAACACTACTGCAGTAGGGGATCGCGGCCTGCATCATCAGTGATGTCATGTGGCTAGGATACCTTTGGTATGATGTGATGAAAACGGCACTTTACCTCTATGTTCTTCTTCCCAGGAACCTATAACCCAACTAATCCATAAAACACCAAAGAAACCCAAACTGAGGGACATTCTACAAAATAGCTGATCAATACTCCTCAAAACTGTTAAAGACTGAAGAAGTCTAAAGAGACGGGATGACTAAATGTAATGTGGAATTTTGGATAGGATACTGGGACAGAAAAAGACATTAGGCAAAAATCAAGGAAATCCACAAATAAAGTACGGCCTCTACTAATGTCAGATGTTAACACGAAGCGGGGTATACGAGAATTATCTCTGCAACTTTTCTGTAAATCCAAAGCTATGCTAAAGTTTATTTTTTAAAATTACGTTAACTGTTGGGGCTGGCCTGGTGGCTCAGGCGGTTGGAGCTCCATGCTCCTAACTCCAAAGACTGCCGGTTCGATTCCCACATGGGCCAGTGGGCTCTCAACCACAAGATTGCCAGTTCAACTCCTCAAGTCCCCCAAGGGATGGTGGGCTCTGCCCCCTGCAACTAGCAAAGGCAACTGGACCTGGAGCTGAGCTGCGCCCTCCACAACTAAGATTGACAGGACAACAACTTGACTTGGAAATAAAAGTCCTGGAAGTACACACTGTTCCCCAATAAAGTCCTGTTCCCCTTCCCCAATAAAAATCTTTAAAAAAGTAAAAAAATAAAATGAAATTATGTTAGCTGCAATTTTTGCAGGATTTAGTTATGTTTTCAGTGGAAGGATCCTGCAAAATAGCTAATGTGCCATCTAACCAGAAACAGAAGTCGTCCCATTCACCCTTCGGCCCAGCACAATTGTGTGCCTTCTCAGAACCATGCGCCCCTGAAACTCCTCTGGCAAGCTCGCTCCACCTTGAGTTTCTGGACAATCACTTGTTCTGATCTCTCCTCCACCCACCCAGGACACCTGTTCTTCTGCTAACCCCCGAAACTCTGGTGTTTCTCCCGTTCTTTGATTGGCCCTATTCTCTTCTCACTTAAAACACTGCCCCTCGAAGCGCTCAGCCACTAACTACTATCAATAGGCTTACAATTCCCAGTCTGCCTCTCTAGCCCAAAGCTCCCTCCACAATATGTATATGAACAGATTTAAGTCAGTCAGACCTGGCTTCAAAGCCCAGCCCCTATTTCCAACTGCATGCCCCTTTAGAAACACTGCTTTCCTTCGCTATACAATAGAACAGTGCCTACCTATTCAAAGGTTGTCGATGTCTCATGGCATAATCCACACAAAACTCCCTGCATAGCATCAAGTACAGAACCATCAACAAATATTAGCCAATATTAGGATTATAAGCATTATCTAAATGGCTAATTCTCTACTACCAACTCTTCTCACATGGCCTCTACCGTGTTTCCCTGAAAATAAGACCTAACCTGAAAATAAGCCCTAGCATGATTTTTCAGGATGACATCCCCTGAACATAAGCTCTAATTCGTCTTTTGGAGCACAAATGAATATAAGATCCGGTCTTATTTTCGGGGAAACACGGTATACATTCCTACGTCGTATGTTCAAACCTGCTTTCATCATCTAGCTCTTCCTCCCAAATTCCCTGTCACCCAAGAACGAATCCACAGCATCCGTCTTCCAAGCTTTCCTCTAACTTCTTCCCCAACACGCAACTGGTCAGCAAGTTCTACCAAATTCTACTTTCTAAACACCTTAGATCCTTTCTGCCCTCTCCACTACCACCATACTAATTCAGATCTTTGTCATTTGGTTAGATCACCATAATGGCATCCTAACATTTACCCGAAACGTATTCTTTCTTTTTTTGTAATCATAATATCAGTGTCAGATACTGCAGTTTACGGTGTTGTTTTAAAGGCCAAACAGTATTTTTGTTGGCATAATACAAAGCAGCTTTGCTCATCTTTCTTGGTTATCTTTATCTCTTTCCTATTCACTCACTCACCGCCACCCCTCTAACTTGCAACACAAACTCCTTACTCTATTTACCAGCTCAGGCAACCCCTGACTAACTCCCCTCTACCCTGTCACCTCCCACTTACAGGGTGGATCTGCACCTAAGGGAACAAACCCTCCATAAAAAAAGTATCTCTCCTTGAGGAAAGAAAGGATTTAGACCTCCATTAGGGCAAGCTTTCCCAAGTTGGTCAAGAAAAAAATCAAAACTTCAAGCAATTTTGAACAACTAACCAGAGATGGATGGTTCTGAAAGCACCGGTCAGAGAGTGAAATATGCAAAAAGTCCAACCCAACCATTTGCATCACACTTGACAATTATAAGGGCGTCTCAGGCAAAAAGACCAAGGTCAAAGGAAGCAGCAAAGCTAGGAGCAGCTGATGATTCCTATTAGAGTACTAATCTGTTTAATATTTATGTTTTTATCAATTCATATTTTACTTGATGTTTTAGAATATGATTATTTTAAAAGTATGAAAGGGCTGGCCCGGTGGCTCAGGTGGTTAGAGCTCTGTGCTCCTAACTCCGACCGGTTCGATTCCCACATGGGCCAGTGGGTTCTCAACCACAAGGTTGCCAGTTCGATTCCTCGAGTCCCGCAAGGGATGGTGGGCAGCGCCCCCTGCAACTAAGGTTGATAAAAATAAATAAATAAAAGCATGAAATATATTCAATATCTGACCTTGCTGATTTGATTTCGGTATTGGAATTCTAAAAGCTTTGAATAAAATCCAAATTTATACTGAATCAGTATTACAAAAAATAACTTTCATCCAGTGTTACAGTCACTATTGTAGCTTGAATGCCTACACACAGTTACTTTCTTTTTAACATACGTTCTGCCCCTTATGTCTTAAAAATCATGCTTTTTATTCCTTCTCTGTCTTTTCCATCCTCACTTGGCCATGTGTACCTCTGACGTCACTCCCTGCTTCTGATGCATACCTTTGTTTATATTTGGGATGCCTTCTTTCACCTGCATCCCATCTTTTTGAACGTTTCCTCCACGAAGCCTTTTTCACTACACACAAATATAAGTTGGTGCTCTCTGTTCTTTAATTGGGGGTTTCCTAGAAAAATTTCCATAACAAAGCTTCCCAAAGCATGTTTCTCGCTACACTAATCACATGAGATAAAGAGAAAGAAAAAAAACGGATTCCATGGTCAAGTAAATTTAGAAAATGCTGACTATCCTATCCCCCCACCACCCTTCTTGGAAATTCATGAAGCATTTTAGTAAAGGTACTAAAGTCCAGTAGCATGAAACGAGGTTTAACTCTAATTCGGTAGTTCCTAAACTTTAACAGTGAAATCCTAAACTAAACATCACCAGTTTTTGCTGTTGTACAAAGTACAAAGTCATACTGTTATTTTTGTTCATTGCTATGTTTTCTTTTCTCTGTATCTTATCCACATCTGTTAGTTTACACATAAGTACTGCACGTGGCAATCTGAGAGATGAAAATGAATTCTTAACCTAGTTGATACTGAACACAGTATATACGTGTAAGGAAGCCCTATAAATAAATTTCAAACCTCTTTTCTATGATCAGGTTTTTTAACTCTTTTAAAAAGTAAGAGGGAGCTTCCAAAATGTCTTGGTATGAAATTTTCTTTTTTAAAAAAAGAAAATATTTAATTTAAATTTTTAAAATTTAAATAAAATATGATTAATATTTGGTCTTTATTACTCCAACTTCAATTTTTAGAAACTCCCTTGTTTTTAATAGGTTATTTATTTTAAAAATCCAGCAATGCTAAAGATATTGTTATACCTTTGAAATCCCTTCTGTGAGATGCATTTTCTTATTAGCATGATAACTACAAAAACATATGAAAGATTGTTAAATGCTATGAATTTCTGGAACTGTAAGATGTTGTATAAATAGGTACTTAAAATAATCAAAATAGGTAAACAGTTTTCAAATTAATGTGTTCTTCAGGCATTCATTAGAATTAATAAAAATCCAAGTTCATTCCTTTAGATTATGAACCTTAAAATTTCACCTCGAGTATGCAGGATTAACTGGAAAAATTTTAAACTTAAGTAGACAGGCCTGAATGAAACATGGTGTAATAAAATGTAGACATACCATAATTGCATTTAAAAATGACAATGGTTACCATTTGCTGAGCTTTTTTTGCAAAGGTAGTTATCGTTAACATCACCGACAATCAAATAAGGTGGGCTGTACTTTTCTCATCCCCATTTGGAGGCTTTAAGAGGTGAAGTACTGACTATAATAATGCCTCCTGGAGTCCAAAGTCCTGTTATCGACCAGCTAACAGCATACAATACTGTATGTCTCCCTACGTATGTAAATCTGACAAAACTGTGTAATGTCTATAGTAGCATTTCTCGAATTGTGGTCTGGGGCCAGATTTAAGGAAGATTCATTAATTGAGGCTTTTGTATGTTCTACACCCTCTTCCAGGTGCTGACGACAGAATGGTGGACAAAACAAAGCCCGTGCTGTCGTGGACTTACATTCTAGTTGGGGCACTTTCTATGCACTAGCTTTTTAAAAATGATGCATTATGCTACAGTTTTAAACCTATCGTGCTGGTAAAGGGAACACAACAGCACAGGATCCATTCTGGCCTTTTTAAAATTAAACATGGTTAAGTTATACTTCCTAACAAAAGATCTTTTCACCTCTAACAATGCAACTTTAACTAAAGGGTAATAAAGTCTCCCTCCCACCCTCTCTTCTTCTTTCCCTCCTTCCCTCCCTCCCTCTGCTAGTGGGTACCCAAGAACCATACAGTGAAAGTAAGTGAAACTACTCACTAGCGAGTGACAAGGAGCAACAAAAAGAGATGAGGTCAAGACAAAAGCCACAAACAAAACTTACACCCAGCATACTACACATTTCATTTCTTTCACCAAAGAGCCTGTATTTCAATGTTTCTCTCTCAGAGAAGAATAGAAAGAAGGAAGTATTTTTTAAACTGTCTTTATCTCTGCCAGAAAAACTTTTAATGTTTCAAAGCACAGATGGAATTGGTGCCTTTTCCCAAAAGGAATAACTAGGTTCTACTACTTTCTCTACAAGATGTGCATTTTCCCAGTGTTCTATAATTAAATCTGTGGGGACAGTGAAATCTGAAAGCACAACAAAACACCAACTACCATGCTTCCTTGACAAACAGATGAGAAACTCAAGTCAAGCTGGTTTGTACAAGTGATAAGTTTTTGAGTAATTTTAACGAGGGTCCCTAAGCTCCTTTTGCACATTAAAAAGCCTCATTTTGTCCTCATTTCTCAGATAGTTGAAATTTTAAAATTAACTTGAAATTTTAAAACAACTAACTTACCTAGCCCCTTTGGACTTTACAAAATATAGCTATAAAACAATAAATACTTGAGAAAAGTGAAAAACATGATCATAACTGCTTGACAAAAGCCTAGGAGGAAAAGTAGTTTAGAGGAATCTATTTTTTATCAGTTTATGAAATGCAGGAAGCCCAATCACTCAGAATAAAATCAGTAAGTCTCTACTCCCTCAGAAGTTACACACATACATACACTCATCCCTTCTCTACAGCCAAACCTGTAATTTTGGAGTGGCCTGTTTGAGCAAATTTTTTAATATTAGAATTTTTCCATTGCCAACGAAATTTTCCTTTCAAGATATTTCCATCCCACGGAACCGTTTGAAGTTTGTCAATATTGTTTCACACTTTGAGTTATGGGAATGTCTATGTGCTCCATAATTTGTTTAGCTTACTACAGGACGTATAGCGTAATTATTTCTTACATATTGTTTCAGCCCGAATATACCAGAATATACCACGGTGGTCCTGTCAGATCATAATGGAGCCGGAAAATACCTATCGCCTAGTGACAGAGCCCGTAACATCGCAGCTCTAGGTAACCCTTGTGGGTGGTGACGCGGGTGTCAACGGACCTGCTGTGCTGCCACGTGTATCAAAGCACACAATTACGTACACAATTATGTACAGTACATACGACGTGAAAATGACAATAAACGACCGTTACTGGTTGACGTATTGACTACGCTAGACTCATTTTCTCGTTAGAGTGCGCTCTTCCCACTTCACAAGTCCGCTGCAGACAGTGTCGCGTTCCGCCCGCGGCAGCCTCAGAATCGCGTGTCACCGCCTCTCCTGATCGCTTCCGTTTCTCTTGTGCCTGATTTCATGTCACGTTGCTTTATACATGGAGTGTCGCCTAAGTGTGCAGAGTGTATCGTCTACAGAGTCCCACTACGTCCGAGGCCTTCCCGGTCGCTCCCCGCTCGTCACTGACTCACCCAGAGGAACGCCCCGTCCTGCCCGCTCCATTCACGCTAAGGAGGACCAGTCAGGGACCCCGGTACCGGTGCACCAGGTTTTATACGGCTTTTCACGGTACCTTTCCTGTGTTTGGAGGCCTAGATGCACAAATACCACTGCCTGCAGCGCTCAGGACGGGACGTGCTGCACAGGCTCGTAGCCCCGGTGTGCGGGAGGCGACACTGTGATGGTCACACAGCCACGAGGGGCCTGACGATGCATTCGTAGGAACGCATGCCCCTGAGGCGGAGCATCACTGTATCTCCCTTCCAGCCTGGTGGCTCTAAGGACAATCTACACACTAAACAGACACCCTGTGCTGACTGTTGCACAACTCTGTGAATATCCTGAAACAACTGCCTGGTACACTGTGAGAGAAGTTTCTATTTGTGAATTATATCTCAATAAAGATATTAAATGTAGACAGCCCAAACCTAACATATTCAAAACTAAATTTCTGATCTTCCTCCCAAAATCCGCTCCACTTACAGCCTTTCCCATATCGATAAATGTCAACTCTTTCTAATTACTGAGGCCCCCCAAAATTATTTCTGAATATAATTTCAGAATATAATGGGAGGTATTCTCCTCTCTTACCCCCCATTTAATCCATCTGGAAATCTGGTAAAATCTGCCTTCAAAAGAGATCCAGAAATAAGTTACTTCTTCTCACTTGCACTGGCCACAGCCTGGTCCAAAACACCAACACCTACCCCAGGATTCCTACAATAGCCCCCTAACTGGTATCTGTGTTCTGCAGCAACCTGAGTGACCACTGAAAAACATAAATCAGTTCACATCACTCCTCTGCTCAAATGGCTCATCTCATTCAGAATAAAAGCCAAAGTCCTTACAATGCCTAGAAAACTCTTTGTGACCTGCCTTCCCCCCCCCCCACATAACCTCTGAGTTCATCTGCTAATCCGCATTTTAACGACTCCTTTCCAGCCACGAAAGCTTTCTTGCTGTTCCTTAAACTCACCTGGCACACTCTAACCTCAAGATGGTCGTCTTTTTCTGTTCTCTTTTTCTTGGAACATTCTCTCCTCCCCTCCCTACTCAGCGTCACCACCTCGGGGAGGACTCCCCTTACCACCTAATTTAAAACTCCAAACTCCCTTAAACACGCTGGATCCCCCTTCCCCACTTTTCATTTCCCTACGGCACTTCTAATATTTTAGCTCTTAATATATTTAATATTTTACTAATTAATTTTATTTGTCTCCTCTTACTAGAGTACAAGTGCCATGAGGGCAAAAAAAAAAGAAAACTCTCCATCTTGTTTACCTGCTGTATCCTCAGTGCCCGGCACAGTAGGTATTCAATAAATATTTGTTAAAAGAACTGAATGTAAACTAGGGACTTATAAGCAAAATTTACCTTGGAATTCGGTTAGAATCTATAGCTAGCCCACCTATATTAGTCATTTGTACGCATATGATATGTGATTACAAATCTTTCCGCCTATGGCAGTATTGTTATACTCTACCTGTCTCCTATATAGGATGGATTACAAACAGTTAAAGGAATAGCTACCTTTCAAAGGCCACAACTGCAGAAAATGGTCCTCAGATTTTTGAAATATCAAATATAAGATGGCAGATTGCACTCCCCCGTTACGACTGTTGTACCCAACCAGTGTTGGCCACCAGAAAACCATGTATTATTTAATCTAAATGTACCTCACATTTAAAGATTTTTATCTAGTAGGCAGCTTTAATAACCAACATGTTCAACTTGTCTTCCCCTTTTATTATTAATCGAAAACATAAATAAATGCCTATCAAAACTTCAAGTCCACACAAAATAATCAGTTTGGCCACAAAAAGCAAACACACACACACAAAAACCCATTAAGATTTAAAATCTCAACATTCTAGTTCATCTATATGGCCTAATCTTGAAGAAATTAGGTTATCAAGGGTTTGCTGCGTTGTAGAAAATATTTTATGAGTGGGAAAGGTTGTCTGGTACAGTGGCTAAGAGTGCACACTAGAAACCAAGGTTGCCTGGTTGAATCCTGGCTCCCCCATGTATTAGCTCTGTAACCATGGGCAAATTACTCAACCTCTCAGTGCCTTTGTTTTCTTATCTGTAAAATGGGGATCATAATAATACCTGCTTCAAAGAGTTGTGAGGATTGAATGAATTAATGTGTGTAAAATGCTTGGAACAGTGCATGACCCATAGTAAGCACTTGATAAAAGTTAGCTATAAAATTATGACCATCTTCATGGTCCAGCTACAAATGACAAGGAGAAAACTCTGAGATATCCTAAATTACAGGGCAAGAGAATGAGAGAAGGACACAGAACTGTCAGTCTGTTCATGGCTGCAGACCAAAAAACAAAAGACTGCTCATATTCCTTCTGTGTTTGTTGGAATTTCACATTAATTTCCAGGTGGCTATTTCCGCAAATTATTCCAGCCAAGTACCACTGAACTCCAGGAGCCTCTGCTTCTTGTTTACACGTGGGCTTTCCGGACTGCTGCCCACAGCCAATCCACAGGAGGGGACATTTCTTCTTGTGGACTCTGAGCCTATCCCACAGCTGGCCCCACTTCCCACCCCATGCCTATACCTAATGGAATGTAAATTCTCTCAGACAGTTTACACCTTTCTCACTCCTTCCTATTACTTGATGTATAAAAATGCTTCCAAACTCCAGAGACCAGGGACATGCTGTCTTCCCTACCTAGCCAAGCTGCTGGTGGTTTAGACTCCATGTCCAAGACTGGTCTTCTGTTTGGCTAGCAATGGCCTAATAAACCCTTTCTTTCAAAAAGACTTTCAGCCATGTAAGTTAAATTTTTTTTGTTGAACACCATCTATACCGTCCAGCTAAGGATCCTGAGACCCATATTGAGAAACCATTGCCATAGATCAAAAATGGTAACTACACTTTGCAAATTCTCTGCAACAAATTAATCCTGTAGGAAGAGATTTCTTTTTGCTAGTTCATGTTTTTATAGCAGTTTTTCTTACAGAAAAAATACCAGAATGCACTGAGATTTGCTACAAGTGGGGGAGGGGAAAAGAAAAGGGATAGAAGAAAAAAGATTTGACCAGTAAGTTGATAACTATTACTCGAAAATAAGACCTAGTCAGACAATCAGTTCTAACGCGTCTTTTGGAGCAAAGATTAATATAAGACCCGATATTATATTATATCATATCATATTATACCCGGTATTATATGATATATTTTATTGTATAAGACCGGGTCTTACATTATAGTATGATAAGACTGGGTCTTGTATTAATTTCTGCTCCGAAAGATGCATTAGAGTTGATTGTCCGGCTAGGTCTTATTTTCGGGGAAACACGGTAAAGTGGGTTGATCAGTAGAGGGATAGGTATTATACTTTCTAAATCTTGTACATATTTACAGTTTGCACCGAAAATAACTCAAGGGAAAGCTTAACAGATTTTCTGCAGTACAAATAATTCTACTTTCCTATATCCCCCTTTCCCTCAAAAACTCACTTAAGTTCTCATACCACCTTCTTTCTATAAAACAGACCAACTATTCGATGGTTAGAAACAAGATAACATAGAGATATCATAAACAAAATACTTTCCATTTTGTCCTACTAGATCTTCAGAGCACTCACTAATTCACTACAGAGGCAGGTCCAATTCATCGGCCCCTGACTGGGAATGTAATTTCCAGCACTATATCCAAAACGAAGCTCTGCCATAATCATTCTAAATACTCAAGATCTTAAGGCTATCTTTTTCTGCATCATGATCGTCAACATAATAATCTGAATGTTTTCCTTAAGCCAGGACATATGCTAAAATACATGTATTATCTTCTTAAATCTAGACAACAATCCTGAGAGACTACTATCTCTATTTACAGATCAGAAATTGAGGCTCACAATTTAAGTACTTTGCATAGTCACGCAGGTATTAAGTGATGGAATTATGATCTGAACCTAGGTCTAATTCTAAAGTATGTATTTTTCTACTGTTCCGTACTGATTCCCATTTTACATTAAAAATGGGAGTGACAAATGAAGTATAGAAATGATAATCTGGTCAAATTACACATCAAGTTCATGTAAGAGCTGTATCTTCAACCTGCTGACAACCATATCTACGATTTCTTTCACTAAATTATAACTGCTTCTTTCTGATTCACAAATTGGAACAACTCAAGTTCTTGATTAACTATTTCACAAAATTATGTAAGCAAATATTTACTGATTGCTTACTCTGTGCTAAACACTGTTCCAGCTGCTTGAGGATATGGCAGCCAAGAAGGCATAGCCCTGTCATCTAGTGGGAGCAGACAATAAATATGTGAATAAATAAGGTAATTTCATAGTGAAGATAAAGTGATGTACTAGAGAGCAACTGAAGAGACCGCTTGAAATAAGGTCCTTATGGAAGGCCGTTCTGAGGAGTTAATATTTGAGCTTGCACCTAAATGAGAAGACGGGATTAGAAGAAGCTTGAGCAGTAGTAGTAGGCAGGGCAGATAGTGTAGGAACTTGTTGACCATAGTAAGAGAAGTTTAGATCTCAACCCTGCTGCAATGGCATATCACTGGAGGATTTTACAGCACAGGAATGACATCTGTTTATGCTACAGAAAAGATCACTTAAGAAATGACGGTAATGAATGCCTCAGTCAAACAAATTAAAGGCCTAAATAAAATCAGTAGGACCCACCCATGGAATATATTTTGCCTTCTCTAAATTATTTCCTTTCAAGTGAACAAAAATTTCTTATTATACATTATGAAATAAAGGACAAAATGAAAACATCTCTGGAAGAGCTAACAAAATAGTTACTTAAATTCAGAGATCTAAATAAAAATTACTAAATAACGGATGCCAGAAAAAAAAAAAGAGAGAAGCAAAAGTGCCATCAGGAAAATGGACAGAAAGGCAGGAATGCCAAAAACACCTACTTCACAAATTTGCCTAAAGCTGACTTAGAAACCAAACTCAAACTAAAATAATTCCAACTGTGAAGAAATATGAAGTTATTACACAGGGATGTATTTATCAATAAATACGTGTAATATTCTATTTTCCTTATGATTTTTCTTAATGACATTTTATTTCTCTAGCTTACTTTATTGTAAGAACACAGTATATAATACATGTAACATACAAAATATGTGTTAATTGACTGTTTATGTTATTGGTAAGGCTTCCAGTCTTTTGTAGTTAAGTCTGAGGGGAGCAATAGTTATACACAGAGTTTTGACTGCTCAGGCACCCCAAAACTGCACCCCAAAACATTGCATTGTTCAAGGGTCAACTGTAAATACAAAACAACTACAAATTACCTTTAACTATTTTAGAAAGTTAAGTTGCATACCACTAGGGAAAAACAAAAAACAGGTTTTTACAAAGTCAAAAGCATTTAACTTTGTAAACTATATATAATGTACTTCAAATGATGTCTTTTCTTCCCAGACCAATCATTTTTTGCCCTCGTAGATATCAACAAGGGAAATAAACTCAGGCACAATATCAACAATAGCAGAGACAGAAAAATTCTGACTCCAGTGTATCTCATCACTGCTGACTAGAAAAAAATATTGCAATTGTCATTTGTAATCTCACAAGGTAGGGATGAGGACCAACGTATTCTTGCAAATGATGTAACCATACAGGTAAAGCACCAGAGCCCAAAGGTAGAAAACGTTAAATGCTCGCATAATTTAGTAAAAATGTTTTAAAACAGGAAGGAGACTATGTTTAAGGAAAACATGTCCTCAGGCTCCCGTGAACACTGCTTGCTCCCACGGGTGGACCAAGTACATTAAGGAGTAATCTTGAGAACGTTATTTTACAAAGTTAAATGTGGCCACTGTCATCTGATATGGTGAAGTCAAATCCTAACTCCACCACTTTACTGTGTAATCTTAAGCAATTTAGGTAGTATTCCGAGCCTTAGTTTCCCCATCTGTATATCAATGATTTAAAAATCTATTTCTGAGAGTTATTTTCAGGTAGGAGATATATGGTAAATGACAATAAAGGGCTGGGTACACAGCAGATACTTAATATGTAAGGGTCTTTGAGGACTGTTACCATATTTGATTTTATATATTCTAATTTTACCTCTTGAAAAGAAAGTAACTTTGATCTGCTCTTGGTAAATATAGGTAATCCGTCTTGGTTCTACAACCCTTTGAGCATTTATTATTCAAAGAGCCACAAAACATCTCTCCCAACAATAACATTACACATACAAACGGTTGAAAGCTCATGATTTTGCAAGTTTTATCCATCTGTTCCCTAAAAGGTAAACACAAATCAAAACACTTCAGAGGCCATGGCAGAAGTGGAATAAGAACAACTGGATGATGGGTATCACTGATGACAAGCCATGGTCAGGGAGCAAAAGAGCTAAAATTCACATACACAAGCAACAAAAGACCTAAAATTCAAAAATCCCTGAGAAGAGAGTTAACCCTCTCTTCTCAGCAGGAAGCAACAGTGAATTCTCCACACTTCCTCCTAAAAGATTTGAGATCGTGGGCACACCATCCACTTTCCTGACAGTTTACTAGATCTCTTTTGTGTAGTAAAGCAGCAAAGTGGAAAAACTGCCCCACGAAGACAAAAAAGTAATAACTCGGGGGGGGGGGGGCGGGGAGGGGGGGAGCACTATATATTCAAAAAGCTCATTTCTTGATTTCCTGTTTTGATTATTACCTATGAAACCAAACTCAATTCCATAAAAAGGTATTTCAAGTGATTAAAAAGTAGTCGGATATGGTGGGTTTTTTCTTTTTTCATTTTAAGGCATTATTGACAATACTTGACTACATACAGTAGTTTCCGGTCACTATCAAGAAGCCTGTATTCCATTGCCGCAAACACAGGTAACAGGGCAACCTCCCAGGTGGTCGCCTCAGCTCTAGGTGGAGCACACGTTATTTAACATTCCTCCAGATAAACCCTTCTTATTACACATCCCAAGTTTCAGGTCAGTAGAAAACAAGAGTGGTCCAACATATTCCAGCGAAATAGCTGGATTTCCAAGTGGTGCTAAGATCCGAGCTGGTCTAGCATCAGGAAAACCAGAAATCATTAACACCTCACGGCCTATGGAAGAAATGAACGGACGCGACAATTTCCGTGAAGGTTCAGTCAAGTCAACGGTACCTTACAAGGTTTTGAAAAGACATAATGTGTACATCTCTACAGATCTGGGGCCAACGGCCCAAGGTCACACCAAGTCAGGGGCTACATATCCACGAAATGCTTAAGCTTCCCGCAATTCAGGAAAACCCTGGCTAGGAATGGAGGAATCTGGGTCTGGGAACACTCGGGTCAAAGCTTTACTGTGAACAACCCCAACCGAATGCAGGGGCTCCACGGGAAAACCTCAAGCGATTCGGGCGGTCTTTCCTTCCATTTCCCCGGTCTTCCCTTCCCCGAGGCACCCCCAACACTCACATCTCCGGAGCCACTTCATCCAATGGTAGACGATAGTAGTGTGGTGTTTCTTGTTCTCTATACACCAAGACGACAGGCCTTGAATAGATTCCATGGTGTTAGTTACCGACTGGAATTTTCTATCCAACGAGGACTCCAGAGCCCCTGCCGAAGAGGCCGACGAGGAGGAGGCCTTACTGCTGCCTCCGCCGCCGCCGGCCGCCATCTTCCCGGTTTGCACAAGCGCTGCTGCTCCTCTGGCGGCGGCGGCGGCGGCGGCAGCGGCGCCGGCGGCGGCAGCGGCGGCGGCGGCAGCGGCGGCGGCGGGAGCGGGCAAAACAATCACTGCGAGTGCGTGAAAGCCGTAGGTGGGGAAGGAGGCCGGGGGGTGGGGGTGGTGCACGCGCTAGGCTCTTCTGGAGGTAGGATCGGCGGGCCAGCTGCTAGGCACGCTGGCGGCTCCTACACGCTGCAAGGAGGGGCTGCGGAATTCGAAGGTTTATCAGAATTGTTCAAGGGGTTGTGTGTAAACCAGTCAGTAATCAGGGAAGAATTACGCAGAAAACAGGTCCTTGCAAAGCCTTTCAAAACGCCTGGCCCCAAACTAATGGTTTTATACTCTAGGGCTCTTTACGCTAAGGCCCTTTCCCACTCCTATCCCCACACTCCTGTTAGGGCGGCGGCTACTATCTTAAATTTAATACTACCCGATTGCCCCTTCGGTTGCAGAAATCTTTTTCTCTCCTTTAGATCCTCTAGCACAGGAAAGGCCCAAGGCTACCTAGTCAGGATTTTTTTTTTTTGCAACGCAATAGCAGCAAAGGAACAGCAACAGTATCGCGCACGCGCCGCTTGGTCCCGCCCCCCGTTTCCTTCTCAACCTAGAGAGCAGAGGGAGGTGTCATGGCGGGGCAATCTGACCAATCAAGGGAGAAGAACGAGAAGCGCGCGCAGGAGCCCGCAAACCCCTAGAGCCGAGGAGGCGCTTCAATTACTTGTGCGCCTGCGCAGCACATCAGCGTGTAGCGGACTGGGAGGAAAAGCGGGGAGGGGAGGATAAGGGAACTGGTCAAACTAAGGAGAGGTTGGGGGAGGGGGTTACACCGCCGCCCCGCCTTTTGCTTCCCAGCGAGGTCTCTCACTGGGGGCTATCCAGCTCACATAACAAGACCGGGAAACTCCCACCGCTCAGCGGCCACTGTTACTTTCTGGCGGCTGCCGCCGCCGCCACCGCTGCTGACTCCTCGGGGCACCGACGCTCGACCAAGTGGATGGCAGCCATCTTGCAGTGCCTCTGACAGCTGCGCATGCGCCAGCTCCAGCGAGCCATTCACTACGCAGACTCCCAGACGAAACATTTTACATTCCCCTTGGACCATACCATTCATAGCCGCTTGACTATTTGGATTATACGAAGAGGAAGTAAATTAAGTGAAACGAAAATTTCCCCGTAAAATTTTGGAGACGAGTAAAAGATAAAAGACAGGATATGGTCTCACCTTCAGCACAATCTCAGAACTGCATAATACATTATAATTTACAAGAGCCTTAAGTAATACTGATTAGCATCATTCTATCACTTCTGTCTGTAAATCCTCTGGGCAGATTTGGAGGCTTCCGTGTCCCACTGAACACATGCAATTATTATATTTCAATTCGTTTATGTCACCCCAGTAGACTCACTTTTCTTGAGGCAGAGAATCTGTTTTTTCAAGCTCATATCTAGTATTAATTCAACAAAAAGTTGTTGAACCAAGCACTCACTGTTCTACATGTTGGATAGAGTAACAGCAAAACGGACAAAACTTCCTTCCCTCTAGGGCTTAGTGTCAGGAGACCATAACCAAATACATGTCAGGGAGCAGCAAGTTCTATTAAGTATGAAGCAGAGTCAGGGAGATGGGCAGTATTGTGTGGGTGATCCTAGATGGGCATGGGAATGGTGGTTTAATGAATCCGGAGGGCTTTTGGAAGGAAGTGACACTTTACCTTGTTAAACAAAAAATTTTGAACTTCATGGCTGAAAGCCTTTTTAAAAGAAAGAGTTTATTAGGCGAAAAAAGCAGACAGGTCTTGGGGCGTGGAGTCTAAACCACCAGCAACATAGCTACGTAGGAAAGACAACATGTCCAAGTCCCTGAGTTTTGCAGGCGTTTTTATACATGGAATAGGGAGGAGAAATTTATAAGCCATTCTGAAAGAATTTACATTAGCTATAGACAAAGGGGATAGGCCCAAGAAAGTCCATAAAACTCATGCGTAAACAAGAAACAGAGACCCCTGGGGTTCAGTAGCAGCCTAGCTATTCTCTTTTTTTAGATAATCTGGAAATGGCCACCTGGAAGTTAATAATTCCAAAACACACTAAGGCAGTGTAAGCAGTCTTTTGTTGGTTTTGCACTGCCGTTGTTACCTGATTAACCCCTTTTTGTCTCTTCCTTCCACTCTCTGGCCTGCTGTAATTCAATTTAGGACTTCTCAGAATTTTCTCCTTGTCAATCTGAATGTCGAGAACAAGGTAACCAAGCAGATACGGGAGAGGAGGAGAACATGCTGGCAGAGGAACGGCAAGTGCGGAGGCTCTTAAAACAGAATGTCTTGACATATTAAAGGAAGAACAAGGAGGCCAGTGTGGCTGGAGAAGAGTAAGAGAGGGGACAAGTGGTACAGTGTGAGGTCTGAGAAGTGAAGGGAGAGAGTTCATGTGGAACCTTGCAAGGCCACTGTAAGAATGTTGGCTTTGAAATGAGATGGGGAGCCCTTTTAAGCAGAGAAGTTAAATGGCGATCTTTTTAAATGATCACATTGGTTGCTATGTTGAAATTAGACTTCGGAGCCACCAGTTAAGGAGGCTGTTGGAATAATCCAGGCAAGGAAATGATGGTGATCTGTACCAGAATGTTAACAAAAAAGATAATGAGAAGTGGTGTCAGATCCTGGGTCTGTTTTGAGGGAAGAGCCTAAAAACATGTTCATGGATTTAAGGGGTGTGTGGGAGAAACAAGTCTGACATCAAGGCTTTTGACCTGAGCAACTCTCAAAGCCTTTTTTTCCTTATTGTCCCTAAAGATTCATTTTAGATATTTTTTCCTAATCCCCTCAACCCCTGTGAAATTTTCATGCCACAGATATGCTGTGTATCTATATATGTATAATACTATGTGTATATCTGTGCTTTATGCAAGAGTAAATGTGGTCACACAGCAGCCTAGCCGCCTGTCCCCCCCCAACCTTTCCCTAAGGAAAGAAGAAGTTGTGGGACTGTGCCTCTCTGGGATGGAGTTTATATTATCCTGAGTCTCTCCATCTGGTCCTCAAGAGAAGGGTCTGCGGTCAACGACGAGTAAGATTCCTCACGGGAGGGACAACTCAAGCCAGACGGGACCCCGTTGGGACCCCAATGAGCTGTTACAAGAAATAATATGAGGGACCTTGCCCCTCCTTCTTGTGGGAAGCTGCCACTTGCCACTGCTACTTCCTCTCACCTTATTGTGAGAGAGACTCATTAGAGCAATAAAATCAAGCTCTTTCTGCTCAGCTCATGGGACAGTTTCACCGTGAGAGACTCTCCCCCAGGTGGTGCACACCGCACCTTAGTCATCTTGGGACGATATGCTTCGGCTGCTTTGGGACAAATGATTGGGTATTGGAATCATTTTTTTGAAGTGTTGTAAGAGTTTCACAGACCCTGCCTCTGATCATGTGATATCCATTGTTTATAATCAATAAATACTGTCGGTGACTCGATTCGGGGCTCCAGTCTCGAGGCTGCGAGTCGCTTGGTCCTCTGGGATTTAACTGTATATAAGTCTCTGTCTCTTTATTATAGTTTAACCCTCGCCTCCTCCCTCGCCTTCCCACAGCTTGTGTTGTGCAGGTCGCAACAAGTAAACATGAAGTTTACTCTTTTTTTTTTTTTTTTTTTTTTTAAGGAGGGCACAGCTCACAGTGGCCCATGCGGCGATCGAACTGGCAACCTTGGTGCTACCAGCACCATGCTCTAACCAACTGGGCTAACTGGCCACCCAGACTTTACTCTTTATATTCAATGCAGTTAAGAATGACTAAAATCTTTAAGTTAAATATTTTAAATGTTAAAACTATTAATATTTAACAACTTTATAACTGTATTTGCAGAGTAAACTTTACTTACATATATTGTAGTTTCTTACATATGCAAATTACAACTTACATAAACATAATAATAGCAATGTAATCATTTTTTTAGAAATTATTCAAAACTACTATATTTCCACAACAACAAATAAACAATCCAATTAAAAAAATGCACAGAGGGGGGCAAGCCCTGTGGCTCAGGCAGTTGGAGCTCCATGCTCCTAACGCCGAAGGCTGCCGGTTCGATTCCCACATGGGCCAGTGGGCTCTCAACCACAAGGTTGCTGGTTCAATTCCTGCGAGGGATAGTGGGCTATGCCCTCTGCAACTAACAACGGCAACTGGACCTGGAGCTGAGCTGTGCCCTCCACAACTAAGATTGAAAGGACAACAACTTGACTTAGAAAAAGTCCTGGAAGTACACAAAGTTCCCCAAGAAAGTCCTGTTTTTAAAAAAAATGCACAGAGGACCTAAACAGACACTTCTTCAAAGAAGACATAAATGGCCAACATATATATGAAAAGATGCTCAACTTCACTAGCTCTTCAGGAAATGCAAATCAAAACCACAATGAGACACCATCTCACACCTGTTAGAATGGTTATTATCAATAAGACAAGAAATAACAAGTGTTGGAAAGGATGTGGAGAAAAAGGAACCCACCTATACCACAGGGGAATTTAAACTGGTACAGCCACTATGGGAAACAGTATGGAGGTTCCTCAAAAAATTAAGAATAGAGCTACCAGATGACCTAGCAATTCCTCTTCTGGGCATCTACCCCAATATTTTGAAAACATTTATTCATAAAGATATATGTACCCCTATGTTCATTGCAATATTAGTCACAATAGCCAAGACATGGAAACAACCTAAGTGTCCTACAATGAATGATTGGATAAGGAAGATGTGGTACATATTTATAAGGGAATACTACTCAGCCATAAGAAAGGATGAAATACTGCCATTTGCCACAACATGGATGGATCTTGAGAGTATCATGCTGAGGGGGGAAAAGTCAGACGGAAAAGGACAAGAACCATGTGATTTTACTCATATATGGGATATAAAATTGAAAGCAACAAACCCACACACAAAAACTCAAACACAGACAACAGTATGGTGGTTACTGGAGGGGAAGAGAGGTGGAAGGAAGATGATGAAGGTAAAGAGGGTCAAATATATGGTAATGGAAGGAGACTAGACTTTGGGTGGTGAGCACACAATACAACATACTGTATTATAGAATTGTACACTTGAAACTTATATAATGTTATTAACTAATGTCATCTCAACAAATTTAATTTAAAAAAACTTACTTTCCAGAAAAAGTAAAACAATTGAAAATATATTAAAATTTTAGTGAACTTTTAACTTTTATTTGGCATGAGAAAATTACTAGCTACTAGATATTCATTGAGCTATTGTTGACATTTTGTCTTCTCAGCATTTGACATAGCTAAAGATTAATTGAGTAACTTTTAGAATTAAATAATAAAATATAAGCTATTTTTATTTGCTTCTCAAAGCCCAAGTCAGATGCAAAGCACTAAGAATCATAACATTCACAAGGTAGTAAATGACAGCCAATAGTCATGTGTAGGCCACTTCCTGTGTTATGACTTCAAAATAGGGCAAATGAGGGAGAGAAAGTTCTCCAGTCACAGCCACCTATTTCTCACAGTTTTGTAGCACTGGCCTTGCATGCATTTTGTGTATCATCCACGAGTTCAGTGTCACTGCTGCTTGTGTCATACCCCGAAAAATGAGAGAAATTAAGGAATAAGATTTTGTTGGGTAGAGTTGAGCTTTGGAGGGTGACAAAGCATTGCAATGCCTAAGATTTTTTTTTATCCCCCAAGAACCAATTATTTTTCCCCTGTGGGGTGATATTGGCTCCATTGAGACTGCATGAACTAGAAGAATGGAGTTGCCATTTTCTCAGATGGACCAGGGGAGGAAAGAGGGAGGAGCAGTCTTGTGAGAAATGAGTAGAAATCAGGATTTCAATTATGGACATCTCGAGGCGGAGAAACCAGACATATAAATGGCATCAGCTATGTGAGTTTGAAGTTCATGAGAGAGTTGTAGGTAGGAAACATCAATTTAAGAATTATCTGTATATGGATGACCTTCAAAGCTGTGAGATGGATGAGGTTGCCCAGGAAGTGAGTGAGTATGCATAGAAAAGAGGTCCAAGGATTGAGATAAAGAGCAACTTGCAAAGGAGATTGAAAAGGAATGAGCAGTGAAAACAGAAACCAGAGAATAATGTTCTGAAAGCCAAGTAATGAAAATTTGTCAAGAAGGAGAAAGTAATCAACTGTCAGGTATTGCTACACAGATTGCATAAAATGAGGACTGAGACAACCAGTGAATTTGGCAACAAGGTGATCATTGGGAATCTTGACAAGGGAAGTGAAGTGATTGGAGAGGCTTCTAGAAAGAATAGGAGAAGTAGAAATACCACAACTCTTTCACGAAATAAAATGGGAACAGAGAAAGGGAGCTGAAGATGAAGGGAAATGCGGGATCAAAGGGTCGTTTATTTTTTTTCAAGGTGAGAAATAATTGTAGCTGATGTAAATGGTACATTTAGGGGGAATATTGATACAAGATAGAGATGGGACAATTTCTGGATTGATTTCCTTGAGTAAGTAGAAGAGGATGGGATCAAGTGATAGGTCCACAGACAGTTCTTTTCTTGTAACAGGAAGGTAGAGAATCTAGGTAAAAGGTTTACGTAGGCAGGTAGATTTGTTGGTGAGAATGTGCAGAATTCTCTTCAGTTGGCTTCTCCTTTCTCAGTGAAATAGGTAAGCAAGCACTGTAGTAGCACGTGCTGAGGAAACACCCTATTCAAGAGCACCAATGATCGGTTCATTGCCAATTTCAGTGCATTGTTTACAGTCTTAGCCTTTCACTCTTCTCTTAGAGAGTGTGACCATTAAGAGCAAGACCTCTAGAACCAGACTACTCAAATTCAGGCTCTACTAGTTTTCTCACCCCTTGTGGTTACCAAAGTTTCATTTTTAAGCCCTTCTCTCATTCTTTCTCCTCATCCTCTCCCAAAGATTACCACCTACATTCAGATTTATTTAAGTTGGATATCTAGTTATTATGGATTCCACCCCTCCCATCTAGTTATCAAATTCTATAGACATCTACCTAGAAATCTCTTGCATGAATTCCCTTCTTCTCCCTACTTAATGTTATCGTTACCTTTCTAATGAACTGTATATCAACAACATCGCAATCAGCTTCCCAGTCTATCTCTTCAGCTTATATACCATTACCAGATTAATCTCCTAGTTCTCCTGCATACATACACACACACACACACACACACACACACACACCAAGTTTCTTGTTACCCACCAAGTTAAGTAAAAGTCCTGGCTTTTAAGACCTTCCACGATTGTTTCAATCTAATTTCCCAGTATTGTCTCAAATGCTTTTCCTCCACAGTTCCTTGGGCTGCAAATTGTTGTTTTCCTTAAATATATCCTGTAGTTTTCTATTTATAATTAATTCTGTTCTTTCTGACTAAAATGTCCTCTTCTATTATAAAAATTCTACCCATCTTTCTTTCTTTTTTTTTTTATTTATTGGGGTGACAATTGTTAATGAAATTACATAATTTCAGGTGTACAATTCTATATTACATCATCTATAAATCCCATCCCATCTTTCAAGTGCTACCTTAAATTGCCTCTTTCATGAAAACTTCCCTGATCATTCCAACTGGATGGAATTTCTCTTTTGTAGCATCTTCTGCCCCGAATGAAATTATTTGTGTGTTCTTCTTACGCCCAGGAATATTGCATTGAATAGCATGCAAAAGCACCTTGAAAACTTTAAATTGCTGGACAGTGTTAATCATTACTGTATTGTCTTGTCCAAAAATAGTTGTTGGGTACCTATATTTCAATGGTATTGCCATGGTTAAAGATATTTTTGGAAATTCATCAAGTAAGCTACATATGTGGAGGAACAATCAGTTCAATGACTTTATATTCAGATTTTTTTGAAGGAAGAAAGCTAAACATTATCTATCTTGATCACCTCACTTTATTGTAAATTTCAAATGACTTAAAATTGTTTCCAGAATTCTGCAGAGGACAAATAACTGCCATTAATGAAAGACATTACATGTAACTTGAAACAGATTATGAAAGAAATTACTAAAGTTTGCAACGTATTTTAGGTGATAACAGCATCCCAAATAGAACTATTCTGAGATTAACATTCATTTGAAAGAACACATCTATTCCTACCTCCTTATTTCATGTACAATATATGTAGGGGCTAAGCATTTGGGGTCTCGTCAAACAAACCTGGGTTCAAATTAAGCTCCACCACTTACTAACCACAACCTTGGGCCAAATTACTTACTCTAAGCCTCGGATTCCTCACCTCTAAAATCTGTTTTGCTCATATGCCTGCTCATACAGGAGGCAATCCTTATTGAGCACAATGTTCAATATGGTATGGAGTCAAGAAAATTAAAAAAACAAAAAACCCTAGGGGGTTGGCTCATTAGCTCAGTCGGTTAGCACGTGGTGCTAATAACACCAAGGTTGCGGTTCAATCCCCACATGGGACACTGTGAGCTGCGCCCTCTTTAAAAACACAAAAAACATTTTCAGGCACAGGAAGATGAAAGACTTGCTCAAGACAAAAAGAAGTCTCATTGTGAGTACTTTATAATGAACAACACTACAGTCATGTGCTGCCTAACTACGTTTTGCTCAATGATGAACCATGATGGTGGTCCCATAAGATTATAACGGAGCTGAACAATTCCTATTGCCTAGTGACATCGTAGCTGACATAATGCCATAGTGCAACGCATTCTTAACGTGTTTGTGGTGGTGCCGGTGTAAGTACACCTACTGCGCTGCCTTTCTGATAAAAGTATAGCACGTGCATTTATGCACAGTACATAATGCTTGACAACGATAATAACCGACTGTGTTACTGGCTCACATATTTACTACACTCTGCTTTGTATTGCTATTTTCGAGTGTACTCTTTCCCCTTACTGAAATAAAGTCTGCTGTAAGACAGTATGCTGTGCTAAGCCAGCAGCAGCCTCCCACATCCCGTGTTTACCACGTTTCTTGATTGCACCATTTTCTCTTGATTTAATCTCATGTCGTTTGTTCCTCATGGCCCTCAGCATACAGAACCCCCTGCTAATGTTGCCCATACGACGCCTCACTGAGCGAGTGACCTGGAAACAAAATTAGAAATGATTAAGGACTACCAAGGTAGAAAATCAGTAATAGTTATTGCTCACCAGTCATGCACGTCCCGTTCCACTATAGCTACAATCTTCAAGAACAGGAACAAAGTGACAGAAGCTGCTGAAGGTGAAGGTGAAGCTACTTCACTGAAGGCAACGAGATTAACAAAAACTCGAGAAGGGTGTATATTAGATATGGACATACTTCTAATGACTTGGATTGAAGACCAGACACAGGAGTGTTTCTCTCTCAGCACCATGATGATCACAGCCCAAGCAAAAAGTTTGTTTGCAAGTGTTGGAAAAGAAAAAGGCTGGACCCAATTATGGTGTTGAATTTACTGCTAGCTCTGCATTGTCTAAAGGATTCAAGAATCATTATTCATTAGATAATGTGGAAGTGAGTGGTGAATCTGTGAGTGCTGATGTGAAGGCAGCTAAAGAATTTTTGGGAACTCAAGAAAAGCTGATTGGGGAGGAAAATTACTTGCTAGGGCAAATATTGCATATGGATGAAACCTCCCTATTCTGGAAACAGATGCCTGAAAAGACTTTCATCCATAAGGAGACCAAGTCAATGCCAGGTTTCAAAGCTTTTAAGGACAGCATAACAGTCTTGTTAGGGGACAAGATTATGGGCTATAAATTAAAATCCTTTATGACCTGGCGCAGTGAGAACCCAGGGCATTCAAGCATATTAATAAGCACACAGTGTCAGTGTACTATAGGAGCACTAAGAAGTCATGGACGATTTTTCAAGATGCCCTCCAGAATTGCAATGCCAGCAAAATGGAGAAATAGTCTGGAGAATAATATACCTTTCAGGATTTTGCTTAATATTGATCACGCTCTTGGACATCCTCCTTTTACTCAGGACTTTCATCCCAATATCAAAGTGGTTTCTTCCTCCAACACCACTTCTTTGATCCAACCAATAGGTCAAAGACTTGGAGTAGCTTTTAAGGCCTCCTACTTAAGGACCTTTTGCCCACACAATTGCTGCAACTGAGAAGACACTGACCCAGTTCTGGGACGATTACATTTATGACAGCATCGAGAACCTTGCACCGGTTCGGGGTTGTGTCACCAAGGAGCGTATGAATGGCATCTGGACGAAGACACTCATCTAGGACTTCAGTTTGCCAAGAATAAGGTTACAAACATTCACAAGCCGTGGTTGAGACAGCAAGCTTTAACCTAAGTGTGGATGAGGGCGGTACTGAAGAACTCCTAGAGAAGATTCCCGAGGAATTGACTAATGAGGAGCTGTTGGACCTCGAAGGTGAACAGGAATGCATAGTTGAAGAGGCGAGAGCAAAGACACTGCAGGAACAGAACCCCTAAGAAAATTCACAGTGAAGGGTTTGGCAGAAGCTTTTGCAGACCTCAACAAGCTCCTTAAAAAGTTTGAAAACATGGACCCCAACACCAAAAGGTTTTTTATTAATGAGAGGAATGTTCATGGTGCATTGTCTGCTTACAAGCAAATATATGATGAAAAAAAGAAACCAAGCCAATCACCATAGACTTATTTTTGATGAGTGCCACCTCCCCAGAAAGATCCTCAGGCAGATCCTTCAGGAGGTGTTTCCAGAAGGCGTTGTTGTCATAGATGACAGCTCCAGGCAGGAGAGTGATACACTGACGATCTGGACCCTGTGTAAGTGGAGGCCAATGGGTGTGTTTGCAGCGTAATTTTTAACAAAAAAGTTTAAAAACTAAAAATTTTAAAAATAGAAAAAGGCTATAGAATGAAACATTTTTGTACAGCAGTACAATGTGTTTATGTCTTAAGCTGTTATTACAAGAGTTGGAAAGTTAAAACAAAGTTAAAACAAGTTTATAAAGTAATACTAAGGTTATTATTGAAGAAAAAAATGTAAACAAATGTAGTGTAGCCTAAGTGTGCAGAGTGTATCGTCTACAGAGTCACACTACGCCCGAGGCCTTCACGGTCACTCCCCGCTCGCTCACTGACTCACCCAGAGGAACGTCCCGTCCTGCCCGCTCCATTCACGGTAAGGAGGACCAGTAAGGGACCCTGGTACCGGTGCACCAGGTTTTATACGGCTTTTCACGGTACCTTTCCTGTTTAGATACACAAATACCATTGTTACAGTTGCCTGTAGTATTCAGTGCAGTAACCTACTGTACAGGCTTGTAGCCTAGGTGTGCAGTGGGCAACACCATCTAGGTTTGTATAAGTGCAGTCTATGACATTTGCACGACAAAAATCACCTAACTACACGTTTCTCAGAACATGGCACCATTGTTAAGCGACCCGTGACTTACATATTATACATACACCGTTTAGGCCTTAATGCAATATTTTTGAAGTTGTGTATAAATTTACACGCATATTTGTGATAAATCCTTTCAAACAAAAACACTTATTTCTGACAATTTTCCCCCTGAATTTGGTTAAATCAAGGGGTATCAAAAACGAGTTCACTTCTCTAGCTCCCATCTCACAAATAGACATGATCACTAGCAAGCACCCAAATTCTTCACTGCTGAGTCCTGGCAAGCAGGCTTTTCTGAGATTTCATCCTGCTCCAGGAATTAGTCACCTCGCTTGTCTGGGTTATAGAGGTTGTGGTAATTTTCCTTAAGTGCTTTTGTCGTCCTTACCTCTTTCCACCTTTTATCTGACTGCTCCCTACTACTGCCTTAAAATTGGGACTCTAACTAGGACCTGAAACACGTAACTTTTTAAAAAGCGTTAATTTTACAATTTAACTTCTGGTCAAGTATCCATTCTCCAACACGAATTCCTCCTAGTAAGCTCCGATAGCAGGAAGTTACGGGAGCTCTAACGGCTCCTGTGTTTGATTCCTTCCCATTGTATCCTCAACAGCAACGAAAGGATAGAGGTGGTAAGATTTTAGACTTTAGTGGATACTTATTCTGATCCAAATGCTCCTAAAGCTAAACAAGAAACATTAAGTGCTTAAACAGAGCCACATCTAGTCAGATTCTTGGGGTGTGGGGTGGGGGGGGGGGGAGGACCAAAAAAAAAAAGAAAAGAAACTACACACTGCCTTTTAGAAAAGGATTGGTTTTTTTAATTAGTAAAGAGAGGAAATAAGCTAAATTCCCCAATTCTAATCCACTTACAAACTGACCCATAACATCCTGCTTGGCTGTTCCATGTCCCCTTCACCCACAACACATTCTCATATACGCACCCGTTTAAGGAACTGACTTCCTGTTAGGACTTCTTAGCCAAGACCGAGGTAATCTGTCTACCTCGTGCCTCTATCATTAGGAAGCTGGGAGACGGACGCTCGTGTGTTCCTCCCTACCTTACCCATGAACACCTCTTTTCGTTTCTCTCTGCTCCAGGAAAACAGTATTATTTATCCCTCTTGCTCCAAGATGAGGTCAGAAACTCCCATTAGACCTCAAAAACACATATCATTCATCCTTCCATCCATTCATATATACGTAAATATCAATGCCAAAAGTTTCTTTTTCCACTGCAATTGCTAGAAGTCTGGAGAAAGGATCACCTGAAGATCCAAACTCCAATATCTAGGAGTGAAAAATAGCATACCCGCTTTAAAAATAACTCTTTAATCATATGCACATAAGGGGACTAAAGGGCAGCACCAGGCTGACAGGGGCAGGGAGCAAGGTGATCTCCCTCTGTGCCCACGTCGGCCTGGCACAGTCCCGCGATCACACACACAGGTGGGCCTGGGCTGGGAAGCAGAGTAAGGGGTGGGGCTGAGAGACAGGCAGGGCAGAGGCAGGGGCTTGCAGCAGTCTCAGTCGGTGGTCTCCAACACAGATTCACTCAGCGCAAGGTCCCAGTAGTGTTCAGCCCCGTGCTTTTTGAAATGCTCCCGAGCCATGTTCTCTGTAGGGCACTGTTTGAACTTCATATCTCCAAAGCTCCGGTCTTTGGCTGTACCCTGGGAAGGAGACAAAATGTGTAATAAAAACACTGCAATTTCTAGTTTAAATCAGATATAATATTTTTTTACAAAATCTAATAACACTTGTGTAGCAATGTGCCTAACTGAAGGTGATTTTTATGGTAAAAGCAATTCTGACCTCCATCCGTCTCCTTGGATGTGTGCAGGAGTTTTCATGAATTTATGCATAAGGGTTTCCGTTTTGTTGACTGAATGGAGGATGAGGAGTTCTGTGCTCTGGTGGAAGCACAAGTCAGGAAGGACCACGGAGGGTGAGATGGAATGCACTTGTCTCCCACCAGGCCTCAAGAACTAGATTTGGGTCTTTCAGGAGAAAGGAGTTAGAAGATTCTTTTCACAAGCCTTCGTGAGACCCTGTCTACAAGGAGGCTTTGGGGCCCAGGGACAAAGAGAACATCACAGGGTCAAGAGGGAGAGGGATATAGGACCCAGGGCGAGTCCCTGCAGAGAACTACAAAAGAAAAGATACTGGGTGGAGCCCCATTTTCCCCAAAGGCACCAGCAGCAACGACACTCATGAAATGCTACCTCAAGAAGCTTTCAGGGATCAGATTCTAATAAGGAAGCTAGAGCAGAACTTGGCTTGTTTCTGAACCTGAGATATATAGTTCCTGAGGACTCTCAGAGATAAATGGAAGAGAATTTGGAAGAGATAGAGGCTAGGATATTAAATAAGCAGGTGGGGACTTATAAGACAGAAAGACAGATACTACGGTTATTATGACCTAATTTGTATTCATAAATTAGAGAAGTCTGGGATAACACAGAGGATACATGAAAAACAGTAGCAATTACCTATAAGGAGTAGTCTTAAAGAATCAGGGAATCGTAAGGGGACTGTTTCAGTAAGTGCTTTTCTTTATTAGAATTTATTTTACTAAGTATCCACTACTTTTGTAATAACTTACTACTTTTATAATAAAGAAGTAGTTACTAAACACGAGCACATGTTAAAAATAGAAGATACACATGAACTCAACAGAGAAGAAAATAAAAACAATAAACATCAAAGTAGAAAATATTTACAATGTATAAAGTCCATTTTGGAGTGGGAATAAAAGGAATACTGCAATACATCAGGATAAGGAAATCGTTACTGAGCAACTTTTAATGCTTCCTGGAGAAACAGGGCATTTTATATTTCAAAAAAGATGAATGATCCTTACTTAGTTCACATTTTGGCCTGAACAAGCATATTCATTTCACTTATTCACTATTTATTCTTTCTTTCTTCAGAACTTATACTGGTTCACTAAGATTTCAGGGATGAAAGAACTACATAATCATAAAAATGTTTCATTTGTAGAGTGACTGAGTTAGCCATGTTTTACAAAGCACTATTACATAATAATATAACTAGGTTCTAAAAAACAAAATTCCCTCCCCGACAATAGGGAGGGAAAATTATACCCACATTTTATAGACAAAGAAACAGTATTTGATGTTAAGTGTCTTGCTAGTTGCACAGCGAGCAAGTGATAATGCCCAGACTCCCAACTTTATATTCTTAAATCTATTACTTCTTTCACTATACCCAAAGAAATTCATTTCCCTCAATTCATTTTCCATAATTCATTTCCCTCTTTCCAAGTCCCCATATCCATGACTAGGTAGGAATAAATAACCAAGTCAAGAATTTGTATTCTTGCCACCGGTTTTCCATACTCTTTTCTAGATGGCATATACTACATTGTCATCAATTTAACTAACAGGGAATGAGGAATAATTTGCTGCCAAACATTTAACAATGCATTCTGAAAAGAAACATGAATTACTTAAGAGATTAGTCGTCGTTTAGTTTTACCATTCCATTAGCTAATGTTCTGCTTCAGTGTTAACAAAGGATCACCTACCTCCCAGACTAGTACGCATTTGTTGGTTTTCTTCACAGCTTCCTCGTCGGATTCCTCATCATCTGGAAGAGACAATATAGCTAAATCTTGCTCTAGACTTAGACTAGGGACCAAGATTTAGGTTCTAAACAGTATTCAAGTCTCCTAAATTCTTTTAAATATTATCACCCGTTACTGTGTATTGGGATCAAATGTCTTGTTACTCTTTGTTTACCCCGAATTAGACTGGAAGCTTCAAACAGGCCAGGATCTTAATTCAACAAACATTAATTTATTGAGTACCTACTATGTGTCAAGAGCTTTGCCAAGTACTGGGAGTAAGTAGATAAAGAAGACAAGCACTCAACAGTAACAACTTGTCCTAAACACATGGGGAGCCAGGCTTCAGATGCCAACATGCTAAGAGTCCAGTGTCAAGGAGCTTTTAGTCTACTGGCAGATACACCAAATGAAAACACCTTTGGAACACTTGCAAAACAAAATGTAAGTCAATTCTAATAGGAAATATATTTTAAGTAAGGACAAAAAATATAACAGGACCAAAGTTAGGTAAAATTAAGAAAAACAAGGCTCTCTGCACATGTTAAATGCTAACCCAGGTCATCAAAGAAGGGAAAATGAATATTGAAGGGAGAATGATAGGCAGGAGAATCTCAGATATATACGTGTGTGTGCACGCGTGTGTATAAAGATAAAGCTGGGCAAAAGAATGAAAAGTATATTTTCTTAAAGCAGAGAGCTTTTGTTGATCTAAATTTTTTTTTGCTTTCAACCCTTTAAAAATTTTTATCAAAAAATAATAGACAATGCACATGTGAGTGCATAGCGTGCCGAATTTTCACAAACTAAATACACTCATGTAATCAGTATCCAGATGTGGGGCAGACAGGGAAAGCAGCTGGTAGGAAGACCTTAAAGGACAGGCAGAAGAATGACTAATACGCATGCACGTGATCATGTAATAAATACTGTATGAACATCTAGCATGCTCATAGTCCAAATGGATCTTTCTGAACTTCCTGAACATTATCCACTGTTAGCAAGAGTGTCAGAGGGAGGGAATGGGTGCATGGATAGAGTACCACCCCTACCACCCACTTAATCCCCTCTAACCCCCATTCACCATCTCCCTTTGTGTTAGATGTCTGTTCATCCCACTTTATCCGATGCAGCATAAGACGCTTAAATTTCTTCTGGGACTTGGGGCCTGCAAACAGAAAAGAAGAATTTGCCAGAGTTGTGGAAGATGATGGGGTAGACAGAACCTCTGAGCTCACTCAATGCTCAGACATGAATGTGATCGTTGAAGCAATCCCAGGAACCACAGCTGAGGTCCTTGTACTCCGGTAACATGGAAACATTAGAGGCCCAGGATATGATACCCCAGTAGAGTTCTAAAATACTACCTTCCTCCTTTCTCCCCCCCATGCTAATCACCTGGGGCCAGGCCCCCTCAGCGTGTGCAGACTCACCCCCTTCCACTACTACCACGTTGACGTCCTTGTGCAGGACCACCACCCCCGTCAGGTACAGCTGCCCAGCATTGGCCTCGATCTTGAACTTCTTGGCTGGGTTGCTCAAATTTCGAACTCTGGAGAAGGGAAAGTTTAGTTATGGTTTTCATTTTAGCATCAGTAGCTGCCTGAGTGGAATGGCAAATAAAGAGATGGATCCAAAATGGTTTTCTCTCTAAAAAACAAAGGCCTTTGGAGTAATGCTTAAAAGGTAAAACGGATAAGTCGAGAAGTATTTCCACTGTCTCATACTTCCTCAAAGTCTAGCATGGTACACCTTCCAACAAATAGCAGGTAATCAAACTTTACTCAAGAATGAAGGAGAGGTATTTACTATCATCCAATAAAAGTATAAGCTAATTGTTCTCGACAGTATAAAGATCAACAAATTCTTTGCCCTCTAGATGCTTATAACGTAGTCACAATGATATGCACAAAGAATTTCTAGAAAGATACATGAAAAAAATGTTAGTAGCAATTGCCCATAGGCAGTGGTCCTACGAGATCAGAGAATAAGAAAGGGACTTTTTCAGTAAGTGCCCTTCTGTACTGTGAGAATTTTTATTTTAATAAGCATTCCCTACTTTTACAAATGCACCACTTTTACAATAAAGAACTAGCTACTAAACTTGAGACATTTAAAAAACTAGAAGATACACACTGTACTCGACATAAGAGAATAAAATAAAAACATTCAACCAACACAAAGGTAGAAAGTATTTACAACGTATAAGGTCCATTTTGGAGTGAGAATAAAAGAATTACTGCAATACATCAGGATAAGGATATAGTTACTGAAGAAAGAAACTTTTAATGCCTCCTGGAGAAATAGGATATTTTATGGTTCAAAAAGGATGAATGATCCTTAGTTCACATTTTGGCCTGAACAAGTATATTCATTCATTCATTCTGCAGAACTAGTACTGGTTCACTAAGAAGACCTCAGAGATAGAAAAGTCTTTAACCCTCGCCATTACTAACTCCTGATTGACACTAGGATCATTTAAACAGAGTAGCGGTGGATGCTTTGAGACCATAGCGATTCTGCCTCAAGCACTTGGTAAATGTTTTAGTATTTCTAAGGGAAAGATTGGCCCAGTTTGGACACCTACCTATATACAGATATGTGTACCCCCTGTGAAATGTCTTCTTTAAGCTTTTTAATTTTCTTGACCTTTCTCTGTTCTGCTGTAAGTTTTCGGGCAGCGTTGGCCTCTTCATGCGCTCTGTCGTGACAGGAAGGACATCCACAAGTGAGAAAGGCATTGAAGATCAGAAGCAGGGCTGAGGGAAAGAGAGAGCAACGGAGGACTCTCCCCTCCCTCCAAACATGGATCCCCCAGAAGAGTTTGGGAAAGACACTTGTCCTGGGTTTCCACCCAATCCCTTGGCACTTACTTCTGTCTTTTTGCCATCTGAGCTCTGACATGGGCTTCTACCTTCGTGGGGTCTTGAACAGCTTCTGTTCCTAATACTCGCATCAAATTAGAAATTCTCACTGCAGTGGAGAGAGGACAGAAATCAATCTCCTAAATTGTTTCTCCAGGTAGAATAATCTGCCATCTCTACCAATTCATGTTGTTTACCAATTTCAAATCTCTACTCAAAACTCACTTTTCCCGAAAACTCCCACCTTGAAAAGCCCATACAATTAACTCAGCATTTGCGGAAGTTCACAAAATTAATCTAAATAGTTGGTATGCCATTTATGTACATTGCTTAAAAATGTATAAAAGACATTAAATTTATGAAAGAACTTAATTTCTTTGGTATTTTCACTCTGATAACAGTATTTAGTGAAAGATCCTATAACAGTGCTCCCTAAAAATATTAACAATAATGGAAACTACAGGAGTGGGGTTTTTATAAACTGTATTTTCACTTTTGAAATATTAAGAATTGCATACGTAACAACTATGCAAACATTGCAAATGCTATTCCTCATGAATTTCAAGGCCATTATTCTTCCAGGAAAATCAGAGTGTTATATAATTCAAATCAAGCCTCAATGACCTCAACAATGAATACGTTGACCTGTCTTAATTAAGATAGAAAATTTAGGAAAGGAGGAAAGGTACCAAAGAATGACTCTGAGAACCAGAAAGCATCCAAATATAAAAGAATGCAGAAGTTCCTCTCAAATTACAGAGATAAATTTGCCACCCCTCATCCCCAGCTCTAAGATACATACCTTTGGGTTCTGGAGGAGGCATCAGGCCCAGCCTGACTTTTTCTTGTAGTTCCTTCTGTGCTTCCCTCCTTGTTTGCCTTCGAAGTTTCTTCTGTTCCTTCTTGGTAAGATATACCCCCAGAGTAACTGGTGTGTCATTGTCAACTGTCAATCAGAGAAATTGAATATACCAAAGCAATAAGTGTATTACAGGAACATAGATGACTACCACTTACATTAACAGGAACTTTAGTTTAATGGTTTTGGTTATTTCTGGGTTGTGATAGTGATAGTAAGGTTGTATTTTTAAATAGCAATTTTATCTTTCCTGAGTAGTGTTCTACCTTGTTATCCTTTAAGCAAATGACCTTTAATTAACTGAAATGTGGCGAATATAGAAAACAAAACTAGAGCTGCTTTGGTTGCTCTGCTTGAGGATTTTGAGTAGGTGGGGGTTATCTAGAATCCCACTTGGATCTCACCTCCAGAAACTCAATGTTTCTATGGAATACAATTTGAAAATCACCAGTCAAGATGATGACATTTATCATTTTAGAGTCATAGGGATTGGGAAAAATCATCTAGACCCCCAAAACAGGTTTATGAAACGTTAAACACAAACAACCAACCCCTAATTCTTCTAATGATTCACACCAACCCCCAATTCTTCTAATGATAATAGCTAAATAGACTGATTAAGTTAGTTCATTATTATGTCTTATGTTAGCTCAAGGTCTCGATCTATTTTTCTGAACTTACTGGACACAGCAGAAAGCAAATTTTCTAACTGAGGTATTATCTCCTGTTTATCCCAAATCCGATGAAAGCATTAGTCTTTTATGATCCACATAACTCTTGAAAAAGGCCTTACAGTTAGTATTTTCTCTATATATGAGGAACTTCTGTGTTCTGTGTGATTTACCCAAGGGATTCAGGTAGTTAAAAACACAGCCACAACTAAAACCTATCTCTTTCAACTGAGTCAACAGACCTTCGCTACAAAAATGAGAGAGAGAGAGAGAGAAGGCCGAAGACAAAGCAGATCTAAGGGCAGTTTAGAGCTAGTGTACAAGACTGGAGCTGGGAGTCAACACTACGGCAAAAGCCCAGCTAGTAACACACATCAGGGAGGCCCTCTTCAGATTAGGCTTCACAGCTCTAGAGCTGCATTGTCCAATACTGTCACTCGCTCTATGGACCATTTAAACTTTAACTAAAATCTAATGAAATTAAAAATTCAGTCCCTCAGTTGTATTAATGCTCAGTAGTCACATGTGGACAGTGGCTACTGTATGGACAGCACAGATGGAGGACATGTCCATTATCACATAAAGTTCTAGTGGATACTACTTTTCTAGAGCCTTGACTGAGTAATGTATACGTTACCTGGGGGGTTGAGCTGGGCTGGATGTTCAACAAGATTCGTGATTCCAAAATAATCTTCTCTCTTGGGATTTTGCTCTGTACTAAAATTGGAGGAAGAAGGGAAAACAGGATATGTGGGTAGAGATGATTCCAAGAGAGGGAATCTCAGAAACACAATGAATAAAAATCTCTCTCCATAAGGCATTCTAGCACTTCCGAGTGTTTGCATATCTGTAATAAGTAATTATATTACATAGAATTTTCAAGATGAGAAAACTGGGACCCACTAAGGTTGGATGCGTTCTCCACACAACTTACTCTCAACCTTTTTTACTCTAATACCTCTGATGGATATACTACATTCTCTCATTAGTAACAGTAACTCCTTTGGACAGTGGTTGACAAAGTAGGAAAGGCTGAGACACAGTCTCCTAAAGTCACGTATCAGAATGATGAAGCAAGTATGATTAAAGCTCTCCAAATGTTTTTTATATGCTTTGTTCACCATTTTCTCCCCCATCAACTAAGAGTCCCTGCTCTGTTCCAGACATCATCTTTATGAAATGTAAACACCTATTATTAGTAGCAAAAGAATGTAACTAAGAACAACAAATAACAATGTAAAACAAAGGCAAATCATTTACAGATCTGCTCTTTTAGATTATTTGTGCCCATTCCTCCTACATTAACCCCCAAAACTAAAAATAATCCGTATAACATATTCTTTACAAGTATATGACCTTGTGTATGGTTACCTATTTCCCTTAGATTTTAACGTTTTACTTAATGCATGAGTACCATCTCTCCCAATAACTCTAGCTTATTAAAAAGAATTAACTAACAAACTCACAGGTCAAAGCCATTGGGGATGATGTAAGAGTCCCACCACTCAATTTCAGGGATATCTCCCTCCTTTAACTCCTTCTTAGGAGCAATGAGGGCCAGCCTAGTTGAAGTATGAATGCCTGTTTTTCGAGCTGCCTGTGAGATCTCTGCCTGCAGCTTCTCCAGTTGAGCCTAAAGACAATATAAACCAAGACAGGAAGATAAATTGGAGTCACAGAAACCATGGAAGTGGTAGAATCCCAAATTTTAAAACACTCCCTTACTGAACTCTTTATGAGTTCCATCATTTCTGAAAGCTTAGAAAAAAGAGCCATTCTGTTTTATTCTATCCTTTACTTAGTTTTCACATACATCTCAGCCTCATCACTACCCTTTCACCCCACAGTGCAAGTGCCTGCAGAAAATATGCAGAAATTGAATTTAATAAAAATCTCATTCTGACATGATGAAAATGAGAAAGCAAAAGTCATTGAATACACAGTAAATTCAACTCGCCAGGTGTGTGGATTGTCTAGAGTACATTTTAACACCAGGGCAGCTTTCCTCAGTCACCCAGGGGGTTCTGAATTGCTTCCCTTCACTGTCAGCTGGTTGTGGAGAATTTTCAAAGTCAATTTTATTTCCAACTAAGTAGAATGTAATTAAGAAGACAAATCAGCTAAAAATCAAGAATCCCAGGGATACAGTATTTTAAAAATTATTCCAAGCTTTACCACTTATTTATCTAATTGCCTAAAACATAGAGAATTGAGTTGACAGTAGTTTAGGATTCTATTCAATTTCCTTTGTCACCTTCCTAACTTCTTCGAAGTTCCAGGTTATATCCTAAGCCAGATACCTTTGTCCGTAATCGTTGGGCAATCTTTTCAAATTTGCCCTTGTCATGGAATTTAAAAGTGCGTCTCTGGCGCTGCGAAGGGGCAATCGAGACTCGGGGGTCAAAAAAGGTATTGGACTCCATGTCCTCTGATGGCTTTTCTTTAAGCTGTTGCTTGAATTGTTCCCTCTTCACAGCACGAATATTGGCCTTCAGAGTAGGCATGCGGTGTGTCAGCTCAATCTCCTTGCCTGTTGCATCTACAGTGCGACCTTGCTCATCGAGAATCAGTGGTGTAGGCTTAGTTTGATCTTTTAACTCCACCTTCCTGAAAAATAGCCCACAAAGAAAGAAACCCCGTATGGAACAAGAAGGCAAACAAAAAACCAAAAATAAAATAAAAATAAAACAAATCAAAACCCAACGAAGACAACTAGGTTACACAATTCTAGGGAACACAAACCCATCAGTGAATAATAACATCTGGATTGAAAACATCAAACTGGATATCTGAGTACAATCAGATGAAACAGTTGGTAAATTACATTGAAATGAATTTGCAATCCTATCTTTCTTCACTCCTGAATTCTTGAATTAGACAAGGGATGCCAAACCAATCGCAGATGCTAAAAAAGGAAGTCTATTATCTTTATCCAGTTGTAAAGAACTCAGACCTGGCCTCACTCAACATGGTTTAATGGATATAACTCTGAGTTAGGAGTCAGGAGACCTGATTCTATTCCTAGCTCCAGTATTAGGTGAATATTATTAGCCTTGGTTCTGCCAATTATAAAAAGATGATAAATTCTACAACAAGGAAGCCAAGAGAATAAATTCAATTGGTATTTATTGAGCACATGTAAGTAACATGTAACTACATGAAATGGCTTAAGTTCCTTGGAAGAAGAGAATCAGTAACATTCCGAGGTATTTGCTGCTTCTCAAGCTTCAGAAATAACAAGGGGCTCTATGAAATAGATACTCACGGGGGAGCAATGCCCATGGCATGAAGATTGGCCAAGCCCACCATGTTGGCATTGCCGATGAGCCCTGGCTTCAGTGCCAGCTGAGCTTGGATGCGGGCTTGTAGTTCAGCTGCTTTCCTTGCCTTCTCAATGGCATCATTCATGAAAGTGGCTGCCTGGGAGGGCTGAATAGTATTGCCAATTGGAAGTCGCTCTGGTTGGGAGGAAGAAGGAGTCTTTGGCTGTGAGATAGAGAAAAAGAAATCAGATGGATTAGGCAGGCAGGCAGGCGTGGGTGTGCGCGCGCACGCGTGGACACACACACACACACACACACACACACACAGTGGTAGACTGTGGTAGATTGTGGGGTGCGGCACACAGTCACCTTCTGGACTCTCATTTGAATGGACGGCAAGACACTCTGTGCTAAAGACGTCTCTTTTTCAGAATAATCCGGGTACAATACCTGAGGCGTAGGGGGGCTAATGAAGCTCAGTTGTTTTTTCCTCTCCTCAATTTGTCGTGTTGCTGCCTCCATCATCTGTTTGATCTGCTCTCAGGAGAAAGGAGGGGGGAGGAGGTGGAAAAAAAATTAATGTCTCCTTTATTTCTCCCATACAGGTTCCTAAACCCAAAGGGCTTTCAGGTCTAGAGGCCTAAAATTTTTTGAGTGACCCCATGATATTCTGCCTGGATCACAGGCTAGAAAGTTTAGTAAAGAAAAGCTTACACAACTGACCAGTGGAATTTTTCAACCCATCTTCCCAGGGCAGGATTGGCATGTTAGGTAGTACGTAACACAGCTTGATGATTAAGACTCTGCAGTCAGAGAAACCTGAGTTTGAATCTTAACTCTGCCACTTAATGCCCGTGTGACCTTAGACATTGTATTTAATCTCTAAATCTCCACGTGGCTAAAAGAGGTAAAAATAGTAGTACCTACCTTACCAGGGCTATTGTGAGCATTTAAATAACACATGTAAAACTCTTAAAAGAATGTACACAAATTATACTTTTTTTTTGGTTTTTAACATCATGCTATGGGTTAAATCACAAATTCCTAGTTTGGGTGAACAGAGACGACAAGACAAAGACCTGCTTCCTCGTCTCTGTAAACCCCTTCTTCTGTCCTAAAGAAGTTCAGGATGATAGGCTTTGATGATACTATCAAACAACTCTTCTCGAATTTTCCCAAAAAGAACTGCTGTCAAGGGGTTTCAAGATATTTTTAAAAATTTATTTTTAACATTTTTAAAAATATTTATTTATTTATTTTTTCATCCCTCCCCTATTTTTAACATTTTTTGCGTAGGTGATATATTTACATAGTTCAAAATGCCAAAAGTACAAAAGGGTATATTGTGAACTCTTCCACCCCATTCTCTATTTAAAAAAATCATGTTTCTTTCCTTTTAGAAATACATATATAAATAATAAGCAAACGCATCCACCCAATCAGATATATATATATTCTATTTCCCCCAAGAAATTTTAAATCGTACAAGAAATATTTACTGCTTGAAATACATATATAAATAATAAGCAAATGCATCCACCCAATTACACATATATATATTCTATTTCCCCCAAGAAATTTTAAATCGTACAAGAAATATTTACTGCTTATGAGGTATCAAAATTGGTTAACAGTGACCATTTAAAAAAAACACACACATAATTCTTACTAAAAAACAAACATAATTCTTACTAAAAAAACACAAAGTCAACTTAAAATTATTTAAGTGGATTATACCTCCGCTGCATTATATTTGGAAATATTCCTCCGCCATCAAGCTGAATGCTGATTATTTCAATAATTTTCTCAATGACCCAATGAGGTAAATAATTGGGCAAATGATGTATATAACACACCTTATCCCATAATAGGTGCTCAGTAAATACTATTTCAATAGCCTTCAACTGGAATACTCTTGGTTAGTCCAAGGAATGATGAAACATAGAGCAGGGAATAAAAGTTCCCCAATGCTACCCAGTAATTCATATCAAGGTCACAATAACCTCTGGATCCATGCATCTCCTTTCTTCAGCTCACAAAATCAGTTTCCAGTTCCCAATTACTAACCTGGAGCTTAGTCAGCATGCCAGGGCTCTCTGAGGGAGGCCCAGGGATCACTTCCGGTTCCTCTTCCACCTCCTCAAATCGGGGTATCCGTCGCTTCTTTACTCCTGATGATTCCTTGGAAATCTCAGAGTCATCACCAAACACTTCCTAAGGGAACCCAAGATGAGAGAAGAGTTGTATCCCTGGCCGTGGGAGAAGAGAAGAATCATCCTAGTTCCTAAAAGCATTATGTGGTTTTTCCCAGAGTCTTCTAGACCCTCCACCAAATGGACCATCTCACCCAACTTCATCATTCTCCTACTCCAGTCAAGCAAATTTCACCCCCATGTCCTTATAAATGTTCCCATCTCAAGGTCATTGCAAATGCTACTTCCACATTTGTAATGATCTCCCTCAACTTTTCCACAACCCATTCCAAATTCTGCCGAAAGTTCACCTCCTCCGGGAAGTTTTCAGTATTAACAATCTCATCCCACTCTGATCAAACTGTTGTTTCGCTGCCTCTTAGCACTTAAGAGCTGGGTTCATGCTATGTAAAATTACATTCTGCTTGCCAAGTGTTAAGTCTTTCAATGTTAGTACTTTCTCCCAACTAGAGTCTAAGCTCTTCCAGGACAGGGGCTTTCTCTTTCTTCTTCAGTATTCCCCAATAACACTTTGTTCTCATCAAACAATGGGAACTCAAATATGTTGACTAATTTGCAAGGTGAATTTAACAGGACCAAGAGTGGCCAACTGGAAGGGACAATGGGAAAAAGCAAATGTACACACCGGTGGTAGGCTTTGGGTGACATCCCCTCTTCACTAGGAGGGCTCGTGTTTTGCAAGGACATATCCTCGGCCAGGGGCGAGCGCTTCCTGGAACTCCTACAGTTCAAGAAAAAGGACTCTCCCATAATATATTGTGTGGGGTGGGGACCTGAATGGACCAAAATGGGACCCGTATCCCAAGGCTGTCTAGATACCTCCTTTAAGAAACCGTTTCTATTAATCCCACCCAATGTAGTCACTTCATTCACAGCATGCCCTCAGCACTCATGCCCTATCATGACATAAACTTCACTCTACAGATCTGTGTATTTTACTGTGGACCTAGCAAAAGTCTACAGGCAACCCTAAAGCTTACATGAAATTGCTACTCAGATTTTATAATTCGTGACTATATATTGTTGTGCTCTCACTCCCCCACCCCCAACCCTTGCAAATTCCTTTAAGGCAAGGACTCTCTCTCATTCCTCTGATCACCCTACAATGCCCTAAACACAAAGAACACAAGAATCTGTATTTCTCTTGGTTCCATAGCCTGGCCAGGGACCAAGAAGACAGTGTTTATTCTCCCTTTGTGCCTCAGGAAAAGCAATAGGATAGCCAAGGTATAAAAAGCACTTTGGAAGGTTTGATGGGACTCACAGAAGAGATTTTGATTTTTATTTTTGAGAGGCAGAGAGAAAGAGATAGAGATCAGTTATTTGACGCTGTTAATACTCAGAAAGGCCATGACCAATACAGAATAAAAAGTGAAGTAGATAAGGGAGTAATGATGGTTCCTTTAAGTATTCCACTCAAGGGGCGAAACAACCAGCAAGATGCTACTTAGCCAACGGCAGGCTCTCCAGACATAAAGTAAGTATTACTTGTTGTTGGGATTCTATCTACAAGTCCATTGCAGAGAAACCTCGACAAAGGAGCAACAGTGAGGTCCGTGGCTCAGATAGCAGTGGAGTCACTTTCTGAAGCAATCTATGAGGCCTTGAGTAAATCAAAGCATAAAATCTCAGAGCAATTAATTTATAGGTAGTAGTAAAAGGGGAAAAAAAGGAGACAGGGAAACATGAGAACCAAAACTCCTAACTGCATATGAAAAAGGACAAAGCTACCAATTGTTTCCTTAGAATATTTCAACCCAGGAACTTCCGTAGTTCATTACCATAAGATGGTGATAATACAAGTTCACCCCCTCTACTTTAATTAAGGTCTAAGGAGCTCCCTTGAATATTAGGTATTCTTACAGTGCATATCAAAGTGTGAGCCAGGTAAGCTCAGCAACTTTGTTACCATTCATAATACTCCCGAGCTTATCAGATAGTTAAATGTAACCTACCTTTAGCTCTCGTTTTCTGCTCCTGTCACTACTAGACTTGGAATGCCTAGAGCTTCGGCCTTCCTCCACAGCCTCAAACAGTTTGTCCACAAATCGGAGAGTAGAATCATCAAGAAAAGGTTTCAGATGGTCTGACAGGAAAAAAAAAGAGATGGTAAGGTTGAAAAGGTAAGAGTACTTTAGTCTGATACTAGGCATATAACAGACACCACACTGGAATTTTTTCTTAAGTTCTCTGTAGGATTCCCATAAATTCTCTTGCAGTAAATGACCTTGACCCATGAGGTAAAAGTACAGTTATAATTTTTTGGAGAAGAAAGTAGCATAGCCAGAGCAACCTACTTAGGTTGAGCATCAAAGTTAGGACAAATAAACTCCCTAACTTTTCCCAAATAGCAAGTTGTTGAGACAACCATTAAAATCTACCCCCTCACCTTTTCCATGCATTTTATAAAAACTTCTGTATGTTTAAATGTCAACCCAACTCTGAAGTACCCAAGTGACTTTAGCATATTTCCTAAGTAAATTTAACTTAAGTAACTCAGTACGGTGGTCAAAGGAAGTCAGTCTGAGATTCAAAATATGTCACAAATAGTATAAGAAATAAGAGAAAAAATAAAATTAGTTACTTGGGGTATTTCCATCATAATGCAACAGAAAATAAAATCCTAACCCTTTTGAGGCACTCCCAACAGAGAATTTGAGGGAAGTTCAAAGCAGCATTCGGGGTCATGCTGCATGTTGTCACAAGATTCAGAAAGGTACATACCAGCTGCCTTCTTCTTGTCCATGCCCTTCCCCACACAATTCAGGGCTGCTGTGACCACTGTGGGCTCTGAGAAACCCAGCACCCTTTTCACTGTCTTCTCTATCCATGGTTTCAGCTCATCCAGCTCCCTCTTAGATAGTGCCATTCTTCAGGAAAAGGAAGGTAAGTCAAATGGGATTTAGTACTGCACCTAAAAAGAAAGCAGGAAAGAATTAAGTTAAAGGACAGGAAAAGATTAAAGTGATTCCAGTCAATGGTTATTACATCACAAATGTTTTCCCCACCTCTATTCTCAATCTTGAGGCAAGCTGCTCCTCTTCATTTCAAATCGAGTACTTTCCCTAAAACCTATACCCACACACACACTCCGGTTCAAGCCATTGTTTCTCAGTCTAGTTGTGTAGGACACAGCTCCCTGGCCCATGCTGGTGTTATGAGCCTTGTGCTCCCCCAGCTGAGGCAGTCGTCAGTTGGCCTTGGCCGCTCACAGCAGCTCACGGCAGCTGCCGGCCTCTCACGATGCCTTCCAGCCACTCACGCTGACCACCCACCGCTCATGGCAGCACATGGTAGCCCACGACAGCACACGACAGCCCACAGTAGCCCACGGCAGCTTGCATTGGCTGCAGTAGCCCAACCTCCAGCTTGCAGTAGCCCATGGCAACACACGCCAACCTCCGGCAGTTCACGGTAGCCCAGCTCCAGGGAGAGCTGCTGTTCACAATCTTAGCTGTAGAGGGCAAAGCTTGCTGGCCCATGTGGGAATCGAACCGGCAAATCCGGAGTTAAGAGCACAGGGCTCCAACCACCTGAGCCACCGGGCCAGCCCCCCCCATTTGATTTCTAAGCCTGACTCACTATCAATGAGTCAATGAAACTAGTGGAATAAACAGATAAACCCCGGGAATAGCCTAGTCTGAGCAATGATTTCTGGCTTCTTCTTTGATCCTGTTGTATCAACAAGGACTGGCAAACATATGAGTATAATATGGAAACAAGACTGAAAAAGCCCAGCCAGAAGCAGCTTTTCTATTCTTCTTAGTTCTAGGCAAGCATTCCTTAACTCAGCCGTAACCTACAGGTTTCCTTTCTTTTAAGGGATACAGATAAAGGAAGGCTTGTTCAGGTCAGTCATCCTGTATCAAAGCTCACACCCTTAAGAATGTTGTTATATTTCTCTGTAGTCAGATGCAAGCTAGTGGGGATTCTGTACCCAGACAATTTTCTCTCATGTTCTACAGGGGCTTTGTCAGTTGACTTGGTAAGGTAATCCCCCAGCTCAGAAAAGAATACCCCCATTTTGGATGTTCTGCCTTTTCACCTTTATTTTTCTACTTTTTACACTATCATACAAGACTCTATAACAAATCCTTAATTTGTTATTTAACACGTTAGTACAATTTTTAAACATTAGTCACATTTACAGTTTGATATCCTACCTAAATTTCAAAACCCATAGCATAGAAAAAATTGTATTTCCCCTATTTTCTCCATAGGGCCTAAAAGTCCATAAACCGCACTGAATTCAATTTCCCAGATAATCTCCTCCCAGCAGTGCCACACATCAGGGTCTGATGTAGGAGTCAAGCTCTCAGGCCATTTTTAAGGCATCTTTTCTCCTAAAAGACAAGGTCTGATTAACTTCTACATTCTTGGTAGGGACGTCCCTTATAAGACCTGTTGCTAAACAGTGTTATTAAATTTTGGTATGACCGTATGAAACTAGTAGATTGAAGTCATGAAACTAGGAGTGATAGATTTTCTGGCTCAGTGACACATTATGTGAATACTTCTAGGTGGTTCTAATCACCCATCATGAGACAGCAGGATAACCTCTCAATCTCATATATATTAAATGTGCATTGCTCAAAAGAAGCATATTCAGATACCATAGTGAATAAAGAGCTCACACTGAAGAGTTACAACACGGAGCTTAACCATTTACCAGTGTTTGGGCAAGTAATTCCTCGGAGCCTCAGTTTACTCATCTTGGTACTTAATTCATTCAATGAATATTTATTGCGTAACGACTAAGTGTCAAGCTGCATACTGGGCGCTGAGGATACGTACACCAGTGAACAAAACAGACAAGCATCTTCGTCGTAACGGGGCTTCTATTCCACTAGAATTGAATCACAGGCTAGAAAGTGTAAGCAATTTGAAAATCCAAAGCAATACAGGAGGAACCGGCCTATTAGATGAAACGTGTGGTGTGCCCAACACTCAACTAACACATGCATTCAAGTTCAACCCAATCCTTCCTAAGAGAATGTGCAAACTAAACAGCCCGTGGGCAAAAATGCAAGTTTCCAACAGTAACTAGCTTTGTCACTCATCCAATGTTCGACAGTAACTGCGCGGGGCGGGTGTGTGTTATGGTGTGGAGAGGGAGGCTGAAGGATCTCTGAATGGGGAGGGTGCAGACCCCAATCTCCTGAAGGATTTCCTCGCTCCGTGCTCTTCTTTGCTGCAAGCCGACTTACCCACCCCCACCCCACCCCCAAACCTCCGTTCTTCTCTCTCTGCTCTCTCCGACCGGCCGGACCCCACCGTGTTCCACCCAAACTCCCCGTCTCAGAGCTAGGCTCCGCACCCCGTCCCCTTCCCGCCCCCGCCCTTTTCCTCTCAACCATCTCATTCCACCCCCTTCTCCCCCAGAGCCTTGTTCCCCTCTCAGCTGCCTTCCCGCTGAACCTTCCAGCCTCGGTCCCCCTCTCGGACTGAGCCCCGGCCCCAGGCGCTCCGACCCGAGGACACCCTCTTTGGGCCCGGGGCCACTACTCACCTCACAAACTTCAGCCCCTGAGACGGAGCCCGAACGTTACACCGGAACCGGAAACCCTCCGACCGCCCTACGGCCTGCCGTCGTTACCGCCACTGCCGCCGCCACGCCACGGTCCTCCACACGTGATGGGGAGGGCCGGGCCACCGACGCGCGCAGCCGTGGTAGCCACTTTCCTGGCGGCGGGGCGCATGCGTGGCGGAGCCCTAGCGATGCCCCGTGCAAGCTCCCGACGGCCTCCTTTTCCCCAGCTAAATCTCCTAACTGGATTACTGCAAAGTTACTGTTGCCCGAGACAGGAATCGGGCTGCTTGCGCTATTCCTAGTGTGGCGAGTCAGTGCGCTGAAGTTACGCTAGAACTAAAAGCGGGGCTTATGAGTTCAGGCTAAACGTGGCCTTTCTTGTATTATAGTCTGTAAGAGTCGAGATCACATTAGCCACCTGTCCCTAACCTTTCTCCTTTAGTAAATGAACAGTGGTGCCAGAGACCCACCCAGAAAAAAGACGTGTATAGGAAGACTGAAGATAGCAACTCTGCCCCCCACCTCCTCCTTTGGTCTCATTCGTTAATTGAATATTTATTGACTGCCTACTAGTACGTGCCGGGCATCCTCTTCTGAGAATCAATACTGCTTAATGACTAAGAGCAGGGGCTTTAACGCTGGATTGCTTAGATCTGTATTCCAGTTCTCCCACCCATGATTTATACATTGGGCAAATTGCTTAAGCCCTGTTACCTCACCTATTAATAAAAATCGACCTCCGAGGGCTGCTGTGAGGACCCCAAGTGACCGAAGGTAAATGCATTTAAAACAGAGCTGCTTCTGTTCAATAAAGCCACCTGATAGGTAACAATACATACACCACAAGGGGGCAATGTTTGAACACTAGCAATCTGGAGAGGTAGGGGGCCTGGCTGTCTGCTCAGTTTACTTCCTTTTTAAACATTATGCTGAGGGCTGCAGCCTGGGTGAGGAGAGGTGGGCTAGCTGCTTCCGCCTACCCTCTTCCGTTCTCCTATGGGGGTTGGCATCAACACTCCTTTTATCAGCAGCATGGCTGTCAGGAGACCACGGCCGGAGGAAGCACACAGCAGGAAAGGAAGCCGAGCAGCTGGTTCCTCCCACAGGGTCAGATACCCCCAGCTGTCAAGAATCACATACCCGGGAGTGCCTGTTGAGAGGTAGGGGTGGCACTGGGGACCTCAGCCTGGAATCTCATTTTAAGTACTATTATAGGGCAGTGGCCCTCAGACTTGAGCAAGCATCAGAATCACTTGCAGGGCTTGTGAAAATAGATTACTGGGCTCCAACCCCAATTTCCAATTCAGATAGTCTAAAACAGGGGCCCAAAATTTGCATTTCAAACAATTTCTCAGGTGATCTTCATGCTGCAGATCTGAAGAGCACACTTTGACCTAAGAGCAAACTCTGAGAACTGCTGCTACAGGTATTTCCGGCTCTGTGTCCTCCAGTCTCTTAACACTCTATTTCCTCTTTTCTACCATCCATCTACTGCTTTATTTCTTCTCCACCATCCCTCCATTAGCCTCCTTTAGGAAAAACAAAAAACAGGAGTGAATGTTAGATTTGTCTTAAGGATTCCTTTGGACAAGGATTCCAGCACTCTAGTCTGGTTGATGGGAGTTTCTGAAGAATTTATTCCAGATATACACATGCTTCCTCTCCTTTTATTTAACAGTTGAGGGCAGTGCAAGTAAAGAGTAACATGCTTTCCCAATGATAAGATCTTGCTTTGTGTTTCATAAAAATTGGGTAAGAAATGGTAGGTATATTCTACAACATTTTAGAAAATGTCCTCAGCTTTCCTAGACTATTTTTTAAAAATCATAGTAAAATATACATAAAACTTACCATTTTAATCATTTAAGGTGTAAAATTCACTGGCATTAAGTACATTCACATTGTTATGCAACTATCACCACCACCCATCTCCAGAACTTTTTCATCTTGCCAAACTCACGCTGTACCCATTTAACAGTAATTCCTCATTCCCCTCCACCCCCACTCTGCTCTTGGCAATCACCATTCTACTCCTAGACTACTTTTTGGCTCAGTTTCTCTTTCACTTAATAACTGACTAGTGGGATTGCTTCTATATATGCAGGCCTTCTTATATATCTGTGATTGAGTTTATTGCAGGAAAGAAAAAATGGGGTTGGAGAAAGAAAAGAGGTGGAGACACCATTGGACAGGGGTTTTCATACTGGGCCCACTACCCACAGGCCTCAGCAGCCCTGCCATGGATCCGCCCGATTCTTTCGCATCAGAAAGTTGATCTTGCGAGTCATTTCCATGTTGTAGATGCGCCGGCAGGTTTCATAGCTTTCTCTCTGTCGCCGGCGGCAAGGCTTCTCGTAGTACCGTCGTCGCTTGATGTCCTCAATGAGCCCATCCATGCTGAGGATTCTGTACAAAGAACGGCAATGAAGTTAGAAGGTTGGGCTCATTATTATCCTTTTCCAATTTCACAGATGAACAGAAGTCAACTGACCAAACACTTGGTGTCTAAAAATTACGGTGTGAAATGGTGGCAATATAGTATTAATTGTCTCCTTATGGAGGCCCCATATAGGAATCTGTGGGGAATAAAAAAGCAATCATCTACATAGTCCTTGCTCTTGGGGAGTTTACAGTCAGGATCATGTTCTCAACCTTTGTTCTACCACAGCACACCTGAGGGATATGACAGTCTCATAAGACCAGTGGTTCCCTATGGCAGTGGTTCTCAACCAACAGGTCATTTCAGAAAAAGTCACTAGGGGCAATTCTGATATGGTCCTTAGTGGAGAATATAGTTCTATCCCTATTGTGTTTAAAAACTGATACAACTGAAGTCAGCAGATCTGAGAAATCTCTGGGCCTACTTAATACAGGGAAAGAAGAGGCCCTTATCACACCGGTGACACAAATGGGGACATTAAGATAACAGCCTCACCCACCATTTTTCCATGTGCCACCTGCTCCAACCACACTACTTGGATGACTACTCCCTGAACACACTCTAACACCACGTCTGCTCACGCTGCTTCCTCAGCCTGGAATGCCACCTTCAACCACTGGCTGCCAACCTTCTGACTGAAATTTTCCTCATCTTTTTTACGCCAAACCCCAATGCCACCTCTCCACAACGCTTTCTCATCTTCTTTAGAGAAAATATTTTATTAACCTATTTAGCAATTATTTCATTCTGCCATTCCATTAGCTATTTTTACAAACATCTCCCTCATTAGACGGAAAATCCTCGAAGGCAGAGACCATGTTTTATTAACCTTTAAATGTCCATAAAATTGAATTCAATGTGTTTTTTTCCTGCCCACCCAATTTCTTGCAATGCAGCTTCTCTTGTTGGATTTATAACATACTTAATTCAACTCCCCTTTTTGTTTTCAGTAAGCCAAGAAGACAAGGGGCTTATTTTCCAATCTACCTAATAACTCATAGGCTCCTGAGAGCTCTGGCTCCAATCTGCAATTTGTCTCTCCCTCTCCACCCACCATCACTTGATCCTGAGGAGGTTTGGAGGCACCTGCCACTACTGTCCTCCATTCCTGGCATTGTTTACATGGCCCCATTCCTGCTTACCCTGTCCTTTCATTACATGTAAAAAGTAAGTCACAAACACAATTGGAGACAAGGAGATTGAGCCACGGCTATTATAATTTGAAGGGGGACACAGGAAGAAGGAAATAATAAGAGACATCACCAGCTACTTCTGCCCAGCAGGAAACCTTATTTATTGCTGCTATGTATGTTACATCACAAAGCCCAAGATAACAACAGATTGAACATGAACTTGAAAAGATTTCAGCTTTGGGTAAATTACAAATGTGAATAGACATGGGAACCACTGTACCTATGGGATCCTCTCCCAGCCTCCTGCTGTTTAATATTGAGAATGATTTTTAGGCTACTAGAGAAATCATGTGTATGGATCAGTTTGTCTAGGTTTTTGTGGCAGGGAGATGGGAGGCAAGGGACTGACTCCCGGAAGCAGGAGAGGTCGCTCATTCAGGTTCTGTTGAAAATAGTCATCCCCAGAAGTCACGTGGATCCAACACTAGAGTCTTACAACAGAGAAGTAGGGCACAAAGATGAAAAGACTGAGTCTCTTGGCCCACACAGGGTCTCCTTTGCTGGCTTTCTTCCTCGATTTACCCTTCCCTACTGTTGACTCCTGAATCTTTATCTCTAGCCCCAATCTTACCTTAGAGCTACACTGATATTTCCAATTGCCTCAAAACCTACACAAACCAAATTTATGGTCTCCTAAAATCTCTTCTTCCGCCTCTACACTCTATAAATGGCATCACCAGTCACTCAAGCTAAAAATCTGAGCACGTTCCTGCACTAGGCTTTCTCCTTCCTATACCCCACAAATTTTATATCCTGAAATAGTTCTTAGATCTCTTCCTTTTCTCCTTTCCTACGGCCACAGCTCTAATTATGGTCGGTATCATCTTGTAACTGGAGTGCTGAAATAATAATCTAACTGGTCATTTAGTCAATAAGTATTTATGGAATCCCAACTCTGTACTGGACACTGTGTTAAATGCTAAAAATAGAAAACAAACTTAGACATGGTTCCCTACCCTTGAGGTCTGGTAGAGAAGACACTTACACAAGAATTACAAGAGTGGGATAGGTGCAGAGATACAGGCGACATTGCTATAGAGTCACACAAGAGAGGCACTGAATCTGGACTTAAAGATGAGAAGGTGGGTATGAAGGCTTCCCAAAGTCACTTGAATTGTGAAGGGTAAGTAGGTTGCCCTATTTCCATTCTCCTTCCCTACACCAATTATTGTCCTAAAACGTAATCGGATTGTGCCACTCTGATGCTAAAAAAGTCTTTCCCAGTATACAGGATAGGCGAAGCCAGTGGTTCGCAGACTTCCCTGCACATTAGAATTACCTCCCCAGATGATCTTTAAAAAAATTCCACTCACCTAGGCCACACTCCAGACCAACTGATCAGAAGGGAAAAGGAACATGGTGATTCCAACGTGCAGATAAGTTTGGGAACTAGTCTAAGCTTGAAGCCCTAAACAATTGAGCTTCACCCTATTTTTCTAGCTTTATCTTTAATAACTTGCCCTATAAAGCCTAGGCTCCCCCGGTCATACCGAACTAGGTGCAATTCTCTAAATATACTAGGTATCTATTTTTTATATTTCCTCATGATATTCTCTTTACCTAGACTATCACTCCTTTCTTTTTCTGTCTTATGAAATCCTATTTATTCTTCAAAGGCCCAAATCAATGGTTACGACGTCTGTAAACTGGTCCAGGTGAAATTAACCACTCCTGCCCTCCGTTACAAAGTACAGAGATTGTTCTTCAACTTTAGCATGTGGAAGTCACCTGGAAAACTGGTTAAAACAGATTGCTGCGCCGCTTCCAGTTTCTGATTCCATAGGTCTAGGGCCCAGGAATTTGCATTCCTGGTTGTTGCTGATGTTGTTGCTGATGGTCCAGGGGGAACCAATGCCATAGCACATCGTTAATGTCTCTTTTCAAGTATTACGTTCAACCATGTTTTATGTTTTTAATCTCCCTTATGAGGTAGTGTGCTTCCTAAGGTTAGAGATTACGTCTTTATTCATTTTTGCATTTAACATAATGCTTGGCAAAGAGCAAATTATCAGTAAATATGTGACAACAATAAATCCTCTAGGTGACTGACAAATGTCCACAGCTCAAGGGATTAAGTGACTTTATAACACACAGTTCTTGGGCATATTGGCTCTGACAGCCTCAATCATATTACCTTTACTAAGATGGGCCATTAGATTTTAGACTGCATTTTCACATCCATCATCCTAATTACAATCCTATGAAACTGATTAAGCAGGTAATGTCATCTTTTTACAGATTAGGAAGCTGAAGTTCAGAGAGGTCGACATGCCCAAAACCACAAAATGGCACTAGAAGTAGAATCCAGGCCTTCGGTGCAGCATTCCACAACAGTATTCTGCTTCATTAACAAAAACCACTGAGGTTCAGAAGACCAATTACTGCAGTGCCCACGGGCCAAGGAAGGAGCTGGGCTAGGCTCCTACAAGAGAGAAAAGAGATGGAAGCCACGTGACATGACACACTGAGGGAAAGGAATGATTCAAACAGCTAAGCATTTACTTCTGTCTAGACCTTGCTCACTGCTGTTTAATAAACCACTTTTTGGGCTAGACACTAGTATACTCGAGAAAAAACAGAAAAAGTCCTTGAAAGAAAAAGATTGGATATATAATATAAAAAGGACAAGGAGATTGAATTTGAGGAGAGACTATAAAAAGAACAGAGACCCTGGATATGACTTCACCTACGAAGACGGTCCCACTGGAATGACAAAGACAGTTTAAAAGGATGAAATAAAACTGCAAAAGGAGGGAGTTTAGACAGGTACTTAGGGATCCTACTGGAGTTTCAAAAGGGGTTTTAAATAGAAGTGATCATCTTACCAAGTAAATGCCTATATGGGCAGGCAAAAAAGCAAGACAAGAAAAAAGTAACAGAAGAACAGAAGGGGGGGGCGGAGAATGAAAAGATCGGTGGTCCCCAACATAATGATCGCATTGCTAAACCGTGTTCCCCAATGGTTTAACTACTTGCAGAACACAGATCAAGTACGTTCCAAGATGCCAGGTGGGGATTCGCTCCCTTACTCTACACTTTCTACTTATCCTAAAAAAGCACACATTCTCTTCTAATGTGCCAGAGTCCCTACAGCAGAGGCATCTCTTCAACACATTTCTAACAAAAAGGATGCAGGAAGAGCTGTGCAGAACTCATGACGTAAATAGAGAGGGTGTTACTAATGATGCTTCTGCTTCCAAAGGTAGTTCAAGGACTGGCAGACCAAGAGCTTCAGAGTAAACTGATCAGCCTGAAGTTCAGGCTCCTGGCAACTAACCTTAAAGGAGACATCAGCTGCCAGTTTTAGTGACATTCAATGGATTATGTAAAAGGAGCCAAGCTGCCTGGGCTGGGGGAAGTTGGAGGTGGCCGACTCACATGTCAGTGTAGCCAGCCTACGTCAGGACCAACGTGTACGCAGAAGGACTCAATGGGCCCAGAAGCTCGCCTACCAGGAATAAAAGGGGTCAAACTGGGCATGCTTCCAGTGTGCTTGCCTTTCCTTGCTTGAGTGCCAGCCAATCATGCAGGGCTTCCTAGCAACCCCCACTCTCTATCGCTTCATCCCTGGGCACCAATGAGGGCCCATGGTTATATAACAAACATTTTGTGGCGGTCTCACTGGGGAGACACACAGGCTGTTTCCTTTGTAAGACTACCTCTGCATTTCTAATATGCTAAAGCTTTAACCACTTCCCTCTCCTCTCATTCACTCTCTATCTACTGTTGTAATTAGACCACAGAACATGCAACTTATTTTTAAACTACTATCAGAAAGCTGAGCGAGATAAGTAGCCTGTAATGTAAGAGAGCTATACACAATAGATAGTGAGAGAAAGGACATTAGGGAAAAGCAGAGAAAAAGACATAAAGAACATCAGAAAATACTGTCTGACAGACAGGAAGACTGGAACACTCCAGAACCAGTTTGCTCACATCAGCATGCTTAAAAATTCTGCCTAGAAAATTATTCCAAGAGCATAATACTTGTTCACTTTATTTCCTGAGGCTAAAATACAATTCATGGGATGTATAGCTAACACTCCAAGATAAAAATAGAAATGCAGCTTCCTAAAGAATAAAGCTAGGGCGGCCCATAGCTTAGTTGATTAGAGCATGAGCTCTGAACAACAGGGTTGCCGGTTCAATTCCCACATGGGCCAGTGAGCTGTGCCCCCTGCAACTAGATTGAAGGACCAACGACTTGGAGCTGATGGGCCCTGGAGAAACACACTGCCTCCCAATATTCCCCCCAAAAATAAAAAATATAAAAACTATAAAAAGAGTAAAGCTAAATTGACAAAATACCTATTGTCCCCAAAGATTATAGAAATCACTGCCATAATACTTGCTCCAAGCTGGCTCCTTCTACATGTACTTCTTTTATTTTTTTAGATTTTTTTTATTGGGGAAGGGGAACAGGACTTTATTGGGGAACAGTGTGTACTTCCAGGCCTTTTTTTCCAAGTCAAGTTGTTGTCCTTTCAGTCTTAGTTTTGGAGGGCGCAGCTCAGCTCCAGGTCCAGTTGCCGTTGCTAGTTGCAGGGGGCGCAGCCCACCATCCCTGCGGGAGTCGAACCGGCAACCTTGTGGTTGAGAGGACGCACTCCTACCAACTGAGCCATCCGGGAGGCAGCTCAGTTCAAGGTGCCGTGTTCAATCTTAGTTACAGGGGGCAGAACCCACCATCCTTTGCGGGACTCGAGGAGTTGAACTGGCAACCTTTTGGTTGAGAGCCCACTGGCCCATGTGGGAATTGAACCGGCAGCCTTCGGAGTTAGGAGCATGGAGCTCTAACTGCCTGAGCCACCGGGCGGCCCTACATGTACTTCTTGCACTGCTTCCCTAGCTAATCCCAGACACAAAGTTCAAATTTTCCAAATTCATAAGGAAGCCTAAAAGAGCATCACACGTCAGGGCCTGAGTTTCCGGGACTTGAATCTCTTCATTTATTGTTCTGTCTAATGTCTCCTCTTCTTTTCGATCAAATTATTTTCTTTTTCATCAGTGTTTCACTCCCTGAAGGTCTGCTTTCTGCAGACTTGGCATCAATGGCGAGATGATCAATTCTTTCAGGCAGGAAATTAGAAACATTTTGTTTTTCGGGTTTCAAATTTTTGTAAGTGGAAATGGGTGATGAGGGAACATACCAAGGGAACAAATGCTGTTATTTCAAAATGAGATTAGCAACAGGCTAAATTGGAGGAGGCTTGGTTGAAAAAAGTTATCACCACCTGTAAGAAAAGTCATCCCAACACCAGTAGCAAACTCGACCCTCATGACAAAAGAAGCTTCATTATTTTATTTTTTCATCTCCAGGCCACCTTGAGCACAGCCTGATGATCAAGGAAGAGGGGAAAAAACAGCTACAGCAAACTCTCAATGTCTCAAAATAAATAAATAAATAAATCTCCCACAGAGCAAAATCAAAAAGGTAAAAACTTCCTTACACTAACTCGCAAATTATGATCATAGCGAGCACATAATGCCTCAGATGTAATAAGCCACTGCTCTAAGCACTTTAATTATGTTAACTTAATCCCCACACCAACCCTATAAGGTGGGTGCTATTATTAGTTCCATTTTACAGATGAAGAAACTGAGGCAGAGACACATTAAGTAACTCACCATAGATCGTGAAGCTGGTAAGTGGCAGAGCTGGGATCTGAACCAGGCAGTCAGCTTCAGAGTCTGTGCTCTTAACCACTAAGTCATGCCACCTCATTTATGTGAGAAAACTTATTTTCAGGTTGCGGCTTTGGTCAAAAGCATTCAAGTCGTAGCTTACTTGCTGCACCACAAATTGTTTTTGTTTTATTTGCCCTTTACAGGGGAAGGGAAGGGAACTAAAACTGAGCCTTTGGAATTTTGTTTTACCATCAAGTAACAGCTGTCTTTGACATCCCTCAATAATAATACAAACATCTCAATCACCGTCTAGAAGACCCATCTAAATCCACCAAAATAAATCATACAGAAAAAGACTTATAGGGATAAGTCAGAAAAAGGTGATATGAGCTGCAGGACTTCCTTTTTCCAAATTCAGCATTTCATCTCACTAGCTAACTCATTCCAGTCTGTAAAGACAATGACTTAGTGCTTCCAGGATAGAAGCAGAGAAAGGTCCTTAGACATCTCAGCCCTTACTCACGGACATGCCACTAGAAGGTCTGAAATACGAGGTGGGAAGGAGTAACAGAAAAAAAAGAAATAGGGTATCTTATCACCCGGTACTTAACTGATTAACTTTATTCTCAATGTTAAGTGACAATGCAGAGGGAACAGCCTCTACCCAAGGATATGACTGGCATGCATAGACACAGAATGAGGAAACGGGGCTGGCCCAAGACCAGATCCTTTTAAAAGACATACAAACCATCCTGACACGGCTTTTACACAGCCTCTGACAGCATCTTTGCCCTCACTGACCGTGGTCTTCTGCCATCCAGCCCTCCACACCTAGAACTTTTTGCTTTGCTAAGAACTAGGGTCTCTCTCACTTACCCTCTCAGTCCCCAAGAACCCCACCAATATTTAAACCCAATCAAATAAGGATTCTTAACTAGAAAATGACTCCCATAGGTCTTTCCATTTCCAGAGAAACTAGTGAATAATCTAGTAACTTAGAGCAAGGAACGCTGCACTAGAAAGATGTGCTTTGTCCTCCACCATTCAATAACTGTGTGACCCAAGAAATATAATTTAATCTTCCTAGGCTTCCCTTACTTGTGAAATAAAGCTACCCCCTTACTGCCTTAAGGCAGAGGGCCACCTCACATCATCTCTTAAGATCTCTTTCATACAATTCTTTGATAATTCAACTCAACAAGCATTTTGTTTCTCCAAACTCTGCTGGACACTGGGCAGAGAAAATGATTAATGAAGCACGCCAGAAAGTCAAAATCCTTACAACTCGTGATGAGGGAAGGCTAAAGAACTATTTGCTTGAGAAAACTACAGTGGTAAGACATTCTTTCTTAGGGCCATTCTAAATCTCTAAGCCTGGCACTCACAATCTGTCAACACAGCGCCTCCACTCCAGCCAATTCACTTCCATCTCTAAGCTTTTGCTTGTGCTGTAACCTTCCTCGGAAAGCTTTTCCATCTCTTGCTTGCTTCTCCAAGATCCCAAGTCTGATTTCATCTTTTCCAGTAGCCTTGTCCCACACCAATCCCAGTTTTCTGTGTATTATGTTCCTGCTTTCAAGCAACTTGATTATAACTTGATTTTCCCTTTAGGCTCTATATGAGGTCTTGGACAAATTTCAGGTTCATTATCAAAGGGATGATTGCTGATGAATAAGCTTCATACAGCTAGGTTTGGGGAAGAACTTCATTTTGAAGACAGTACACTGAGGGGGCTGAGAAGTTTCAAGCCTGTGAACGCTTGGGCTGACACTGGTTTGAGAACAATGTATGACAGGGGAAGGGAGAGAATAAACCACCGCACTTTTCAAGAGAGTTGGTCTAGGCACGGTTCTGGTCCCTTAACTGTTACCTGTTTAGGGTCCTGTATGCACCTTCCACGTTCCCTTCCTGTACCATCACAGTCCTGGCAATGAACTTGAGATGTCTTGCCATGCCCTTGGAATTACGTCTTCACTGTTCGTGACCTAAAGGATGATGGAGGGGAGGAAAGTATAGGGACCAGGTAAGAAAGAGAAACACAACAGCACACACACTCTGTCGCGTGGCTTATTCGGTGTCTGGATATGCAACGTGCTCAGGACTACGCGAGGCAGGGGCACGTGGAAGTCCTCATCTCCTACAAACCACACGCGAATTGTTATCAAGCCTCCCTCGTTCTCTTTGCCAATACAAACCCTACAATAGAGAAGCAAAGAGATCGTAGCAGGGCGTCACCACGGAGTCTTACGTGGCCCGACACGAGAGGACCCGGACGCGCCGCAGACGCCCCCACCCCCCACCCACCCACATTACCGCTCGCGGCCGCGGGAGGGTTTGGGGTGGGAGTTGCGAACGGAGTCTTTCTCGGCTTTAGGAACAGGGGGTAACCGCGCAGACGTGCCCTCCCGCAGTGCCCGCCTTCCTGTCCCCACCCCCAGCCCTGGGCTCCTCACCCCGCGCCCTCGGGCCCAGCCGACGCGCGACCCGCCCGCAACCGGAAGCGGAAATACGTCAGCCCCAGCGCCGGGCAAAGAAGCCGGGGCTGAAAGGAGAAAAAAAAAAAAAATTACGCGGAAACCATGGTAACGTGCTTTCAGGCCCCCAGTTGACAGCCTCTCCGGCCGCCCCGCCCACACTCTGCGGCCGGGACTCGACACCTGACGGAGCGAGATGCGTACTCGTCGCCTGAAATTCCTCGCCTTCTCCTGGAGTTGTCGTGCTGAGGCCCCTGAGATCAGCCCTATTCTGTACCCCTGATTCTTATTCAATCTTCAATAGATATTTAAGCTATTTCTTTTTCTGGAAGGAAAGTGAGAGAAATAGGCGAAGCTTCCTGATTGTTTTCGCGAAGGACACAGATTCTTTGAGATCTCTCCTGGATGAAAAACACCGTCCCACTCCTTAGGGGTCTAAAAACTAAGGAAGTGAGAGGCACGTACCATGAGTTTCCTACAACATCATCTTCCCAGCCCTGTCACGAAATAAAGCAGTGGGAAACCCCTGCAGGATTTAGAATGGAAGACTTTACGTCAGCATCTATCCCAGCTGCCTCCTAGTGAGATCTAGTAGATATATCTCCTTTTCAGTTGCCTCCTCACTGTGTAAACAGCTTTCCTTGTATTCGTATATTACTTCTACATATCCATTTATGGTTATTCACATTACGTTCGGATCTAGTGGCGACTGGAAAATAGGGAAAGGCTCAGAAGAAAGCAGGCCCCAATCAGGTACCTGTGTAATACCTTTGAGTCCCTTCCCTAAACACATTCAGGGACACACACACACACACACACACACACACACGCATCCTCATCAATTATGCTAATAAAACTTACAAAACCTGAAGGCTGCTTCAGAGTCAGCCAGGTTCAAAGTACCAAAATAAAGATAGACTAGAACATGCTTACGCTTATCAACAAACTTCTGTTGAATGCCTACTGGGTGTCAGGTACTGTTTGATACCATCCAGTGCCTCTTGGATCACCAGAAAACACTACGTCGACTTAAAAGATAAATAGTAAAACAAGGGAGCATATGATAAACGCAAAATAAATTATATAGGCAACAGCATAATATGGTGGAAAAGCACTTGATTAGAAATCAGCAGATCTGGATTCTATCCAAATTCTGATACTTATCAGGCATCTGACCTTGCACAAGTCACTAAAACCAGAAGTCTGCAAACTGCCTACAGGTAAAATTCAACTCCACCCCTGTTCTTGTAAATACTCGCAAAACTTTATTGGAACACAGCTGTGCTCAACTGTTTATTTAATAGGTCTGGCTGCTTTGCGCTATGACAGAGTTGGGTAGTTGCAACAGAGATGTATGACCCACAATGTCTAAAATATTTACTATTGGGCTCCTGCTGATCCCTGACCTAAACTCCCAGTCTATTTCCTCATCTGTAAAATGGAACGACTATCTGCCTTCAATCACACAAAATTCATCATGGGAATCAAGTGGGATAAAATATAAAAATACCTTGAAAGAAAAGAAGGGGAAAAGTAGTATTTTGGAGGGCCTGCTATATACCAAACCTTATACTGGTCATTTTATGTACATGATCTCATTCAATGAAGTAAAGGGCTAAAGACTGAATCGATATATCATGTTTAACAGAGAGAATAATTGGAAGAAGGATGTGAGTTAGTCGTTGAAAAAGGATAGGGTTTAGTTAACAGAAGCAGGAAAGACTGGACAAGGTGAACAGCATGAAGAGTTCAGAGGCAAAAAGGCTCAGAGGGTTCAGGGGCAAATAAAACTGGAACAGAGGGATCACTCCGGAGCAGAGGGAGAAATAGAGATCTTGACTAAAGGGTTTGGATTTACATCTCCAAACACTGGACAGCCATCAGAGGATTTGAATAGAAAAGGACATCAAATCACTGTATTAGGAAAATTTATCTGATTATCAGTGAGAAGGGATTCAAGGTAGGAAAGGCTATTGTTGTAGTCAAAGTTTAGTCCGGAGAGGTGGCAATGGAATGGATAGGAAGAAATGGATTTTAAGAGATATTCCAAATACAGAAAAATAGGATTTGGTGAGTGAATGACACCAAGTTTTAAGCCTACTTATCTGGGAAAATGATGGCACCATAGATAGCACTAACAGAAGAAAAAGAGACTGTAAAGAGGCAGAAGAGGGCATCTTAAAGGAAAGATATTTTGATTGGTGAGCAATAGAAAAAACACCAGACTGGAAAACAAGAATTCTGTACCACACATTGTGTTATCTTGCACAAGCCACCTAAAGTTCCTCATTTATAAAAATGAAGGGGTTGAATCAAATACAAATGGTACCTCTTGGCTCTAAAATGCCTAAATTTTCAGTGAGTTTAAGTGTTAATAGGGAAATAGAACTAACTGTACAGCAGAAATTTAGACATTCAGTATATCTCAGGGGAAAGACTGCGACTGGAGATGAATCTTTTGCAGTCTTCTGAGCTGAGGCAATAATTAAAGCCATGAAAGGAGATGAAATATTTAAGTGAAAGAATGTAGTCAGAGAAGATAAAAGGGCCAAGCTGAGCCTAGGGGAACACCCACACTCAGGAGTGGGCAGAAGTGGGGCCATTAAGTGATATGGAAGTTGTTGCCAGATAGGTAAGAGGAGAATTAGGAGAGTGTGCTGTCATGGTATCCAAGGGAGGAGAGTTTCAGTAGGCAGCATCGAGTGTCGAATGAGACAGAGAGCATGAAGTACTAAGGCTTTGTAAAGGCCCCAGGATGTAGCTACTGATTGGGTGCAAGCCACACTAGAATGCGGATGCTGTGAGCTCGCTGGTGATTTAGGAAAGTGCAGGGGAGGGATAGCAGATACCCTCTAGGCTGCAAGAGGTTAAGGACTGAGTGGTAGAAAAGAGTCAGAAAGATGATGATTAGACTAGTCTGTCAAGCATTAGGAGAAAAGATGAGAGAGGGCAATCGGGCTCAAGAGAGATTTTCAAGAAGAGGAGCACCTGATCAAACTTGTAGGAGAAATTAATCAATAATACATCATTCAATAACAAATTGAAGTTACAAGATAAAGAGGGGATAAGTGATACAGCCTAAGTTTCAGAAGTGAGGGGTAACCAAAAGCACAAATGGAGAGGTTTGCCTTAGAAAGAAGGTCATGTTCCCCGAAATAAAAGGGGACAATTATTCACTGAGACCAGAGGACTTGAAAGATGTATGACTAGCTGTGAGAAACATGCTCAGTAGCCAATAAGAATAACTAAAATGACTGAGTAGTCTGATACACTTCAAGGAGCAAGGCTTAGGATGGGAGAGGACATGGTTTGGGTGGAAAGTGGGACAAATCAGAGAGTACTATATGGAGAAAGGTAGCTACAGATAATTTCATTTTTGCCACCTGATAACACTGGGTGTCTTTGCTTGGTCTAGCATACATTTAGCAGCTGCAGCTTTTTTTTTTTTTACTGGGAACAGTGTTTCTCCAGGACCCATCATCTCCAAGTTGTCCTTCGATCTAGTTGGGGAGGGCGCAGCTCAGCTCCAAGTTCAGTTGCTGTTTTCAATCTTTAGCTGCAGGGGGTGCAGCCCACCATCCCATGCGGGAATTGAACCTGCAACCTTGTTATTGAGAGCTCCAGCTCTAACCAACTGAGCCATCCAGCCGCCCAGCAGCTGCAGCTTTTTTATTAAAGATGAGGCCCAGTGTCTGAGGGAACTCATTTTAGAAGTTCTAGGGCACCACTTTCTCTTCAAAACTGCCAACAACAGTGCCTGTTCTGGCTCGTGCCCCTCCTCTGGCAGATTACATATGCATTTATATAACCACCAGCATCAACAGCTCCCATCAAGTTAAAGACCTATCCCAGAGCAGAAGAACCTGCTAGTCTGGGCCAGCTGGATGATTACAAGAGTGAGAGACACAAAGGGAAAGGTACTAGTCTCTGAGGCTGAATGAAAAAAACAGGCAACTCTGAGCCCTGTAACTGTTCCCTAGGAAGACAGCAGCAGAGAGTCCCTTTTCCTCTCCCACAGGACTTATATTGTCCCATCCAGACTTCTAACTTGGTGGAGCTCCAGTTCACAAACATCCCTATCCCCTTTCTTCTTTTCTGCAGCTCAGAGGATAAATATCAGTATGTGAAGCAGAAGGTTTCAATTTCCCCCAATCAGCAAACTGTTTAGGTATAAAATTTCTTTAATCAGAAAGGATTTCTCTTCTTTTAACACAAATGCACACATTAAATGTAAAATATATAGACATGTATTTACACAAATTAGAAAACACAGTCTCACAAGTCCTGGATTAGGGGTTGAGAGGATGGAAAGCAGGAGCAACTGGAGGATGGCTTCTTGTCTGTTCTAGGTGTCCCATGGTCATCTCTCTGGCTGTGGTGGTTGTATCAAGCGGGGATAGGGTACCGCTCCAGTCTGATGGCAGAGTTACTGGCAAACTGTAGCAACGAGGTCCCTCTCCAAATAGTTTCTTAGGGTCACCAGCAGTGACAGGAGATGCTGTAGCAGGTGGAACTGGACTGGTTGGGGCAGAGTGGGTGAAGGGCTGCTCTCCATGCTGGAGGAGAAGGATGACACCAATGCTGGTTCCAGTGCCTAAAGGACCACGGCTAAAGGAAACGGCACCTTGGGAACTGAGAGGGGGGTTACAAATGGGAGTGGTGTGGATCCAAGTGAGGTTCATAGCTGGCCATTCCATGAGGTGCCAAGGCTGCTTTGGTTTCAATACTACATGTCCTAGCTGTGTCTGTTCCATCTTTTCCGTGGGAGGTGCAGGAGAGGAAGCAGTTGGATAACTGCGGTGGCTTGGAAAATGCTAGGGAAGCAAAGAGAAAAGAAATTATGAGAAAGCTTTCAGATTAATTCTATCTGGTTGATTAAACCTTTGCTTTCCTTGGGAATTCTATTTGCAATGCAAACATACCTTGTTTTATACAACAGATAATTTCCTACCAGGTCATAATTAAGTAATAGTTTTAGTAACCAAATTATACTTTCAACAAATACCTGAGGGCCCACGATGTACCACATACCATATTAGGCACTGGCTATCCAGACAGGTACAAAATAAAACAGTCCCATAGGTTCTCAGTACTTAAAAAAAAAAATTCATTTTAGAATTCCTTTTTAAAAAGTCTATTTTTTAATTGGAATCATCATTTCCCAATTTCTGTATTTTAAATTCCAATTTCCTATGTTGAGTGCCTTAAGAAGTGTAAATTAATATTCAGGCAAGAGCTTCCTGCTTATTTTTAAATCGATTATTCTGACAGCAATAATAACTGTGGTTGATTGAAAACAAGATAACTGTCCATTATCTATAGGAGACTTGCCCCTCCCTATTATTTGAATGCCCCCTAAATACCTTATTATTTGAAGGCCCAGAAAATAGGTCACTTCCACACTGGGTCTAAGACTCTAGCCAACACTCCCGCTATGGGTGCCCCATGGCTGCCCTCCTTTCCCCCAGTGATGTACTTCTTAGGACCAGTCCTTGAAACCCATGCTTCCAGAGGGTGTGGTACAAGCATAGTTGGGCAGGAGTCAAAAGAGGGAGAAGGAAAGTGTTTTAGGGGCAACAGAAGAGAAAGGATTTGCAGAGAGAAGCTGAAACATCATCCTGCGTAAATCTTTTGGCCAGGTAAGGAGCCTTCTGGATCTATGCGGATAGCAGGTAAGCTGCTACATAAGGGATAGGATTAAACTTCATGGAATTCTTTGCAGTGATCCAAACAAAAGAGAAGAAAACAACATTGCGGAATCAAGACAATGAAGAAAGTTTCAGCATTCCCTTCCCAGAAAAGAAACTTGTTGAGAAGGGAAAAGGCCCAGAATGAAATGGAAGAGGGGGCCCATTTCTGCATGTATGCTACATTTCCTTGGTCATTTTCCCATCTCTTCCTCACGTTTTTAAGTTCTTACCTTGGTCAGCTGGTGTCTGCTACTACTCAATGATGACTTCCGGGCAGCTATGTGAGGAAACCAAGTCTTTAACATCCCTTCTACCTGTAGCAGGGTTCCTAGATAACGCTCTCTGTGAAAAAGACATTTAAAAAAAACAAAGGTCATTCAGTGTTAAAAAAAACAAAGAAACAGGACAAGATTGGAGAGGTCTACTTTTCTATGAAGTATTGAGAAAAGGATCAGGGGGAGCTTACCCCATCTGTGGCTTCTGCAAAACACCTACTATCCGCTGGATCCTGTCCATTGCCACGCTCTGCTGGAAACTGCTTAATCCTGGGATCAGGGAGAGAGAAGGAGATCAAAGATTGAGATTCAAGAATTTAAGTCAGGTAAAGGAAGGACAGGAAGGGGTTAAAATTTATTCACCTAAATAAATTAAATCACAGAGAGAAAAAGGGAATAATCCAGGCCCCAAATAAAGATTTAAGAGAAATACACCTTTAAAACATAGTTTAAAAGAGAGGGAAGAGGGGGGAGGCGAGTAGAGAGAAATAGGTATGAATCTAGCTCAGATGAATGTAACTAATCAGATAATTACCTCTCTCAAAGCGACCCATCTTCAGCCCATTCAGTAGGTCTGTGAGAGGGCGTATGAATCCCTGGAGCTCTTTACACTGTAGGAAAACAGGACACAGGCTATGAGAAGACCAAACACGGGCCACAGCCGGACTGATTAATCCTTCCTCCGCCTCCAAATCCGTGAGCCAATATTATCTTCACAGGGTCCTTACAGACCTGCTGGGTGCTAAGGCACGCCAGTAGTATCTCTTTTCCCCAGCTTTCTCTTACCTTCTGAGCAAAGAGCCGGTCTCCTTCTGTGGTGCTACCCTGAATGTTGAGACTGGTCTCCAACTGACGATCTCTTGATCTTTTGATCCCAGATCCTGCCATAGGAGAAGCCAAGCCCCGCTGTTCCGCGTGAGATGCTGTCTGTTGGTTACTGGAAACCTTGGGTCGTTGCCTGTGACGAATTGGACCGGGGCTTGGCCGAGAACCTCCCCTCAGCCCAACAGTGTCAGGCGTGGGGCCATGGGCCCCCTTGTCCTCCCCCTCACTATCGGAGGGGAAGCCAAAGTCACTGTTCACTGGCGAGGTGGAAAAACAGGAAGACAGAGAGTAGGAAGAACAGGATGAAACGCTAGATGGAGAATCCATAGGTTCAGAAGCAGGGGCTGGAGAGCAGCTCCCGGAGTACGCAAAGATCGGACCTGCAACTGAAGAGCAAAGCGAAGGAGTGTGAAACCAGAATCTGAGAATTAGGAAATAGACTGGGAGACTGGGGTGTACTGCACGGCATCCTCATATCTCTTCTCTCCCTCCCCAATAGTGCCAGTGTCAGAGACAATAGAAAAAGCCATCTCCCCCGCCTCTCCGCCTCCATTAAGAATCCGGCCTGGACCCTGTTCTTTCTTCCCTCACTTCAGAATAAATGCCTGACTTTCCACCTTCCCCAGTTCGGCCGCTGTTCGTCTGTGTGTTCCCAACCCGATCCCGCAGCTACCTGAGGTCACGCCACCCGCGAGCCTTACATCTCGGGCCCCCGAACCCACCTAGTGACTCTGCAGCAACCGCCTCCCACAGAGCTCTCCACTTCGTCCCAGTCTTTCCGATCAAGATCCCTGCTCCGGACCCTCTCCGCTCGCCCTGCCACGTGATACGACCCCCGCCCCCAATACCAAAAAGTCCCTAAACCCACTGTCTCCAGGGTTAGTCCTCCCGCGCGGACCGCTCACCGGCCTCCCGGTCTCCTCACCGTTGTCGATCGGCTCAGCCCAGTCTGTCTCCAGCTACCGCTCAGACACTCCGGGTCTAGGCTACCTACCTAAGCCTCGCTCCCACTGGGTCCCGCCCCTTCCGCCCTCCCAGACACGTGCAGCTCCGCACGTGCCTTCCCCCTGCGAACACAGACCTCGCACCCTCATTGGTCGGTGGCACGTGACTGTCGTTACTGAAGTTCAGATCCCATTTGCTACAGCATACAGGGGCTCGGCCAATGAGAGGCAGTCAGGTGACGATTGGCTGGAAAGGCAGCATTCCGTGCTCCGCCCCTACATGTGGCTCGCCAGGAGGACCCGGTGATGAGAAAGGAGGAGGATGGAAAAAAAGAGTGGAAAAGAAGGGACGGGAGGAACGGGGCGGAACTCGTGGCCTTAAATAGGATGGTGGTGCGCCGGGGACGCGCGGCGAGAGTGTGCAGACTGGTTGTGTGACCTGAGGCGCACGTTTCGAGATGTGGGGCTCCTGGCTCTTCCTCGCGAGCCGACCCCTCTGCCCCCTCTTTGAGCGCCTCCTCTCACGAGTGCAACACGTGGAACCATCAGCGACTTGCCTCTGCAACGTGTGTGAGAGAATGGGTGCGTGCCACTGTGTACCGTCTCCCTCTCTCGGCAGCCCAGCCCTCGTGACTCCCCGGTCTGTTTCATCCTCTCCTCCTCCTCCTTCTCCTACAAGTTGGGTGTCTCCTGCCCTGCTGGGTGAGGAGGGTGGGGACTGCCGCCGAGAACACCGCGTCCTCTCTCGGGCTCCTGCTGGGGCGGCTCCTCCAGCCCTTTCCTTACATAACCCGCCACGCACGTTACCAGCTCAGATGCCAGCCTGCCACGACTCTAGAGGTCAAAACCGAACGCCGTTGTTTCTGACTTTTCTATCCCGGGCTCCTCGGGCTCTGTGTCCTGAATTCTGATTTTCCGAGCACAGGGATAGGAGTTGGGCGGGAGGGCGGGGTGTGTCCCTATCACCTAGGTTATGCCTTTGTCCAGCTTCACTTTCTTCGTTTGTCCCTGGAGAATACTCGAAAGGCTTTGAAGGAGGGAAGGTGGCAAATCTGGAGTTTTACTATTCGCTGCCCTTTGCAGTTTGAAAGGGGATAGGGGCTCAGGGACGGTAGACTGATTGAAGCTGTGACACGGAAGAGACCGCAAGGGGGCAGCCCAGTTCTGATTAGGGTCCCGAGGATAGAGAAAAAAAAAATGTTTAAGTACGTCTCTGCCTACCCTAATTACTGACTGGAAAAGGCACGTTGTTTGGGGTGGGAGGGGTAAGTGGAGGAGGGTGTGAATTTTTAAAATCTATTCTAAGTATTTCTTTATATTTTACATATGTTTAACAATGTGCTTATTTTATAACAAGAAAAAAAAGTGTGCTAAATAAACTTAAACTCCCCAGTTTCAACACCATATATAATAAAGCAATAGAATTATAGGGAATTATGGACTGTGAATAAACATGTTGTCTGTGAGTGCTTTTCTCCATTCTTCCCCAAATTTCTGCTTTATTCAGTCCTACTAATTCCCTCTAATACTACTGTCACCTGACTCCCTTTCTAATCCACTCTTCCCAACCCCATATCCTAAAGTTCTCTTTAGTGTTGTGGCTTCATGAACAGACCCTCATGAAGGAGTGGAGAGTAACCAGATTGCTTCATTTATTTATTTTATCTTCCACTTTCCTCTTCCCAAATCCCCATCCAAAGAGTCATTGCAGCCTTCTTTCTCCTAAAACAGCAAAGAGGAAAAAACAACAACCAGGTTCAGGGGACTCAGGTAACCCCTTCATGCCCCCCACCTCTATGAAAACCCCCCAGATTTCATATTCTGAGCTAGATTTTCCTATGACATCTCCTGGAAGGTGTGTCCCCTTGCCTCTTCTCTCCTTTCTGTTAAATCTCTTAAAGCTCCATACTTATTTTGAATCCCAACTTCAATCCCTTCCCTATAATCCAGGTTTCTATGCCCTTCTCCTTTCCCCCACCACCTCTCCCCTACATTAGGAAACCACCACCTCTTCTGCCTCTGAACTTTGCCTCTTGACTCTGCCAGGTTGTAGGGCCCCTCCCATTTTGCCCTCTAGCACCTGCCGTGCCTTAAACCACTGCCAGGCTGGAGCCAGCTTTGATTCCTCAAGGCAGACTGGAAACCTGGAGTGGTTTCTTCTCCATTGCACCTGCTTCTGCTCTGGAAGGTCCTCAAATCCTTCCAGTTCAGATAATATAATGACTCTTACTACAAAAGTCTTTGGCTCGACAGCTCCTAAACTTCCTTAAATGTAGATAATAAGATTTTTCTAACTGTGATCCCTCTTCTTTTAAGCAGCTGAGAATTGACCAGGCTGGAAACACTAGCCAGAGACAGTGATAAAAATTGCTTCAAAGACTCCAAGGCCAGTGGCTACACTCACCTTCTACATGAAATACATGCATCCCTGAACCAGGGCCCAGGACAGGAGAAGGGGAACAGGACTCTGCAGATGGGATCCAGCATCATTCACATCTGGACTCTGCTAGAATACAGACATCCCCCACAGTAGGCCAGCGCCAGCCTTCCTACCACCCTCCTCCCCCTGTGGAAGGACAGCCATCTATTTATACCAACCTTGGTCTTCCTTTCCTTTGAGCTTAAAGATCCACCCTTCCTCCCCATCACCATAAAGTGGTCTTTCTTCTATGCCTTTCAGCCATTCCTGACCATACCACGAGGTCCCACTCAATGCAACATGTATGTTTTATCTCTTATGTGCATGACACTATACACTACATGTTATAGAAGGGATAGAAATATGATTAAGACATGGCTTCCACTCAAGAAATGTACAATCTAATGGAAGCCTACTACATGAGTATACTTTAAAATACTTCTCTGTCCTCGTCAATCACCGGCTTTGCATGCCTGCTGACTCCTCCCATCTGTGTTCAACTATATTCAGGCAGCCCTTTGGTCCTGTGGCCCTTTCTAGCTGTTGCTTGTCTTTTCATCACCAGTTTTCACAATTGATTGGTCTATACTCTTCCTCACAATGTACTTCCTCTCTGACTCCAAAAAATCTAGATTTTGCTCAAACCACGCAATTAAAACTGCTTTTTTTGGAAGGTTAACAATGAACTTCTCCTTGGCCTCTTGGTAGCTTCTATTAAAGGTTCTCTTCTAGACTCTATATAACACAAACTTGGCTGTCTGCTTACCTCTCCAATCAACTCTCCAGATTGCCTTGATTGATTTCTCTTTCTCCTTCTACTAACTATAAGCACAGCCATGGCCTTTTGTTCTTCTGTGTGTACTGGCTCTACTACACTGATCAGCTTTCATAACCGTGACTTTGCACTTAGAACTGTAGCCTTGGCCTAGTTCCCCTACCTTTAGGACAGCCACCATAAATTCAGGTTGGCTGTCACCAAATTTGTAACTTTCTTCCTAAACCACTCTAATCTCCCACAGTTTGCATTTTGGTTAACCATTTTCCCATATACCCAGGTTAAAACTTCGAAGTTATTTTAATTCCTCATGTGAGGGCTCATATGAAATTATCACTGAAACAATGTATTTTCTTCAAAATATTTTTTCTGTTTTTGTTTGTTTGTTTGTTTTATTCTTTAGATTCCACATATAACTGAGATCATATGATGTTTGTCTTTTTCTGTCTGATTCATCTCACTAGCATAATACCCTTTAGGTCCATCCATATTGTTGCAAATGGTAAGATTTCACATTTTTTTTTTTTTTTGTGGCTGAGAAAATACTTCTTATTTTTATCCTCTCCATTCAAAATGCCAGTCCTAGAACAAGGCTTTAATGGATTGTTTGGGGAATGATGTGCATCTCTCTCCATTCCACAGCTTCCTGCGTACAACCAGACAAATAATTTTTCTAAAATACCACTTTCATTGTGTTTTTACCACACCAAAGAACTTACTAGGTTCCCTATTAGAAGTCCAAACTTCAGCCTCACACTTCAGACTCTATCATTTCACCCTATCTTCCCACATGTGAAATTGCCAAGCAAACATTAGGAGCCTTGTAAATTTTGTTTGTTTCTTAATTTCCCACTGTTCCTTTTCATATGCCCTCTCCTTCAATCATAGCTCGTCCACAAAACATGCTATCCTTGTTCTAGCTCCCTCTTTGCAGCTCTTTCACTCTTGGGATAATTATTCTTCCTCCTAACTGCTTTCATCCTTTCATAATATACCACCAATCAAAAATTCACCTATTCTTCTAAGTATATCTCAAACACAATCATCTTCTAAGTCTTCCAGAAACTCCTATGCTGATTTCTCTCCTTCCACTGCCTGAAGGACTTGTCTATGTCATATGTATGCTCTCAAATTTATATGTAATTTAACATTGTTGCAAACCTTTTCATTTTGTTCTAAATGTTTCATAACTTGTAAATTTGAGTTTTATAAATACTTTGAGAGCAATAACGACATGGGTTACATACACATTAAGTACTACTGAACTGAAATTTAACTGCACCAAAATCTCCCTGGTGTTGTGTGTACAGGATTAGTATTAAATCTCAGTGAAAGAAATGATGGCCAAGCTGACAGGAACACGCGCAATGCAATACAGGTGTCCTCCATCCACTGAAGCCTGATATTCCAATTCTCCCTCTGCTTCACGTCACCAGCTCTGAGTTCTATCCAGGGTAAGGGATGTCCCGATTCCCTCCCCCCTTGTCCCCAATTAACTCACTGTTTCCACTGTCACTGGTTTCACTGGTTTCACTGGTTTCACTGTTACAGGCTTCTCATGGTCTGCACGTTCTGTTTCATGACTGACGGTAGTCTCTTCTGCTTTTGTTAACTCCTTATCCACCCTGTTCTACCCTCCACAGGATTAGGAAACAGAGTTATTATCACCTCCATCCAACATCCTCATAGGTTCTCTAGAGTTCTTCTCTCCTTCACCTCTCCTGTCCCCCTTGACCCCCAAGATGTAAGCTCAGGGATCCTCCCTGCCTTATATTTTCATGGCTTATGTACCCATCCAATTTACCCATTCCCTTGATTCAAGACGAAAGCTATACGTATCAGTGTCTTAGCAAACCTACTGGGTTCTGGTTTCATTCTCCTCCCCAGCTGTGGTGAACAGGCCTATTTTGGGCCCATTACCTTGTTTCACTTCACTTATTTTTACTCCTGCCAATTATTTACATTTCAACATTACCCAGTTTCTTTTCAACTTTACCTATCCTGATCCTCGTAGATGTCACTCACCAGCCTGTCCTCTGACTCAAACATGGAGTAATCAAGAGTGAAACTTGCACCAAAGTCATCTGGGGAGGAGAAAACAATCAATAGTAACAAAAATGAAAGGTATTACTAGATCTAGAAATGAGAAGAGAAAGAAATGACCCAGAACACTTCAGCTTGCTCAGGTTGTAAGATTTACTGATATAATCTAATTGTAAAGAACTTTAATGTGAAAAATGTTTGTGAATGTGTATGCATTTATATTTCCAATCTAGTGTCTAAAATATTAGGTTGATCCAAAAGCAATTGTGGTTTAAAAGGTTAAAAAAAAAATTGCGAATACCGCAATTACTTTTGCACCAACCTAGTAATTTACAAATTTTTTCAAACTGTTTCAACCAATTTCCAAAGGTTGAAAATCGCTAGCTTGAGCAATAACATCCTGATCCTTGATAGTCGTTGCTCATAGCCAAATTTCTCCCTGACTCAGTTGCTCCATTGCAAAGGGAAAGGCAAAGTCTCACAACTAAGTATCCCCCAACCTCTCTCCATCCTGCTAAGCGAGGGTCAGAGCTCTATACATACTCACCATAATTGGGGGTGACTGTATAATAATAGATCACCTGATAATAATCATCTTCTTCCAGTCCTTCTTCAGCCTCATATTTTTGTCCTATGGGGACAAGGACTAGAGGTCAAGGGGCATCTGGAACTCCTTGGCAACAGGACACCTGAGGTGGACCTGAGTTCTATCAGTTTCCTTTCTCTCTGCCTCCCCTCAGAGGATCAAACTGTCTCCGTGTCTCTGCACCTCTGAACCCATCTTAGTCTTCTAGGCTCCAAATCTGTGATGGATGAGGTCTGTTACTCTTGCCCTTTCAATCTGGTAACTCCCAAATCAGAAAACAGGTCCCTTCACATACTGTAAACCAAAAGCAAGAATTAAACCTAAAAAAGGGAGGAAGCAGAAATGAAGACTCCAAATCTATTACGGCTGGTTGGCTCAGTTGGTTAGAGTGCAGTGCTCATAACACCCAAGTGGCTGGTTTGATTCCCACATGGGCCAGTGAGCTGCACGCTCCACCACTAGAGTGAAAATGACTCCACAAATAGATTGAAAACAACGACTTGACTTGGAGCTGATGAGTCCTGGAAAAACACTCTTCCCCAAAATTCCCCAATAAAAAATTTAAAAAAAAATAAAAAAACACTCCGGGGGCCGGCCCGGTGGCTCAGGCGGTTGGAGCTCCATGCTCCTAACTCCAAAGGCTGCTGGTTCGATACATGGGCCAGTGGGCTCTCAACAACAAGGTGCCAGTTCGAGTCCTGCAAGGGATGGTGGGCTCCGCCCCCTGCAACTAAGACTGAACATGTCACCTTGAGCTGAGCTGTCTCCCAGATGGCTCAGTTGGTTGGAGCGCGTCCTCTCAACCACAAGGTTGCCAGTTCGACTCCCGCAAGGGATGGTGGGCTGCGCCCCCTGCAACTAGCAATGGCTACTGGACCTGGAGCTGAGCTGTGCCCTCCACAACTAAGACTGAAAGGACAACAACTTGAAGCTGAATGGCACCCTCCACAACTAAGATTGAAAGGACAATAACTTGACTTGGAAATAAAAAGTCCTGGAAGTACACAGTTCCCCAGTGAAGTCCTGTTCCTCTTCCCCAATAAAATATTTAAAAACAAAACAAAACAAAAAAACACCAAAACTTCAAATCTACTATTCAGTATGCTCTACACCATACTGTACTTATAAGACCATATGTACTTCTGAGATATCTTCCCCTATCAGTGTCTCTCGATAACAAACACACACACTCTTGGCTTTTGGCCTTGGTTTTCAGTTCCATTTTACTGCTAATTAGCAGAATAACTCCGATCAAGCCTTTTTACATTTGTTTTCTTAAAATGAGTCAGCTGGACTAAGTGATCCATCTGCATTCGTTTTTTCTTCCTTCCCAGGACTTAAAATATGTGGTTTTGATATGATTGGATCGAGGACGGCAGGCCTCCTGCTAAACATTTCCCTAAGCTCTGTGAATGCTCTCCCTTAACCACAAGCAGTGACACAAGACTCTGGAGGAAAAGGAAACAATGAGAGCACCTGGCAGATTGGCAACAAAGGAGAAAAGGAACCATGCTACTTTTTGGACCCTGTCCCTAAAGGCAGCCAGTTCTCCACTACCCTAAAGGTCACCCTGACTTCTATGTCTCTACTGATACAGTGTTTTCTTTTCCAAGTCTCTGGGAAAGAAGATATCCAGGCTTCCCTCACTACTCTCAGACTGCCTCATCTTCAAAGAATCCACCTCTCTTCTTCACTCTCACATTAGTCCCTCTCATCTTGTTCAACTCGATGGTGACGGAGAGCTGAGTTCACTCTTGTCAGGCCCTCTCCGTGTCTGGGGCTCCATCCCATCAGTTGTCCCTTCTTTGACAGGACTCTGCTTTCCTCCCCCTCTCCTGGCTCTGCTTTCCAGATCTCTTTCCGCCCCCAACACTGGACTCGAGCACAGATGAAGGAATATTGTTACTCCCCACTGAATATGGTCACTCTCACCCTCTCTTCGTTTTCTTTTCTCCCACCCCATTTATGGTAGAAGACCTGGCCCACAAGCTCGGGGAGAGAAGTGAACTTACCCAGGATAAGTGGCACAGCAAGGACAGCTATGAAGAGGACATCCATTCTGGATACTGCACTATTGCTATGAAAGTAAAAAAGGAAATTACAGCAGTTTCCCACCAAACTTACCCCGCCTCTGGCCCTCCTCCAAAGCAGGGAGGGATTTGCAGCAACTCTTCTCTCAAGGGGTAGAATTCTCCTCCCACTCACTCACAGACTAGATCATCAGTTACTACCGGTCTCGTCTCAGCCAGAGATGTCCAGATTAAGACAAGCAGAGTGGGTTTCGATGGGAAGTTGTACATTGAGCTCCCCTCTCCCTAGATTAGATCCATTCAGAATGCCGGCTGCCACTAAAGAAAACAACAACAACAAAAGTACAATACCCCCCCACACCCTATGAAGGAACTTCTTTTAGTAAATCCTCTTCCCTCCTCACCTTCCCTCTCTGCCACTCCTCACAAAAAGCTCACCCTCCCTCTCACTGTCCCCAATTTACCATCACCATCCGGAGTAGCACAATCTCTTGGAGGGATGAGCTGAAATGTTCTGTGGAGGGATGAGCATTTTCTAGACAAAATAGTCCCTTTCTCTGCCTGTCTTAACCTGTGACCTATGGGAGCAATATCAACATCATTGCCTGACTCTCAAAGCACCTGCTACATTGCTTCTGATAAAAATCTCTCAGCCAAAGCCAGTTATTTCCTCTCTGGTAACTACTGGCCTCACCTCACCCCTTTCTCAACTTTCTGGAAAGGGGATGAAAGAATGGAGAAAGCAGATGTCTCTTTCCCTGTCCTACCTGCCACACCTCTTCTCCCACTTTAGTCACTTGGTGTGTTCCTTTCATGCCCGCCTACAAAAGTGGAGTTCAGCTTATCCTTTCCTCTGCTTTTATATGTCCCATTTTCATGGAATTCAATTCAGAAACATTTAGTAACATACGTGCTAGGCATGGTGTGTGCTAGGCCTAGTCTGATAGGCAATTCAGGATTCAGAGGCAAGGGAATAAGAAAAGAATATAGTGTTTTTAAGGGAGTTAATAAATCTCTTTCAACATCTGCTATGAACTAGGCACTATGCAAGTCTCTGTGGAACCCCCCATGAACAAGATAGGTTTGGGGCCTGCTCTCATCCATCAGAAGATGCTATGGTAACAGCTCAAAGGAGAGATAACAGTTGTCTTATCTCCATCTCTTCTTACCCTGACTCTGCCTGCTGGGCTCAGAGGCAAGACCCAGTGTGGTAAGCATTGGCCAGGATACTCCCCACCCTCTCAAAGAATTTCCATGTAAAGGTATTCTATCAATTCCTTCAGCTCCTTTCCAGAATTTCCTGGGAAAAAATGTGAAATACCTTTGTGGATATACAAACGTGCATTAAAACATAAACCACTTCCAGGAAGGAAAGGAAGTGTGGTTCTCCTTGAACAATTTCTAGTTTTTTGGTACTTTGTTACTCCTCAAAAACAATATTCCAGATTCCCTCAGTTTCCCATCCTGGTATCCTCCCTAAGGACTAACTCCACCCCCACTCAAATGAGGGTACAATACCCTCCTCTCCTACTTAACTTTCTTTCACTCTAACATGTAACCACTGTCCTCGCCCCCCCCAGTCTGAAAAAAAAAAAGACAATACCGATATTCAATTTCCAGAAAAGAAATAGAGGAAGTATGACATAAAAGGAACTGAGTGACTTGGAGAGGGAGGAGGGGCTGGTTTTCCCTTAACCCCATCGCTGTAATTGCTTTTTACAAACAATTTTAACTCCGACTTCCCTCTAACCTCCTTCCTAATATTGCTCTCCAGGCTCTTCTTCCTTCTCTGATTCTCCTGTCATTACAGCTGAGGGCTTCATTAGCGATACACTGGATTGCATGTTTCCTATCCTGGCCTGTTCAAAGAGCTCCTACCTTCTAGTCTAACGTTCGTCTCTTAGGCAGTAGCTCTAGCCCATTTCCTCTCATTCAAATAAGAACAATACCCGTCCCTATCTCCCTGCAGCCTCTATCCTGTGCTTTCTTCCTATTTGTCCCTTAGGTTCAAAGAGGATCTTCCCTCCTCTGCAACTCTTCAAGTAGAGGTGGAATTGATACCACCCTTCTTCACAAAATAACGAAAACCGCGGCCAAGCCCCAACCGAACCCAGGAACCCGTGCCCCATTCCGGCCCAATTCCCTTTAACCCGCTCCAGCCACTCCCAGGACCAAGGCGGAGGGCTTCAGAAGCGCAGGGGGACTACAACTCCCAGCAGGTCCTGCAGCCACGCCCCCACCTCGCAGCTCCACCCCGCCGGTTCTCCATTGGCCTTCGGGGGTGGGGATTAAATGGGAGGTGGCCAAAGGGCTGCGGCCGGGGTTTGTCCCCTCCTCGGCTTCCGTAGAGGAAGTCGCGCGGACCCGTATTCGGGGTTTCGGTGCCCCCCCTTCCCCTTCCCCGGGGTCCGGGGGTGACATTGCACCGCGCCCCTTACGGGGTCGCGTCGCCACCCCACGCGGACCCCCTAGCTGGCGTGCTCCTCCCATTCGCCTCTCTTGGCCAGGCCTCCTCTCCGCCCCCAGCTGCCAAGCAATGGGGGCCGCAGTGTTTTTCGGATGCACTTTTGTCGCTTTCGGCCCGGCCTTTGCGCTTTTCTTGATCACTGTGGCCGGGGACCCTCTTCGTGTCATCATCCTGGTCGCAGGGTGAGTAGGGGTCGGGGAGACGCAGGAGGGTGCGGAAGAGAGAGATCCGGAAGGGCTTGGAGGAACTGGGGCGAGCTTGGGAGCCTGGGTTGGGGGAGACAGGTGGGAGGTAAAGATTGGAAAGGGTCGAGTCAGGGTTTGGGGTGACTTTCCCTTGCCCGCAGTTGGTTTCCGCCTTCCAGGGATCGCACAGATTCCCTCTATACGTCTTCCGGCGACGTCAGAGGAGGCACAAGGCCACGACTCGGGAGGGGGCTGTGGTGACCTCCGGCGACCCTAAGGGAGGGTCCAGGAATGGATACCTCGTTCTGCTGGGCTCGCACACTCTGAGTCTCGTCGCTCTGAAGACTCTAAGCAGAGTTCGACCCCACCCCCTGCGCCCAGATCCCTGCAGACTCCCATGGTGGAGACGCCTACCCTGTCCGCTCCCGGTCTCCCTGACCCTCCGGAAGTCTAACTTCCACTTTTCATGCTGCAGCCTTGGTTGGTTCTCCTCTTGGATTTCTCCAGCCGCCTGTGCCCTTCCCTGCCTGACTGTCCCTTTACTTCCTCAGGGCGTTTTTCTGGCTAGTATCTCTGCTCTTGGCCTCTGTGGTCTGGTTCATCTTGGTCCATGTGACTGACGCGTCCGATGCCCGGCTCCAGTATGGCCTCCTGATTTTTGGTGCTGCCGTCTCGGTCCTTCTACAGGAGGCGTTCCGCTTTGCCTACTACAAGCTGCTTAAGTAAGAGGATGGATGGTCTGGAGGGGAGAAGGGCAGCGGATTGCACTGTGAGAAGTGGGGCGGCCCCTGGGTGGTGGTTTGGAAGAGGGGGCACTAAGGGAGGACATTAGGGGAAAGGAGCATTCCTGCCTCGTGTTTCCCACCCCACCCCACCCCAGGAAGGCAGATGAGGGGTTAGCATCGCTGAGTGAGGACGGAAGATCGCCCATCTCCATCCGCCAGATGGCCTATGGTGAGCCAAGGGAGAGGGACTGGAGGAGGGTGTCAGACACCCCCCTCTCCCAGGGAAGTCTCTAAGCATCCACGTGCTCTAAGTGGCTACTTGCTTTCCTTCATACCTGACTTCCAAGGAGAGGTGGTCTGGAGGGAGAGTAGGTGTGGGGGAACTGTGGCTGGGAATGGAGAGGGATCGCTGGGAATCAGGCGACAGTGACCTCTGACATTGATGAGGCCTCTCCTCCCCCCCCCCCAGTTTCTGGTCTTTCCTTCGGTATCATCAGTGGTGTCTTCTCTGTTATCAATATTTTGGCCGATGCACTCGGGCCAGGTGTGGTTGGGATCCATGGAGACTCACCCTATTACTTCCTGACTTCAGGTAAGACATACTTCCTGTCTTGACTTCGTGCCCCACCCATCTCTGTCTGGTTGATTTCTGGATGGTCCCTGGGAGACATCTCTGGCTTAACTTCTCAGGAGGTGGGGAGAAGGTGAGGGATGTAGCTCCTCCCCCTCTCCCTGCAGCCTTTCTGACGGCAGCCATCATCCTGCTTCATACCTTTTGGGGAGTTGTGTTCTTTGATGCCTGTGAGAGGAAACGGTACTGGACTTTGGGCCTGGTGGTTGGGAGTCACCTACTGACATCAGGACTGGTGAGTTGGGGATAGGTGCCTGAGTTAGAGCGAAAAGAATTTAGTGGCGAGTGGGATGGAGGGGAAATATATCCTTACTTCTTAACATGTTTGAACTCACCTTGAGAGGATGTAGAAAAGTTGAGTCTTTGGAGGTCTCGCACCTCAGCATAAGTTGTATAACCTGCTCTGGGGAGGAGTTTGGATTAATAAGACTGTAATGCAGATGGCCTGAGGTGAAAGGAACTTGAGGGAGCTGTACATCAAAAGTCCCTTTAACCACAAGAGGTTGGGGCTCTGAAAGGAAGGACTGCAGGATTTGAGTGAAGTATCGGGGAGGTTTGGGTCAAAGGCCCAAAGAGGATACAGGGATTAGGCAGAGGGAGAATCTAACCTCTTTTTTACTCTTACCCCTCCATCCCCAGACGTTCCTGAACCCGTGGTACGAGGCCAGCCTGCTGCCCATCTATGCAGTCACTGTTTCCATGGGGCTCTGGGCCTTCATCACAGCTGGAGGGTCCCTCCGAGGTATCCAGCGCAGCCTCTCGTGTAAGGACTGACTACCTGGACTGATCACGTGACAGATCCCGCCTGTCTGCCCACTGCCCATGACTGAGTCCAGCCCCAGCCCGGTCCATTGTTCACCATTCTCTGTCTCCTCGTCGGTCTTTCCCACCACCTTCAGGGTTTTGCTTTGTCCACTGGTGACCTTTAGGCTTTACCAGGAGCAGCCTGGGTTGAGCCAGTCTGTGACTGGTGGGTTTGAATCTGCACTGTCCCCACCATCTGGGGACCCCCTTGTTATCCAGGACTTCCCATGTGTCAGTGCTCTGCTCTCACCCTGCGCAAGACTCACCACCCTTCCCCTCTGCAGGCCGACGGCAGGAGGACAGTCAGGTGATGGTGTATTCTGCCCTGCGCATCCCACCCGAGGATTGAGGGAACCTGGGGGGGGACCCCTGTGCCTGGGGTGCTCCTCTGATCTCCTCGTCCTGTATTTCTCCATCTCCTGTGTGGACAGTGCAGGTTGCCAAGAAAAGGGGCCTAGCTTAGGCATTGCCATGAAGACGAACTTAATGGAGCCTCAAGGGTAGACGAGCTCTGAGTTTCCCAGGACCCCCTCCCCAGACTGGACATCTTGGTCTTTTTCTCAGGTCTGAGGGGAACCATTTTTGGTGTGATGGAGACCCCAAACTGCCTTTTTTTTTTTTTTTTTTTTTTTTTTTGGAGTGCAGGGAGGGAGGATATGTTGGACTTCTCCTAACCTCCTTGGACTCTATTTTCCCTCCTCAAATCGCTCCTCATGGCTGGGCTCATATCTGTCCACCTTTCCCCATGGTCCTGGGCCTTGCGGGAAAGGAAGGAAGTGCATGTTTGGGAACTGGTATTACTGGAACTAATGTTTTCACCTCCTTGACCACCAGCATCCCTCCTCTCCCCAAGGTGAAATGGAGGGTGCTGCGGTGAGCTAGCCCACTCTAGAGCTATAGTGCCACTGGAGGAGTCAGCCTACTGTGACAGCGCAGGGAAGGAGGGCAGATTTTTTTCTAGTTTTTAATTGGGGTGTGTTGGGGGAGGGGCGGGCAGGTTTTCTATAAACTGTATCATTTTCTGCTGAGGATGGCATGTCCCATCCTTTTAATCAAGGTGATTGTGATTTTGACTAATAAAAAGGACTTTATAATTGTGGGGGAACTTGGCTTTTAAGGAAGGGGACAACATGTTAGTTGAAATTTCGGCCCTCTCATGTCTCGTCTAGCCTCTTTCCTAGCCTGGCATCTCTGATCCCCTCCAAACCTAGCTTCGGTGCAAGGGCAGAGATCTGGGCTGGTGGTTTAACACATCAGAAACTTTGGGTTAAGCATTTTCCAGAAATGGATCTCCCCTTCCAGGATTGGGATAAAAGAGTTATTCACCCATGCTTCTTTTCCCCCAATCTTTTGCCCACCTCTACCAACTGAGGGATTAAGAAACGCTTCCACTCTCAAGAATCCCAAAGGTAAGGCCAGAGGTGAGGTTAGAAACTTTAATTCCCACATACATTGAACAAAAATATAACCCCCCCAAACAGCAATGTTTTTTTCCTAAGAGGATATCTTGCCCATACCTAGGGAAAGGGACATAAAGGAGAGGGGGTGAGGGACTTTGGGGCACATTCCCAACTTCCCCTACAACTAAACAAGGTTTGTCCTCTGCATTGTCAGCGTAGGGTTCTCCTGATCTATGTTTTGAGAGACTGAAGGCTCAGCTGTTCTTCCTTGAACAAGAGCTTGTCCATGCCTCTCTATAGGGGCTGTCTGGAGGAAGGAGGGGTGTTTGCCTGCTACTCCTACAGTATTTTCTGGCCAGTTCCTGCACCCCATTCTAGAAGCTCCCTGATAGGCGTGAGGGGAAGGCATCCGTGATGTCCGAGCTGGAGTCTATGCCTCCGTGGTTTGTGTTGCAGTGAAGACCACAGTCTTCCGATTTCGCAGCATCTTCTTTCTGGATGGGGGAAGGGGTTCAGGGTTGTGACTAGTGTCCTAGGGGAGACGGACGAGAGGTGGAATAGGGGGATGCTTTTCAGTAGAAAAGCAAGGACTAGAAGAATGGAACGTAGGACCTCACCGAATCTTCCTAGCGATGAAATAAACAGCCAGCAGAAGGCAGAGACAGCCAGCCAAGATTCCCACCCCTAGGCTCAGCATTTCACCTGGGAGAGAGGAAGATGGAAGGTGTCAGCCTAGGACTAACAGACACTGAGCCTTTCCCACGCTCAGGGAGGAGCCGCCACCCCCTGCTGTATACCTGAGGAGGTGTCTTACCTGTGGTATACAAGGATTCCGCTGTAGGGAAGAAAGCTTGGGTCAGTGGGACGTCAGATCCCGTCCTGGGAGCTGGGAGCAGCCCACTGTGCCTCTATGCTGGGGAAGTCACCTGGCCACTCAGGGTTGGGGACTGGTTCCCAGTCCAAGCAAGTCCTGGAAACCCTTCCCCTCTTAGCCTTCTTTTCCTTCCCAGGAGCTCCCTAGTTCTTGTCGTTGAGTCCCCCAGCTTCCCATCTCCTTTCCAAGCTCAGTTCAGTCACCTTGGATGAAAGAAGCCAAGACCGTTCGCTGATTGAGAGCCTGGGGGAGTCGGTAGTTCTGTACCAGGAGCGTAGAGGGTTCGTTCTCTGTGGAGAACAGTGTCTCCTGAAGCTTTTCCAGCTGGGGGTACAGGAGTGGGATTAGGGGAGAAGTGTCGCTCAGGAGTGGGAAAGCGTTGATACAATTGTGCTTCTGCCTCCGCTCTCCACCACTCACCTGTCCCATTGAAATCTGGGCCCTTCGATTGAAGACAGTCCAGAGCACACTCTGGTAGCAGGGGGGTGTGGTGAGCGAGCCATTGTAACGGAAGAACTGTGCCAGTAGTGGGGGGAGCAGCGCTCGCATGTTAAAGGGAAGCACTGAGGTATTCTGACCTGCAGAGCACATACTGGGGTTACCTTCTCACTGCACCCTAGCTGATGTGGACATGCCTCCACGAGTGGAACTCCCTGACACCTAACTTCCTCATCCCAGGTCTCTGAGGCCTTTCGGGGTGGAGGAGGGGGGAGTTTCCCTGAAGTCCAATCTCATTTTGTCCTAAGATAGATTTTTAGGGCTCACCTTTATACCTAATTTTATGCAAGTGGCTCAGAATGTGTTCATAAGCTGGGTTCTCAGTCTCACCCACCTGGACGGAGAGGAAAGGGGGAGAGTTTGGCATGAGTCCATGTAGAGAATAAAGGATCAGAGTTGTTGACTTGCCTTGGAAGGAGACCAGCAACAGACACGGGCAGAATAGGACTGAGGGATGCAGAGAGTGGAGGGGGACCTGGGAGGGAGTGGGGCCACTGACCTCCAAGAGAATGCCCAAGACAGCCAGACCCTGAGGCCTCGTGGCAGCCTCACTCAAGCTGTGATAGGAATCAGAGTCGTAATGTACGATGTGGAGCTGAGGGGAGAGGCATCGAATCATTGCATGTTTCTCCACTACCCCCTCCCAAAGGCTTCCACCCTAGCTCCCCCCACCACCACCTCCAGCATGTCCTAAATCTGTCCCACACAGGTTGGAGTTATCCCCCAAGTACGGCTTTGCCCAGTTTCCAGATCCTTCCTTTCCCCTGCAGCGCCCGTGCCTGTCAGTGTCCTAGTCCAGGCTTCGCCCCCTGGTACCTCTGCAGCTGAGGCTTGGCTGTTGATCTGGTGCTCTGACCCCCCTGGGGATCCTTTCTGACCCCAGTGCAGGTGGAGCTGGGCAGCTACGTACTTCCGGGGAAGTCCCTCCAGATACAGGGTAGGGGGCAGAGAGAGTTGCACTGTGAGAAAGAGAGCAAGCTGGGGTTGGTGGAGGAATGTGGGTACATCCCCACCTCGGGGTTGCCACCCTTCTTGGGAGACTTGGCCAGCCTCTGCTGTCTTCCTCCCCTAATAGCACCCAGCTCTTCCCATAGGTCACTGCTTTTCTAGCTTTTTCTCAGTGAAGATCAAGTCCAGGCTGTGATACTAATCCACCCACTGAACTTGGTCATACACATTCAGTTCCTACCTTGGGCTACAGGAGCCTCACCCCCATTCTCACATCTCCAAATTTATAGAGGAAGCCTTTTCAGAATCTAGAAGTTCAGAGAATGCTTATTTCCCCTGACTTGTAAGATTGGAACTGGAACTTTCACCTCCTTGGAGCCTGGGCTTTTTACCTGTGTGGCCATTATTGTGCAGGTCCAAAGGCTTGGTGCCAGGCTGGTCGTATCCGTGGGGCTGCACAGCGGGCAACTCCGGGTCAAAAGTCACACTGTCTGTCTGAATGTTGATGGGGGACTGGGCGTTGCTTCCACACTCCGGGTAAGAGGCTGACCAGTGCTGTTGGCCATGTGGGCCTAGTGGGGGTTACCGGAACCTTTGTTCTGCTCTCCAGCCCCAACCACCCTTCAGCAACCCCCCACCAAGCTATACATCTGTGGGGAGATAGAAATGCCCTTCCCTCCACCCGAGGCGCAGACCCCCGGTGTGCGGGGCTGGGTGAGGTACCCTGTTTCCCTGAAAATAAGACCTAACCGGAAAATCAGCCCTAGCATGATTTTTTAGGATGACATCCCCTGAACATAAGCCCTAATTCGTCTTTTGGAGCACAAATGAATATGACCCGGTCTTATTTTCAGGGAAACAGGTAGGAGGCCCTGCAGGACCTGATGCTACACGTCCCTCCACCCGCCCATGTGTGCAATGATTCCCCAGCTCTCCTGGTGAATGGGTGCAATGGCTTTTACTTGCATGTAGTTTGAGGACAAGAAAGCTGAATGAGGGAAGAGGGGATAGGTAGGATGCCTGCATATCCAGAGAGGGGTGATCAGAGTAGAAGCAGGAAAACGGGGGAAATAAAATGATCCTAGAGAGGCAGGGGCTCTGTGGGGCCCCTTATTAACTGTCCTTGGGATTCACAGCTGCTGGCTTTCCCTCATCTGCTTTTCACTCTCACCCCGGACCTAGCATTGACTCTGGAGTTGTTATTAATTAGAAGTTCAAAGGAATTGAGTTCCACCTCCACCAGGGTCACAAACTATCCTGCCAGTCTCTTCCTCACCCCTGACCTCAAGCTCTGTCCCAATGCCAGAGGTAGAGGGTGGGGAGGATTGATTAGGATGAAGAGCCAGATCGTGCAGTGGCAGCTGAGCTCACAGTTTTTGCCCCACCGGGTTTCTTTTCCACCCCAGCTCCCTCTCAGACCGAGGACACAACTGGCTTTTCTGCTGAATCAGGAGAGGAGGGGTTGGGTGGTTAGAACCGGGTCTAGGAGTCACACGTGCAAAACCTAGGGCACAGCAAGATGGGAAAGTGAAGAGGTCTAGGAAACCCCAGGACATAAATCTTCCTGTCAGGTGAAGAGGTCCCAGTGTGAAAGGGGTGCGGGTAGGCCTTAGGTTCGGCTCTCACCCTCATACGTCCAGTGGTGACCTGCAAGGCAGAAGAATTGGGGTTATAGCTGTGCAGCCAGGGTCAGCGCCCTCCCTGGGGCGGGCACTGCGCACCGCCCCACCTCCCTCTGCTCTTTCTCCTCCCTCAGCTCCAGCACTTCCCAAAGGAAACCCTGAAACTAGACACCTCGGTGGAAAGGTCGGGGGGCCTATTTAAAATCACCAGCCAGGCTGTGCTTGTGCTTGCTGAGTAAAGGGGGAGGAGAAATGAAAAGAGATAAATCCTGGAGACTAAAATTAACCTGGACCCAAACGCACCATCCGCCCAGTCCTTAGTTTCCTCCAGCCTGCGCAGAGCCAACCTAACTCTTAGAGGATTGGGGTGAGGTGAGGGTGTGGGCAGAGGGACTGGAACAAGGGGAGGGGATAGGGGTTCAGAGTGGGGGGTGCCACTGAGGGGAGAAGGGCGATTATTCCTTTGCTTTGAAGCATTGCAGGAATCAAGGCACTGAGCTGGAAATGAACATTTCAGTTCTTCCTCCTCGTTCCTGTAATTGGAGAGGAAACTTCCCCATCGCCAGGAGCCTCTGCTCCCTAGATTTCCAGATGGCTAAGGAAGGCGGGAGTCCCGGCAGGGTCCACTCTAGGGTGAGGGTGGTGGGTGGGCACAGGCAACCAGCCTGGCAGGGACAGGATGAAAGTGAAGCATTGTGTGTGGGAAACAGAGCTGCCAGCTGGGTCACATGCCAGACTCTGGTGCAGTCCGGTCGGGCTGAGAGGCAGGGGGTCTGCTGGTCCAGCCCTCACCCAGGACCAAACTGCTTCAAGGGGAAAGGTTGGCCTTGCAGGTTTTCTTTGCATTATTCCAATTACTAGAAGCTTTGGAGAGAAATCCTGAATACCTCTCTCTTTCTCTCTCATTCCCTCAAATTCCTCATACTTCTAAGATATCCTTGATCTCAACCTTGAGCTCTTCTGCTGGCCCATCCCTCAGTTGAGACAACTCTGAAAAGCAGCCCAAAAGAGGGCAGGAGGCAGCTTCTCACCCGCTCAGTGGGCCACCCCAACAACTGGAATTCACCGCTTCTGTGCAGGGACAGCCATGTCCTTCCCTCCCCACTAATTCTACATCTACATCTAATCTAACACGCTAATTCTACATCTCTTCCTGGAGACTCTTTCCCTACTTTTTTCTTTTTCCTCAGATGCAATTTGTAACTCTTCATTTTGCTTCCCACCCCCATCATCCTCTCTGCATTCCCCTTCTGTCTCTAGACACTTCCCTCTCCCTGTTCTTCCAGCAAATCTTAACCCACACACCTACTGTGTAATAAGTACAGGAAACTCAAAAATGAGGGGTCCTGGGGATGCCCCTGGAACACCTCGGCCTGTTTCCCCGAGTCCCTCATCTGGAAGCGCCTGAAAGTCCTTTGTAAACTGTAAAGGGCCCAAGAATGTTGACTGTTATTGCTACGGCTTCCAGGGAAAAACTGAGAAAGTTTCATGGACTCAAGAGGGAACCTTGGCCATGAGGTTCAGAGTCAGGGAGCAGGGTCTGGCTTAGGCAGGTGGCCCGCTCTCGGTCTCCAGGCCTCTTTGGCTCCCTAATTGGAGGAGTTCGTAAATAAAGAAGGCCAGGAGGGCTGCAGCTGGGGAAGAGCCCCGGAGAGAGTCTGTAGCCCGCACAGAGATTCCCCAGTGTGTGTCCACCCTCCTCCCCCAACCCAGTTCTCCCCCATCTCCACTAGCGGCAGGGCTGGGAAGGCAAAGGGAAAAGAAGGAAAGTTGTCTCCTCCCCACCCCTCTTCTCCCCCATCCCCGAGCCTATTTTTCTAGCCCCTAGGCTTCCTTTTCCACTCCTCCTCCCTGCATTAAGCACGCCTAAGGACATGTGGATATTAGTACAGACACACAGACACCCAGATGTACCTACCCCCGACAGCAGCCAGGATCCAAATCACCTCTAGCAGGAGCGTGAAGAACCTCATGGTCCTCGGAAGGAGCAGAAGGTACTGGGAGTTTGGAAACTAGAGGACGAGGGCAGGCAGGGTGGGGGGAGAGGGAGAGAGAGAGGGGGGAGAGAGAGAGATTTCCTGAAGTGGAGTGTAGGTATTTCTTTTTCTGTTGCTGTCTGTGTCTCTGTGGGCTTCCAGGGGAGTTGGTTTTCAGTGGGGTGTCGTGGGTTTCTGGGTCCCCAGGAAAAATCTCTTCCTGCCCTCTCTTTTTTATCTCCCCTTGCAGCCCTCACTCTACTTGCTGGCCAGCGACTTTACAATTGCCTCCCGCTTTTAAGGTGGCTCTGGACGGGTGTACGTGGGGAGGGGGGGGGGCTGGCTAGGTTGCTGGCTAATAGCTCCTTAAATAGCCGATTCGGCATGCAGGATGGCCCGGCTCAGAGCCCGCCCGCCTGCCTGCGGGACTCACAGGAGCCCTGGCCCGGGCTCAGGAGCCCAGCTGGGGTGAGCTCTTCCTTCCTCTGCTTTTCACACAGACACACTCAGATGGGTGTCCCCTGGAGCGGGAGGGGACAGGGAAGCAAGGCTTTGGGGTCTGATCCAGCCCCTTCAGGGGGACACTGGTTTCTCAGTCTTGGGCTGGCTTCTCCTCTGCGGAGCAACTCCCTGGGGGATAGGGAACAGATGCGTGGAGGACCTGTTCCCAATCCCCTGCAGATTTTGGGCAGGTCTGGAATAGGAAGAGTCCAGAGTTAGGAGACAGGTCCCAGGGAGCAGTTGGGAGACTCAGGGTGCAAGTGGAGGGTAGGAAGTCAAGGACTAAAACTTGGGCTGTGGAAAATAATGAGAAGCAAGGCAAAGAGAGCTTGTCCAGAGCGCCTGTCACCACCTCCTTCCCACGGTGAGGCCTGGGTCCACGTGCCTGTGTGGCCTGGGTGGGGGGGTGGTTTTGTTTGCTGTATAAAGCCCATTTGTGTGCCCAGCGGGGGGAGGGGCTGCAGCAGCACCATGGAGAGACAGCGGCTTCAACTGCCAGACCCAGCCACCTCCCTCCCCAGGGAGTCCAGATCTAGGGCGGCTTTTGTCACTGAAGAGGACACCAACCCCTGGCAGGGAGGCCAGGGCAGGAGAAGAGCTGGGGAGACCTTAGAAACATTCACTACCATCATAAAAAAAAAAAAAAAAAAAGGCGGACTCCAAAGAAAGGGAGGGGAGGGAGCAGAGAGAGACCATGTGACCCAGTTGGAAGAGGGGCCCAGGGTCTTCCCTCTTGCCCAACAAAGGGCTGAGTAGGATGAGTAGAACCGAGTGAAACCAGCCACCTGGGAGCTGGGCGAGGGGTGCTTAGAGGCTGCTGTGTCAGGAATGTGGGCTGGTGCTTGCTCTCCACGGGACTGGAAATCCCGATCGGAATGTACACCCTAAATCCCTCATTAGGGAATGTGAAACCCACAGATAATTTCCACCCAGACACTGAAACCTCTTTCTCTACTCCCTACGCTTCTCCAGTCACCAGCTAGGAGGGTGCTCCTGTGTGAGCTCCCTCTGCCCTCCTTGCTCCTGCCAAGTAGCACTAAATAGCCAAAACAAAGGATGCAGAAGGTAAACACCGGAGCAGGATAAAAGCCAAATGAACGGAAATGAATAGGGGGTGTGCTGGCAGAGGCAGGAGCCCGCCATGCCTTTCGGTCCCCCGTGATTGATCTGCAAAGCAAAGCCTCTTTGCAGATGTCACTTCCTTTCCGCATCACCTTCCACATTATTTTTCCCCGTACAGGAAAGTTTTATGTTTTGATGTTCCTCTACAGCCCCTATCTATCTCATCTAAGAAGAACACATGGTAAAGTGCAAATTAGACTTCCTGGGAATGAGGATACTTATCACAGAGGAACAGGAAAAAAAGGAAAGAAAAAAAAGAAGAAAGCAGAGACATCTTTGGCATGATACGAAAGAAGAGGCCGGGACACAATGACCTCAGAGTTCCTGGGGAGCGTCTGGGGCCCCGGCAATTCCAGCTCCCAAGGCAGGTAGTGTGTCTTGCCCGGCGCCACCTCCTGGTTGGCTGTGAATTTTTTAAATTTTCATTTAAAACGTTTTGTGTTTGATTCCTTCTGGGAAGAGTTTCACCGCTGGTGGGCTTTGGGATTTTTGTCTACACAATTGAACATTGTTTCCCAAAGATGGCTTAGCCCCATTCAGCACTTTCCTACTTCTGAGTGAGCAGCCCATCCAGCCCCGGGCGCCCTCCACATGGACAAAGGCCCTGGTTTCTAGAAGAGCAAGAAGGGAGGCCAGCAGTATTCCCCAAGGATTTGACTTTATTTTGCTTTTTGGATTTACTGTGGATATTTTTGTTGTCATTAGGCTGATTTGGGTAGGGGTCAAAAGGACTCATGATTTTTTGTGTTTTTTTTTTTAAAAAACAGACACCTCCCGCCACCCTCCTCCACCTTAACTGCTGCTCAAACTCCGGCACCTTTGTTTTAATTCCTGCCTCTCTCCAGTCCAATTCTTACCTCCAGGGTGGCTAAAACCCTACAAAAACCAAGACATCCCGCTGCCTTCTGGCGCCATCTCCTGTCCTTTCACAGGCAGTGAAATGTGAATGGGTCAGAATCGAAAGTGTCCAAGTGCGGTGACTTTGGGGTTTGCTTTTTCTTAAAAGGTCCTTTTGAAAAAGGATAGTTAAACTCACTAAGTATCCCAATTAGTCTAAATCACCTTACAGGAACCCACGCAGTGCTCTGAGTTTGTATGGTGGGGTATATGAGAGTTCAGTGAGGAAGGGAGGCAGATGGAAAGGACAGAATGTTGCGCACAGGAACGTCCTCAGGCAGTACAGGTGGTAACTAATTGCTGAGAAGAGAGAATCGATGAGGAGACGGAATTAGATGGAATTTGATTTCCTAAAAGTGCAAGCAACTTTGTGCCATGAAGCCAAGTAGACCCAGAGATACTCTAACTTGATAATCACATTTATGTATTACCACACGATTGTTTTCTAACACATTGGTATTGAAGTCCCTTAAGCCAATACAAAAGCTTCCAAGAATTAAAGTCAAAGTAATTTGGGGGAGGGAGTGGTCTGAACTCTGGATCATTTTCTCAGTTTTCTGGTTCACATTTCACGACAGATGCAGCATGAGAATCTTACAAACAGGACAGATAAGAGTTTGTGGTGTGAAATGTTGCAAATTTAATTAAAAAGGAGTGATTTTTGTGTCATGCATTGATTCCATGCCCAGAACACTGCCTGGTACATAAATATTTGCTGAATGAATGAATGAGTCTAGTCATTGGGACATTTATTTACTTTCTTTCTACCTTTGGTATTGCACAGAATTTTAGACCAGAAGGGTCCTCAGGCAGCATTCCAACTCCCTTGTTTACCCTGTAAAGACTGAGTTTTGAGGGATTTAGGGATTCTCCTATGGTTGGTCATATCACTGCCAAGATGAAGCAGGTCAAGGACGCAGGTGCCATTGAACTTTCTCCTGCCACTCTGCTTCTCAAATGTCCGTGTGCATCAGACTGACCTGGAAAGCTTGTTAAAATACCGATTTCTGGGCCTCCCCCCACCGCAGCTTCTGATTCCGTAGGTCTGGACTATATCCAGAGATTTGCATTTCTAACAAGTCACCAGGTGGTGCTGATGGTACCAGTCTGAGGGACCACACGAAAATCAATGGCCTGTGCCAGCTGGAGAAGCAGAGGTAGTGAGGAGTTTGCCTGTCTTTGTAGGGATTCTAGCTTCTGGAACTGTTGTGTCTTTGTAGAGGTTAGCAACGATACCTTTGCTAGTTTATAAACATATATTGAGTATTTCCAGGAGGTAGGCACCGTGCCAAGCCCTAGAAATAAAAAATTAATACGACAATCCCTGCTCTTAAGAATTTCGTAATTTCTTATCAGATGCAGCTACCTTAGCCAATTACTGCAACGCAATGGTGAGAAGTTCTAAACTGTGGTATAGCAAAGTGTTATGGGAACCAAGGCAGGTGGGCAATTGGCAGTGAGATTTTCTTTACCTAATGTCCACAGTCTTTCCACAGGATGGGAGCATAACCAGGTTCTGTAGTTATATGTAAGACCATAAAAATTGCTTCTCCAAGGCAGGCAGACCCATGCTTCACTGTCTCTGAGAGTGACATCAAAGGGTAGCTGATGTCAAAACAGGATTATATTATATATATATATATATATATATATATATATATATATATATATATACACACACATATGTGTGTGTGTGTATATGTATGTATATATATGTATATGTGTATATATATGCATATATATATATACACATACACACGCACACATATATATATACGTATATATATTTTTAAATTTAAGGACTTTTTCGGGGGGTGGAATATTGGGGAACAGTGTGTTTTCCCAGGACCCATCAGCTCCAAGTCAAGTCGTTGTTTTCAATCTAGTTGTGGAGGCTCAGCTCAGTGGCCTATATGGGAATAGAACCGGCGACCTTGGTGTTATGAGTACTGTGCTCTAACCACTGAGACAACCGGCCGCCCCTCCTTAGTATATTTAATAAACTGCTTCCTTTGTAAGGAGGAAGGAAAAAGGATATCATGGTGCCCTAGAATTGTAATTATTTGTTCCATCTTCTTTAGGGGCCACCTCATTCTGCCGGTCTTTTCCCCTTTCTTCTCTACCATTCATCTAACTCAAATGAAGGTTGTGGACCAACCCAAGCAAAAGACATTAACACTTCTACCACTTTCCTCTGAGAAGGTGAGAAGATTCTGGTTTAAAGAGAACTTTTTCTTTGTTTTTGAAGGAACTTTTATGTCTGAATCGCTATAGAACTAGAAATCAGGAGATAATATACCAAAATCTTATAATGATGGGTAGCTTATTACTGACTTAAATCATCCCATGAATGCAAAATCTGTTCTCAGATCAGATTGTGACAAATGATTGGGATTTCTCGGAAACCTTATAAGCGAAAGAGCTTGCTGTGCTTTCATTGACAGTCTGCTCTCAAAATTTCTATACATTTTTCAAAACGATGTGAGTCTTGAAAGGTAAAGTGACTTGGCTGACGTCACAGAGAAATATTAATAGGACAAAGAACCAGGCTCTGACCGACCCCTAATTCAGAACGTGTTAAAATACTTACAAAACAAAAATAAAAGCCTTTAAAGAAAACAGAGTGCATTTCTGGATCTGGCTGCTAATGCCTCAGTTAATTTCCTGTAGTAGTGAGGAGGCATTGCTCTGAGAAGGAAAACCAAATGCAAAAACCAACAAGCCCATTTTTTGATTCAAGTCATTTCTAAGGCAACATCTACGTAAGTGAAATGCAGTTATTAATGAGTTCATAGATCCTGTATTCTCCCCATCGTTCTGCCATCAGCGTGCTTATTCATGTGTCACATACGTTTTAGTTAAGTAGCAGGTTGGTTATAAATCCATGCATGTTGAGAAGAGCTAACCTTTTTGCTCCTATTAAAAACAATTGAAAGGAAATAGCTCCAGAGTTGGCTCCAGAATGCTAGAGAATACCAGATCTTGGCAATGGCTTATCGCTTTTCCTCTTAATTATTCTTTTTTAATTATACAAGTAATACCTGATTAGTTTGGGGAAAATAGAAGATTCAGAAACATATATCACTCAAAATTCTCCCAGTTAGAGATAACTACTGTTAACATTCTGATGTCATAAACTTTCTCCTATAAAGCTATGTCTAAATGCATATATTTTGTATAAATACTGTATTTTTTATAAAAATAGGATCATACAATATACATAATTGGCCTCTAACCTTTTTTTCCTAACACTATTTTGTGAACATTCTTCTCTGTCAAAAAAATATTGACAGAGAAAATGCAACACGATGCACCAATTTAAAGTGCTTCATGTTATATAGAAGTAACCTAATGTATGTAACCAATCTTCTGCCTTTTGACTGTTACGTTTTTTGTTTTCTTTCAATCCAGATTTTACCTATGACAAACAATAATTCAATTAGAATATTCTTGTTCATATATATTTACACACTAGCCCAATTGTTTCTTAGAAGTAGAATTGCAAGAGGGTATATACTTTGTTTAAAAACTTTTTATTGTGAAAAAGTTCAAATTCATTCCTTTTGTTAAAATCAAGTTTCTGGAAGTATAGCTTACACACAGTAAAATTCACTGTTTTTAGTGTATAGTTCTATGAGTTTTGACAAATACATACAGTTGTATAACCATCATCATGATAAAAATATAGAACAATTCGTCACCTCTGGCCTCCCCCTAATTTCCTCCTGCCTCTTTGAGGTCAGCTTTTCTTCCCCAACTCATCCTTTAGTCACTAGTGACATGTTTTCTGACCCTATAATTTTGCCTTTTCCAGAATGTCTTATGTATTATATTATACAGCATGTAGCCTTTTGAGTCTGGCTTCTTTCACTTAGCATTCACTTATGTTGTTGCATATCAAAATGTATTTCATTTTATTGCTGAGTCTTTCTATTATATAGATATACCACAGTTTGTTTATCCAACTTACCAGTTGAAGAACATGTGGTTGTTTCTAGTTGTTGGCAACCATGAATAAAGCCACTAAAAACCCTCGATTACAGGTTTGTGAGTGGACATATGTTTTTGTTGTTCTTGAGTAAATACCTAATGCTGGGTTGTATGGTGAGTGTATGTGTAACTTTGTAAGAAACTGCCAAACTGTTATTCATAGTGGTTGTACTGTTTTTCATTCCCACCAGCAGTGTATGAGAGCTCAGTTTCTCCACACCTAATAGTGAGTTACAAAAACAAAACAAAACAAAAGAGTAGCCATTCTAATAGGTGTGTAGTGGTATTTCCTTTTGGTTTTAATTTGGGGTGTGCCCTTTTTTTTAGGGTTTTTACTATATTTATTTCCATATCGCTTTCCATAAAGGTTATATTCTTCCAATGGTATGTACACGAGTTGTCACTCTTTCTTTGTAGAGATAAACAAAGGACCCTATAATCGGTGTTCCACAGCTAGGCAAAAATTCAGTATTTTTTTCTCCCTTGTGACCTTTTAGCTATCACACAGAAATAAAATTCACTTGTATCAAGGTTAAATTTTTGTACAGTGAATCCCATCTTCTGAATGATTTTCAGTATAAAGTGAGAGCTGTGTTCATGTGGAAGAAATTTTGGCTTAAAAATGAGTAAAGTCTACATTAGTGAGTGTAGCAAGCTCTTCAAGGACATATATTGAAAGTAAACCCATCATTTTACAAGAAATAATATTATAATAATTTATACTAATGCAAAATACTGCTTCTCAAAATAGCTCATATAACCAAGCAGGAGAAAACTTGGCTTAAATGGACCACATTGCACCAGTCACCTGCCTTCTATCAAATTGCAGTATATTTCAGTAGGATTGCATTTAACTCTTTGATTACTAAGACTTTGCTTTTGGTATTTTGGGGAAGTCATGGGCTTGATTGAACTGAAATGAAATAGAAACGCAAACACCGCCTTGGCAAAAATCTGAACTGTATTAATAAACATGGGAGCATACTTATTGGAACACATGGCAGAAGAGTATACCAAAATCCTGTCAACATCCACCGAATAAGTCCTCTATTTTGTAATTGTAAGTTTGGATGTAGCACACTAAACTTCTATATAGCAAAGTATACCTATCTTGTTATTTTCTACTGCAGAATAAGAAAAGCAGACATTGGCTTAAGGACCAGTATGTTTTGTTGTGTTTGTAGAAGGTTCACAAGTCAATCGTTAGCTACCTCAGATTATTTTTAAATTTGACTTTTATTTTTATCAAAGTAGTTCAGGTACACAGTTTAAAAAGTCAAATAGACTAAGAAAAGTCATAATGAAATACTCTATGCTCCCCACATCCAATTCCTACCTCCTAGAGACAATTTCTGTAACTTTTTTACTGTTTCTTCTAGTCTATAACTCCAAATCTCCAAAAACCTGTTTACTAGAAATACTACTGTTTCTTGACCTTTTTCATTTTAGATAATATTGTCTATTAACTTCCAACTATGAAAGATGAGGACTTATCTCTTTTATGCAACACTACCTCCCCAACCCATATTTCTACCCCATCCTCCTGATATAGTTTTTCACAAGTTTAGTTAAATTAGTATTCAGCTTTTAAATTATTAATATCATCAATATTTACTCACAGCAAAGCCAAGGAGTGTATATTTCCTTTCTTGTGAAACTTTTAATTTCCTTTGAATTAATAATGGCCTTCCCCCCCACCTTTTGGCTTTAGTTTTTTAGTTGCTCATTCATCTCTAAACTTATTGTTTAACGTATAACTTCTCTCTCATTATATTCAAACAGATCAGGTAATCTGTCCTAACTTTTTTTTACAGGAATATTTCTCTTGGAGCCCTCTATCCTCCTGTTCTAAGTTAGACTGGCTTCTTTTCTCTCTGGAAGCTTTTTACGATTTAGTATCTTTCCTTTCTTTTAGGTGTCCTATAATTGTATGATAATGTACCATGGTGTAGGTCTTTTTTATTTCTTGGAAGTGTACTTAGTGGACTCATTTGTCTAAAAACTTGTGTTCTTCAGCTCTGGGATATTTTCTCATATTATTTTTTTGACAATTTTGTTTTATATGTTCTCTTTCTCTGAAACTCCTGTTAATTGTATGCTGAATCTTCTGGACTGATCTCTAATAGTTTTAAGTTTTTCCTTCTATTTTTCATCTTTTTGCTTTCTGTTCTATTTTCAGAAAGAGTTCTTCAACTTTATCTGTCACTCCTTCTATTGAATTATTAAGTTCTGCCTTTATATTTTTAATTTTCACAAGCTCTTCCTTCTATGAATATTGTTTTCATAGTTATTTTCTTTTATTTTCATGAATATATTATGTTATGATATTAACAGGCTTTCTTTTAAAAATTGTTTTCTTTGCTTCCCGCACCATCTGTTTCCTCTGAGTTCTTTTTTTTTTTCAGGGATTTTTTGTTTTTGTTTTTGGTCTCTGCTTTTATGTGAAAGCCCTTTCTAAAATATTTGGTGGTCTTACCTATCCATTCACATTTGTGAGTAAGGCATTTAAAAGATGTGTATAATCAGTACGTGACTGAAGCCCGTTAAGGCCTCTATATAAACTTTTGAGGTTCTGGTGGGTGTGTGGAGCTCTGTTCATCTTGTGGAGCTTAAGACAAGCCTCCTAAAACATTGTGATGGACGCATGTTGCATGGGAAATCTTTGGGACACACTTGGTTGGAGCATAATTGTAAGTGCGCATAGATAGAGCAACCTGCACAACACTCTGGCCAAATGCTGAAGAGCCTTTTTTATTTAAACAAACAAACGTGATCAAGAAACAACTGTATAAGCAAGCTGCTGTAGGGGCAGTGTGTACCAGGAGCAGCAGGAGTGGCCCCGCCCAGCTCCTTTCCTGGGACCCACCCTCAGCATCTCAGCATCAAGCAACCATAGCTTTGGACTCCTGGCTGGAATGAACAAGCAAGCTTGCAGATTTGAAGATGAAGCCTCCACTCACCAAAGCTGCATGGTGCCTGAGCTGCCGAAAATTTCACAGAGTGAAGCTGTCATACTGTCTGTAAGGCGGTGAACAGTTCATGTAGCCCCCAGCAACCACGGTTCTATTTTCCTCTCTATGATTTTGAGGGCTCTCGATACCTCACGTCCAACGTGAAAAGATCTTGGAAGTTATCATTTCCATCCATACAACAGGAAAAAGCTGGGAAAACTGAAAATCAACAAAATTTTCTGGACCATCAGAGAAGTAAAGCTGTAGGGTAAACTACCCCCCCCACCCCCCGAAATCTGGAGAGACGGGTATATTCAGAGACTTAGGGAAGCATTCTCACCAGGAGCAGAAGTTCTGAAGCCATAAACTGGTGATTTTGATAAATTTCTGGAGGCTGAGTGTGGACTAGCAGAAGAGGGAGAAATTCTTGGGTGTCACAGTGTTAGGAGTATCTCCACTTTTTCTTAGGCTTTCCATTCAGAATGCAACTAAGTTCTCATGGTAAAAGTTTGAGAAAGATTTTCTTAAGAAATTAAAAATCTTCTCAAATGTCTCTATTCCTCCAGTCCCATCCAGCTTTCTGGTCTCATCTAGGGGGACAAAACAATCAACAGGAGACAGGGCTTCAAGGAAATAGAATGGGAATGCTTTGGCCAGGGAAAGGAGTAGCAGGAAAGGGAAAAATAAACTATTCCACTGGAAGAGAAACAGAACCCTTGAGAAGGCCACAGCCCTGAGACACATCAGAAAACCAAAACTGAGACTTACTCAGAAGATTATAAAATATTTCCCCTCATCCACACCCTCCTACCACACCAACAAGTCCCCACTATAATGACACAGTAAGTGACAGCTGAAAGAGCAGCAAAACACAGACTCTCTCCAAGGAGTAGTAGTACCTTGTGAATCCTCCAAGCCAAGAATGGAAGCAAAGACAAGGGTACTAGATGAACTTGAAGCCTCTAATAACTATAGCTACAACCAACATTAAACACAGCCCAACACCTAGCTAGATTAAAATAAATTATCACAGTAAAGTCCTATTTACTTTAGTTTATATTACTCAGTACAGGATATTTGTCAGGGGAAAAAAAGAATATATGCAAAAAGGCCAAGACAAAACAGTCTAAAAAGACAAAACAAGCATCAGAACCAGACTCAGATACGACACATATGTTGGATTATGAGAGTATTTAAACTAACTGTGATTAATATGTTAAAGGTGGTAATAGAAAAAGCGGAAGACTTGCAAGAATAGATGGGTGACATAAGCAGAGATGGAAATTCTAAGAATCAAAAGGGAATATCAGGATAAAACCAAAACACAGTAACAAATAATGCCTTTTATGGGCTCATTAGAAGACTCAAGAAAGGACTGGCCGGGTGGCTCAAGTGATGGGAGCGCCGTGCTCCTCATGCCGAGGTCTCCGGTTCGATTCCAACATGGGCCAGTGAGCTGCACCCTCTGGAGCTAAGCTGTCGTGGGCTGGGCTGCCGTGGGCTACCGTGTGAGAAGCTGGTGGAAACACCAACGGCTTTAACAGGAGTGGGGAGTGGGAGGCGGTGGGGGAGCGCAAGAAGGGGGGAAAAAGAAGACTCAAGAAAGAATCAGTGAACTTAAGATATATAGATAGGTCAATAGAAATTCTCACCTTGAGAAGGAAAATAAATAAACAAAAAAACAGAACATACAATAACTATAGTCCAGTATCGAAAGGTGTAATGTATATGTAATTTGAATAACAAAGGATAAGAAAGAAAATGTAACAGGAATATTTGAAGGATTAGTGGCTAAGAACTTTCCAAACATTAATTATATAAAGCAAACCAGGAGCCTAGAAACACAGAGGACATCCAACAAAGATAAATTCAAACCAACCAACTAATCAACCAAACAAAAACCACCTTGATACGCCATATTCAGACTATAGAAATCTGAACAACAACAACAACAACAACAACAACAAAAAAAAACTTGAAAGAAGCCAGAAAAATCCTAGAATTCTATATTCAATGATAATTATCCTTCAAAAGTGAGAAGAAAATGGCTTCGTTGAAATCAAAAATGGAAGGAATTCATTGTTAGTAAACCTGCCTTAACAGAAATAAATTCTTCAGACAGCTGTAAAATGATATAGGCCAAAAACGTACAGGAGAAGGAATAAACGAAAGTTATGAAAAAATAAGATGTGTGTAATCATGTATGGAAGCTTGTTGACTGGTAGACTGATGGTGACGGGATGGCACAGATACCTGGCTACTTTCTACCATTTTGGGAGTATTTCTGGACTTGTCTCTTAGGCTGGTCAGTTTCTTTAGAGAGGAAGCCTCTAACTTTTTACCTGAAGGCACACCCCACCTTAAGACGCATGGATGAGACAACGGGGTTGGTTTGGGAGAGTTCTCACTGGTTGAAATACAGATTTTCACCTTTTCTGCCAGTTTTCATTACATCTAGCCTGGTATGTGTAGGAATGATTTCTGGTGGTTCCAAATCAGTCTGAATTCTGGAGAAAATGTGTTGGCATTAGTTGCACTGCTGTAGTTTTGTCTTGAGACTGCAAATTAACTAGTTTGGAAAAGGGAAAGGTTAAAAAGTTAGGAGGAAGAACAGTCTGGAGTTATCCTTCACTCTCCATCACCTGTTCCCCCAAAAGGCATCAACCAACCTCTATATTTCTTAATGGAAGTATGGATTTAAACTGCCAACTGAGAGTTATTTGGTATATAATCAATTACTAAACATGAGTACCCACTGTGTGCTCAGCACTGTGCCAAGTACCGAGAGAAAACCAAGCTACTGACTTGGTTTCTCTCTAGGAAATTTCAGTGAGTTTGGGCGAACCAGAATTAAATGACATATAGAAGATGTGGCTAGGCAGCACAGGGCAAATGCTGGGTGAATAGAACATTTAATAAGTCTTACGAATTTGGAGAAGGTTAAATGGTTTTGGTGAAGGTAGAAGAACAGCATAAGCAACGCTAGAAAGAGCAGAATGCCTATGACTTGTATGGAACAAAATGGCACTGGTGAGACTTAATCAGAAAAATTGTTCTAGGGACTTGTTTTACTTACTATTGCTGCATAACAAACAACTCCAAATTTAGAGGCTCAAAACAGTAATGATCATTTTATTACCTCTCATGGTTTCTGTGAACAGGAATTTGGAAAGGGCTCAGCTGGGTGGTTCTGGCTCAGGATTTGTTATGTGGTTGCAATCAGATAGTGTCCTGAGCTGGAAAAGTAGGGGGTGGAGAAGCTGGGGGCTGGGTGGGTACCTCTCATTCTCTTCACAGAGGCTCGAGGCTTCTCCCTGTGATCTCTCCTATACGTTAGTTTGGGCTTCCTCGGGGGTAGATCTTTGGAGAGGGCCATTGTCTCATGTTGGGTTCCCCAGGAAGTAGACTCTGAGATGGAAATAGCATTCAGAACATTTATTGGGGGGATGATATTGGATTCAATATCTGGGGAAGAGAGGAGAAGGAAGCAGGATGAAGCAGTGGGAGAAAGTGAATGGCAATGCAGGCCCCTGGGGGTGCTCTGGAGCGCTGATGAATGACCCCTCAGAGTTAGTCTAAGTTGGGGCAAAGGGCTGGCCGGGTCTGTGTATCTCTGTGTTGAAGGAGGTCTATCCTTGGGCAAGGCACTTTTCTTCAGCTAAGATAACCCCCTACAAGGGCCGAGAGCGGAAGGTCATCCCGGAACGGAGGGGAATCAGTTCTTCATTCCTGAAGGAAAATCTGGGTCGTGCATTTCTGTGTCCACCACAGCCCTGACCAGATCGGTGGCTTTCAGTAGAGGCCCTCCTGTAACAGCCTGCCACTGAGAAAGTTGGGGGGTAAATACTTCAACCTCATTCCCCTCCAAACTCCCCATCTCCTGCCAGCCCTCTCCCCCACCTCCAAACCCAGCAAGTCATAGGACTCGGTGGGGTTTTGAGTCAGAGTGAAGAGTGGATCTGGCGGACAACAGAAGATATTTTGTAGCAGAAGATGAGTTTAGTTTTTGAACCTTAAAGACACGTCAGTTAAAGAATATCCTGGTGAACGCTTCTTATTGGGGGATTCAAGGCATGTTCTGAACCACCCTCTTACTCATTCCACTCCTTGCTTCTTTGCTTTCATACCACCTCCGGATTACTTAACCTCACTCTTGGTTCTAACATTTAAACCCTGCCTCATTACTTCCTTTTAAAACATGTTCTAGTTCATGAGTTTGGCTTTTCTCCTGACTGCATTTCATTCTTTCATCCTTCATTTAGTTCCATAGGTCCATGTACCAGCCTGGTAACGTTCTTCATTCACCCTCTTCCCAGTCCTATGGGGAATTTCTCCTCCCCCAGCATCTTGGTTATCCTGTCTTCTTGATTAAGATTGGAAACAGGTAAGTTCCAAGGTCTTGAGGTAATGCAGATGAGAGATGGTATAAGGATGGGGACACTAGATACGGGGAGAAAGGCTCACTTTCGTAGATCTTTGTCTGTGCTTACTATGGCGTACTCTCAGAAGCTACTAGCCAACGGTAAAACGAATTCATGGCCTTTCCTCACATTTACTATTTCCAGCACCTTCTCCCATTCTGTCTAATGTATTCCGATACAGAAACCGTACCATTTATTTAACTCCAATAATCACCTCTTGTTGAAACTCTGTCTTCCATACATTTCCCACCCCAAATTCACCTCCTTATTTACTACCTCTTTCTTAGTTTCTTTGACTATTTTGGTAGACAATCCCTGTCTTCTCTTTTTCCCCTCAACCATGTTTTACTCTCTTCTTCCTGATAGGCCTCTTAGATACATGCTTTGTGGACGTCTTATTTGTTTTTCTCCTGGCCTCAACTATCACTCGTATGTGGATGACTCCTAAGTCTACTCCTTCCCAGAACTCTCTTTGGGATTCCATTCCAGAGTTCCAGACTCTGCAGTGGCGGTGGGATCAGAACACAGGACTTCTTCTTCTCAAGCTGGTACTAAAATGGGCTTTCAGGTTTCTTTTTAGCCCTTTTTTCCCCTTCCCTTGTTTTTCAACCCTTCCTTGAAATGTTCCTTAGTCCATTTTGCTTTAGTTTTTATATCATCCTCACTTCCTTTAGCTTGATTAAAACTAACAAACTTACCTAACTCCAAATTGCCCCCTAGAGATGTTATTTCATTCCAAAAGCTTTCCCTCTCCCTGTTTTCCTCTTCACAAAATTTCCTTTCCAGGGAATTCAAAGGAAACAGCAAGGAGAAGGCAATGATTATTTTGTTTTCCTTTAAAGTAGTTAACAGGCTAAGTACTCAATATTTACATTTTAAACATAAGCCAATTTGAGGAGCTGTGTGTCTCTGTAGGGGGCAGGAGGGGTGGTGGTGGAGTAGTGAGGAGTCTATTGGTAAAACCTAAGGTCTCCAACCTGAGAAACTGGAAAAATAGCAAATACTCAGCTCTGAGAGGGGTTAGACTAATTCGCCCACTTCCTTCCCCACATTGTATATACTGTCTTCGGGTATTTATCCTGCTAATGGTGTAAGAGAATAAAAAGGACAGAATTTAATCAAGAGCTAAGAAAAGTTAGGCTCTCGACAAAAATTTTAAAAAGGATTCTTACCCTGCTCTTTTCTATCCCACGTTGACAAGACTTTTAAAAGCACATTTTATCAATAGACTTTCATGGAAACCAACCAAAGGGAAATTAGAGAGGTACTGCAGTACCATGTATATGCGAATCGATGTCTCCTTTTCATTAGACCAGGACTGTTTTACCTCCAAGGTCTTATTGTTCATTACAGCAACAACTACCTCAGTAACAATTTGTTTAAAGATGCCTAACATACTTCACACAACTGCTTTCAGTCCTTCGTGGTGGAAGTTAAAATACCGTCTTTATTCCGGCTTTGGTTTTGGACCAGAAGCCTGTCCCCAGCAGGGCAGTGTCACGAAGGCATGCTTTTTATGTGACGTGCGCGTTGCTGTGCACCTTGGCGGCAAAGCTGGAGCTGTGCGTACTGAATTACCAGTATCGCAACTTGGGCACGTAAGAAGTATGCTTTCTTTCTGCCTGTAACACTAAAAACAGAAAAACAAAACCAAACCCCAAAACAAATCAAACAGGCATCAAAACCGCCCGAGTGCCTAGGGAAAGCGCGCCAACCACACAAAGAAAAGGAGGGGGGCTACTGGGATTCAAAATCATTTCTTCCGGACGAACACCCTCCTGGACCTATCGGAGTTAACTGCGCGCTTGGTCGTAGCCAATAGACACAGCGTTTCTGGTTCAGGTCCGCCCTCAAGACTGATGGACATTTGTGCAGTCCAATGGAATAGTGTGATGCTGAAGAATTAACCAATACATTCGGGAGGTGGGTGGACTGTAGGCCAGGGGGTTGGCGGTGCCGTGTCATGGAGGCTCAGTCTCGGAGCAGCCATTGAAGGGGAAGGAACTGCGGGTGTGTGTGTGTGAGTGTGTGTGTGTGAGTGTGTGTGTGTGCGCGCGCGCGTGTGAGTGCGCGCGCGAGTGTGTGGACAAGGAGGTGGGGGCAGCCGAGTTAGAGTCCCAACTCCTTGGACTCCATTTGCTATTCTCTTTCTCCCCCACACCTATCTGGTGGTGGTGGGCGTTTATATTTGCGTTTCTTTTCATTCATTTCCAAACCTTTTACAATTTGAGGGTTGGGGGTAGCAGGAAAGGCAGGACAGGGTAAGGGAGGAGAGTAATAGCAGAAGAGCAGGAGGAGGACATGGAGATGAAGAAGAGGATTAACCTGGAGTTAAGGAACAGAGCCCCGGAGGAGGTGAGATGACTCAGCCCCCTCCCCTTCCCCTCCAGCTCTGTATTCGGGGAATCGGGGTCCGGGGGGTCCGGGGGGGTGTGTAGGGAGGGGTAATGAGTCAACCCCAACCTGGGGTCGGGGTCGGGGGACATATTTAATTTGAAGTTTTAAATCATTAAAATCTTTTACTTAAAATGGCGAAGGGTTCAAGTTTCTAGGGGCGTTTTTGTGTGTGCACGGGGGCTTAGTCCCTTTCGCCTCCCTTGGAGTCGGGCGCCCTGGCCTCGTGGGGGCGGGAAGCCGGGTGTTGGGGGGCCCTCCGCTCCCCGAGTTCCTCCTCCAGGGGGCGGGAGGCGTGGGCGCGACCCCCCAGTCCCACTCGCCCCTGCCGCAGCCATCGTTGCCTGAGAAGTTAGTCCAACTTTTCTTCAGTGCTGCTAACAACTCTTTTTTTTGGGGGGGGCGCCCCCGGCCTTCAGGCCCCTGGCGTCGGGCGCGGGCTGGGGGCGCTCCGGGGGCCGGCGCCCACCCGCTGCCCGCGGCGCCCACTCCCCCGGGCCGGGCGCGCGCCGACCGCCGCCAGGCGGAATCTGGGTCAGCGGCCGGCTGTCCGGCCGCGGGTAAGTTTTGGGACCCGTCGCAGTAATCGGAGGTGGGGAGGGGACTCGCGGCGTCATCCCCGTCGTCCCCCCGCGGGGTAACGAAATTCGGCGGGTCGTCTCGTGTCGTGGTGGCCGCAACTCCGAATTTGATCCCTGGAAACGGTTTCACAGAACTCAACAAATGGGCCGTGGTAGCCGTGTGCTTTCAAGATGGGTTCGGCGAAACCAAATGATGCGCGCTCGCTGCTGTCGCTTTAGTTAAAGAGACGGGGTTGGGAGGGGCCACGTGAGGCGGGGTCGCGGTCGACTTTTCGGGGGTCGGGCGGGAGGCGTTTCCGCCTCCTTTCTGAGGGCGCCTCCTCGGCTTCACCCGGCCCTGCCCGTCCGGGGCGGAGGCGCGCGGGGAACGGCGGCTGGAGGGCGACCCCTATTTTCCTTGGGGAGTCCCCGCCCCGCGTGGGGTTTCCCGGCGGTCGGAGCGGCGGGTCGCCAGAGTGGGGCCGGTGACCAGCGAGGAACCTCACACCTCTAATCGCAGAGGCGAGCGCCCAGACTCTTGCTCATTGCGGCCTCTGAGTTAAACCCCAGAATTGGCATATCAGGGATATAATTGTTTTCGACGGGGGTGGAGGCGGTGCCTGTGCATACCAGCGTGGAGGATGAGGAGTAGGGTCTGCCCAGTGAGCGGAGTGGGAACCCAAGATCTCCATGTACTTAAAAAAAAGTTCCCCAGAAACTGGCAGGAGCAGGCAGGAGGAAACAGTCGCTATCATACCAGAGAAAGCTTGAAGTTTTCTAGGGCCTACTCTTTAGGGGCTTCAGCAAGCACGAAACGGAAAAGGCTGTCGCTCAGAAGCACACATTTAGAACGCTTTTTTTATGTCTTCGTTTGGAAAAAGGGATTCTCCCCCCTGCCCCATTCTTTTACCCACCCCCTCGTGGTATCTTCCTTGCCAGTTTTGGGGAGTGCCACGCGTTGCTTTTTTTTGCAGCCTCTCCTTCCTCCCCTGTGGTGTAATAACGGTCTCTTGTATTTGCATAGCTCTTTGCTGTTTACAAAGAGCACTTTCCGTGTTTGTTATTCACTTTCCTCCTTGAGACAAACGTGTAAGGTGGATTGTATTGTTCTAGAATCCAAATTAATGGAGTCTCAGGGCCTGCAGTTATTTACTCAAGTGGAAGAACTGGTTTTCTGACACCAAATCTAGTGGCCCTCTCGCCTTCACTCAGCTAGACCAGGAGTCAGAAGACTTAAGAGTGGAGGCCCAGCTCTGCCACATACTGTGTGACACCAGGCAAGTCATTCTCATCCTCTGGGCCTCGGCTTCCTCATCTCCAAACAGATCCTGATGCCATCTGTGCTCGCTGAAGTCATTATGTCAAAGTCATTTTCAAACAGAGAAGGTGGCATTACTTGTTGCTAATTTTTAGCCCTGAAAATACTTCAAACATATTTTTGCACTGGGAATGGAGAGTCAGGGTCTCCTGCCCCTCTCTCCCTTGATTAAGTCCATTTAGGTCCACACCTGAAAGTTTTGTTTTACAACTCTGACCTAATAGAGAGGATCCAGCCCCTCCCCACCTAGAATGGGAGGAAGTCCACAAAAATGCTACCAGGATGGCAGGGAGAAATAATAACATTTTTGTCAAGGATGTATAGTTCTGGGTGAACTGTTTGGCCTGATCGTAGAACAGTTAACATCTGAAAGCTGGGCTGTCTCAGAAGGAGCTTCTAACGTTTCTTCACAAAGGGTAACAAGAAAATTTTGAGTTTACGGTGGCATTTATCAACCAAAGATAAGGGGGTTTAAACTAAAACAGTTTCCTTTCTTCTCCCTACTGTTTCAGGAAAGCTCCCTTGCATCCTTTCCCAGGAGCCCAGGTACTAAATAGGCCCTGATGCTGAGAATCCTTCTCATCAGGGGCAGAAACAAGTTTCACATGGGACCTTTTTCAAAGTTGTATTTCTTATGCATCAGTGATTTGAAGCAGGCATTAAACTTCTTAGTCCAAGTTTAAATTTAAAAGGTGAAGTTACAACGATGACTTTAGACTGTATTTCAATTTGGGGGGAGAACGAAAAGGATATGTGTAAGGGGATTGGCAGTTTTAATATTCACATTTCCAGAGTGTCATGACCCAGGTCTTTTGCTGAACAGACTGCAAACTAAGGCATCATTTATGTTCTCTCTTACAGGTGACAGAGTTAGTCCTTGATAATTGCTTGTGTGTCAATGGGGAAATTGAGGGCCTGAACGATACTTTTAAAAAACTAGAGTTTCTGAGTATGGCTAATGTGGAACTCAGTTCACTGGCCCGGCTGCCCAGCTTAAATAAACTTCGAAAGGTAAGTTGACAATAGGGCAGGAATGCATTATGAGTTCGATGCAAAAGCTATTTCTAGTTTTTGGCCAAATGAAATGACCGTTCTGCTTTTTACTTAGGAGGTTCTCAGTTTCTAGAGTTAAGTAAAAGGGTTATGTAGGATTTTGGAATCCGCTCTAATAGTGCTTTTAGAAATTTAAATTTAATAATGAAATTGCTGTATGGCATGAATTTGGATTTAACAGCTACTAAATGTTTTTCTCTAAAACATAAAATCCAACTATTCCACAACTGGAACCAAATCTGGGTGAAGAGCCCATTATACAGACAGTCCCTGACTTACGATGGTTTGCTTTATGATTTTTCCACTTTGCAATGGTGCATTCAGTAGATGCCCTCTGCATTCAGTAGAAACTGTACTTTGAATTTTGATCTGTTCCCGGGCTAGCGATATGTGGTACGATACTCTCTCATGACGCTGGGCAGTGGCATTGAGCCATAGCTCCCAGTTGGCCACGAGATCACGAGGGTAAACAACGGATACTCTGCAGTACACTTATTGTGTCACATGATTTTGCCCAACTAGGCTAATCATGCAAGTGTTCTGAGCACATTTATGGTGGGCGAGGCTAAGCTATGATGTTTGGTAGCTTAGTTGTATTAAATGCATTTTCAACCTATAGTATCTTCAGCCTACAATGAATTTATTGAGAGGTAACCCCGTTATAAGTCAAGGATTATTTGTATAGGGGTTCTAATATATTATTTGGCGGTAGTAGATAGAACTTGGAAATGAATAGCTTAAGACGGTCTCTTAAAGCGAGAGAGAATGACAGTTATTTTGCTTCTTCAAATTGATAATATGTACTCTAAAATCTTTGATCTGTGCTAAATCTTCACCATTTTTTGTTTTCTCATGTTGAATATATAGTTGGAACTTAGTGACAATATAATTTCTGGAGGCTTGGAAGTCCTGGCAGAGAAATGTCCAAATCTTACCTACCTCAACTTGAGTGGAAACAAAATCAAAGATCTCAGTACAGTAGAAGCTCTGGTAAGTGGGAAAGTTTGTCTCTGGACTTGCTTTTTTTGATCGACTTTTGTGAGATTTTCTTGTGATTTATCCTATCGATTTCTATTTCACTTTTTTGAAACTTCTGAATTTTTTACATGTTGTGATCTAGGTGGTTATTGCTTACTTTTCCTTTGGGGTAAAACATTTAGATAAAATTTTAAACTGGTGCGAAATTTATTTTATCTCAACTTCAGGAATCGAAGATCTGGTTTGAAAATTTCGAGTATTTTCTTAAATTCTATTCTTTTCCCCTCATTTCTTTTCTTTTTCTTTCTTTTTTTTTTCTTTTGAGTTATTTCATTATTTGCTCCTTTGTTTCCTAGTATGAGGGAAGGAAAAGGAGAGGAAGTGAAATTCTGAAACTTGTTGCTCTGATTTTTAAAAAGCTTGGGAAGAGGTTGAAATGGTTGAAAGTAAGCTTGACTGTGGGTTTAAACTAAATATGTTGTTGTTGTTGCCTATTTGTGCACGGATTCCGTCAATAAAATCTATTGAGTGCCTGCTATAAGTAAGGCACTCACCCAGGTGCTAGAGACACAGCAGTGAATGAAACGAAGTCCCTACTCTCGTTGAGTACCCACGCCAGCACCTGCTTAGGAGAATGGCTGTGCTTGATAATAACCCTTCATTCTAAAATTCTAAAAATCCAAAAATCATCCTCTTGATTTCAAGTATATATATTCTGGTTTGTGAATTAAAAAGAAATAACATGATATTTTAAATCTTGAGTTTAAGTTTTAACTTTTGACTTTTCCAGCAAAATCTTAAAAATTTGAAAAGTCTTGACTTGTTTAACTGTGAGATCACAAACCTGGAAGATTATAGAGAGAGTATTTTTGAACTGCTGCAGCAAATCACATACTTAGATGGATTTGATCAGGAGGATAATGAAGCACCAGACTCGGAAGAGGATGATGATGAAGGTAATTGTTCTTAATACGCCTAAATGTGTCAAAATTATAGCCTACACTCTAGCCATGCAAATTAGATTGGGAATGGATATGTAGGCGTAGGGAAAAATAAGATGTAAGATAAAAAACATTTAAAAACCCACAGCCCTAGTCCTGTATTTCTTGTTTCAAACTTTTTATAGCTTTGGAGGAATTTAATAATTATTATATATCAAGCTCCATGAAATTTTATATCTTTATAAACTTCTGTAACCACCACTTAGTAAAAGTGGCAACTTTATTTTCTGGGTTTTTTTTGCAGCTTTTAAAATAGTACTTAAAAAGAACCTTTCATCACAGTATTATCTATAATAGCCACAAAGTAGAAACAACCCAAATGTCCATTAATTGATGAATGGATAAACAAAGTGTTATATATTCATACAATGGAATACTTAGCCATAAAAATGAATGAAGTACTGGTACATGCTATAACATGAGTGAACCTTGAAAACATTCTACTATGTTAAAAGAAGCCAGTCACAAAAGGCTATATATTGTATGACTCCATTTACATGAAATGTCCAGAGTAGGCAAATTCAGAGACAATGTAGATTAGTTGCCAGGGCTGGGGGAGAGGAGAATGGTGACTGCCGTTGGATTTGAGGTTTCTTTGGGAGGTGATGGAAATGTTCTAGCATGAGATGGTGAATATATAATACATTTTTGGATAAATGGGTGATTAACAGATCAGATGACAAAATAACTGTTATTCGTAATGGGACACTTTGTTATTATTTGATGGATAAACAATGTTATAAAGTGATGGAATGATGGACAACTTTGTGTCCACAAAGTAAAACAAACTTTAGTGCATGAATGTTTTGCTGAAAATCTATATGTTGGAAAAATTTCACTATTTAGAAACCATATTTCTCAAATAGTAAATATGCATGTTATAAAAGGGATGTCTTTAAAGATAAAATCATGAGCTACTTCCCACCCATTGACTTAAGAGTTTGAAATGACTGGGGCAAAGGTTAAAAAGATCAACATATTATCGAGAAACATTTCCCCAGCCATTTGCTCTTCTTTTAAAATATTTTTAAAGATGGAGATGAAGATGATGAAGATGAAGACGAAGATGAAGCTGGTCCACCTGAAGGATATGAGGAAGAGGAGGACGAGGACGAGGAAGATGAGGACGAGGATGAAGATGAAGCCGGTTCAGAACTGGGAGAGGGAGAAGAGGAAGTGGGCCTCTCATACTTAATGAAAGAAGAAATTCAGGTGAACAGACCCTTCTTACGTGCACTGAAAATTAATTACTAAGGCATAGGGCTAAGGATCATAAAAAGTAAGTTGTGTAGAAATCTGAGTCATTTCTAATGGGGTACATGGGTCGGTCTGCCTGTCTTTTCCCCCCTTTACCCCCCAGTTCATACTATATCCAAACACTCGTAAATATCTACTGATTTTACTTCCCAAATCTCTTTCAAATCCATTCTGCCCTCGAGTATAGTATGGTGGAAACATACTACAAATGTTTCGGAGCCTCCTTTCTGCATTTGTAAAACTGAGATTATACCAACCTCATAGAATTGTTTTAAGGATTTAACAAAATAATATATGTAAGTAGTTGCTGGCACATTGTAGGCACTCAGGAAAACGTTCCTTTCCCCTGATTCTCTCTTGCTTGTGCTTCTGCAGTAGCTTTCTAAGTGTTCCCTCTGAGCACAGCATCACCACTGAGGTGTATCCTTGGAAGGTGCAGGCGTAGTCTGCACGCAAATGTGATCACATCCCTGGCCTGCTTAACCCTTGAATGCTTCCCTGTTGCCACCAAGACCCTTCATTATCTAGCCTCCTCCCTTCTCTGGCTTTATCTCCCTCCCTACCGGATTAAATCATCCCACGAAGTTATTCTTGCCTCCTGTCTCTATATAATATGAGTATTCTGTTAATATAGAGTAAATAATATATAATACATTGTTTATCTGAAATGACTTTGTACCCATGTCCTGTGATAACTTTCTCATTTCTGAGGTAAACATAAATATAGTAAAGCATGTAAAGTGCACTGATTTTATGTACAAGTCCATGAAATTTTATATATTTGTATACTTGTGTAACCACCACCCAAATCGTGCCTCATGAACTTTTCTGTTTAAAAAGTCAACTCTGGAGTTGCCTCATTTGAAGCTTCCTGTAATTTTCATAGACAATCACTCCTTTCTCTGTTACCTTTGACCTTTGATTAGGCTTCTGTTACGTGTAGCCACTTTTATAAAAACTTGTTTATTTGGCCACTTTCTACTAGATGGTGAGCTCCTTAAGGAGAGGGCCATTTACCTTTGTACCTCAGCCTCTAGCACATTGATGGGACAGACTCATGGGAAATGGCAGTGGATGTGAACACATGGTTTTTAGCTCCTGGGAGTTTAGATAAGTTATTTTTTCCTAATGTTCAACTATTGAGTTTTGTTTTCATAATTCATAATTTAAAATAATTTTTATTATTAAAAATAACATCTTATTTAGACTAGAAATTATTAGTATTCTCATTTGTTTTGCTAGTGCCTTTTACATTGGCTAGATAGATGATATCATTGATTTAATGATACATTTGCTCTGATACCATTTTAAATATAAAACTAGTGTGGGAAAAAGTAGAACTCAAACTTGTTTGGGGCCATAGTGAGTTAGGAGCTGTACCATAAAGAAGAATAGAACTTTAAGGATTTTAAGTATTCATGGACTCATGTTATTTTGCCTTTGGCTTTTTATTTTCTCTGCCAATAGTAATTCGTCTTAAGTCTAAGTATTAAGGAATTTAAAAATGACCTTCATCTAATGGCAAATGTTCGTTTTTATCACTCCATTGAATATTGGGAATTATTAACTGAAAATGACATGGTCAAGTATGAGCAGAAATCTTTAAGATAATACAAACAACATTAAGTCAGTGTGCAACCCCAGTGGCGGGGACCAGAAGTTGTTTTCAATCACGATGAGATAATTTGGATGTTTAAAATGAAGTCCTGTTTTTAGAAACTAAGAGCCAGCAGAAGCTTCAGAGACTATTGAGATTTAAAAAGAAATTAGAAGGAAATAGAAATGGCATTTGATAAGCTATGTTTTGTTTAAGTGTTATTTGTGTTTCAGCGGCTCTTCAGAGGCGTTAATACGTATAAAGAAGGATTTTATGTCGGTGTAGTATATATTTCATGAAAAATAGGGAAGGGGACTTTAGAAGATTTGGGAATTATGGTGCTCTTGTACTATTCATAGTACAAATAAGAAAACATTTTAGTTCTCGCTAATTAGGGAAAGACCGAAGTCCTTACAGAGCAAGTCTCTGGTGGTCTAATAGATGATATTAAAAACAAAACAAAAACAAAAAAGGCTTAAAAACATGAGCCAATTAATATAATCATATTTTGTTTAAAGTAAATCCAGAGAAGTAATTAGCTTTTTAGACTTGAGCTTTTCAAAATTATCAAGGAATAAATGTGATTAGTATCTCAAGTGTTTTTAAAAAGATTATAAATATTTAAATATCTTCATTTATCATTCTTCGCAGATTTAAGATGTTTAAAATTACCTCTCTCTCTCTCTCTCTCTCTCTCTCTCTCTCTCTCTCTCTCTCTCTTTCTCTCTCTGTCTCTCTGTCTCCCACCTTCCCTCCCTCCCTCTCTCTTCCTTTCTGCTCTCTCCTCTACTCCTCTTTCTTCCTCTCTTTTCTTTAGGTTAAGCCTGCGGGTTCTCCTGATTTTTATTGTGGTTCCTTTCTGTACCATTTATACCCCATCTATTCCTGTTCCCTGTAGCTTGGTGGTATTCTGGTAATGAAACACTTTACAGTGTTTGCTGTTAGCTAAATACTGGAAAATTAGGTTCAGTTTAGTATTTCTAGACACAAATGGGGCTGTGGATACTGTGAAAAGGGTAGGTTGTCTAAGTTTCCCCTAACTACCTAGCAATTCTTGACATTTGCCAATTAAAGTATTTTTAAGGAGCAATAAACTCTGAGGGATTAAAGGGGAGACCCTAGATTGGTTCCATGTTTTCCAATATATAGTAGAACTCAACCATTTGGAACATATCCAAGAAAAAGGCAATAAGTGTAAAAGGCCTCTGAGTAACCAAAATATAAGTAACAAAAGACATTTTCTTTGTAGGAGAGTGTTCAAGCTGTTATTCTAAACCTATTTTCTCTTATATTCAGTCCTCTGATAAGCTTGTTGATCTATTTTCTGAATCCACAGCAGATTAAAATTGAAATAGTAACTGATTGCAAAAGACAAGGCATAAAAATTAGGAAAAGATACAACTCAAAGTAGAGTACAGGGTCCTTCTAAAAAGGAGAAAAAAACATCCTACATATATTAATAGGCTTTGAGGGAACTGACAGATACTAATTAGTCTGATGTTCATGATCAAAATGGTGACTATGGTAATTCAAGAAGAAGGTTTGTTAGGTTTAGTGGAAAATGGTAGAGGAGTGGGCAGTGTACTTTAGCAAGAAATTTGTATCCCAATTGGCTAAAGTTAAAAAAATGGTGTTGATATATCAAGGCCATGTTTAAACCTTAGCTATCCAGAACAATTCATTCCACGAGAGTTGTAGAGCAAATTTATTGTGATTTTAATTGACATTTGCTATTTCGATGTGTAGATTTTTTTAGATATAGAAGGAATTTATAGATCTTTCTAGATGAATACTTTCTTTTATTGATTGGAAAACAGGTCCAGAGAGATTAGCTGACTTATTCAACACATAACTGTGTTGGGTCCAGGATTCAGGTAATTCCTACCATAATGTATAAAATCGAAGATGCTGTCTTTGAAATATTCAAAAGTTATTCTGTCCATGATAGTAGCCACTAGGCACTTTTGTCTGTTTAAAGTAATTAAATAAAATTAAAAATTTCTCATAAAAAGTTTCTCATTAGCACTGGTCACATTTCAAGTGCTCAGTAGCCACACGTGACTAGTGGTTACTGGGTTGGACCACAAAACAGATATTAAACATTTCTATTGAGTGTTTTTCAACATTGCTGGTCTAAAACATTATTTTCATAAAGATACTAGATTTAGTTGGGTTTTTTAAAAGGGCATATATAAGTCAGACAGAGTTGATCAGAATACAGAATGATCATAGTTGTTTTTCCTCTTGTTGGGCTGTATTATTATCAAACTGAAAAATCTGTGTCTGGCTTATTTATTCTCAAACTGAATATTTGAATTTCAAGGATGAAGAAGATGATGATGACTATGTTGAAGAAGGGGAAGAAGAAGAAGAAGAAGAGGGTGAGTGATATTAGCCATGAAAATAAAGAGTAATATTCTCAGGGTATTCATGAATTCATTCACTCCATTAAGGAAAAAAACATTTTATAACATTTATTTGCAAAACAGGAAGGAAGAGATAATGGACCTTTGAGCTAAATTTATTATTTTTTTAGTGTCTTTCATTTTAGAGAGGGTGAAGAGAACAGTTGAACTCCAGAGAAGCCCTTTTTAGATTTGTTCTCCGGTATTCTTTGCTTAGGTCTTTCAACATAAATTTAAAAAGGGGGTGCCGGTTGGCTCAGTTGGTTAGAGCCCGATGCTCGTAACACCAGGGTTGCAGGTTGGATCCCCACATGGGCCAGTGTGAGCTGCGCCCTCCACAACTAGATTGAAACAACTATTTGACTTGGAGCTGGCGTGTCCTGGAAAAACACACTTAAATAAAAGTAAAAACAAAAAAAAAAATTCATTAATTCCGTTAATGTCAAGCCCTTAGTTTCTGAATCTGTACTTCATGATTTGGCCACAAGGGTGCGTAGCAAGCTGTGCTGAAATTGAAAGAAATTCAGAAAGGAAACTTAACAATTTTCTTATGTCATTAACTTTTCACTAAGATAGTTACAAAACTTTGTAACTTCACAAATACTCATTTAAAATTAAGTATTGTACACTTTTTCTTTCACTCATTCAGAAGAAGAAGGTCTTCGAGGGGAAAAGAGGAAACGAGATGCTGAAGATGATGGAGAGGAAGAAGATGACTAGATCATTCTAAGACCATATTCCCTGTTTCATGGGTGTGCAATAGAGTGATCACATCTTTGTTTCTTCATGTACGATAGCTGTCCCTACAGAAGATGACGTAACTTTTTATAGGAAAAGTGTGGTTTTACTATTTTTGCCTTATCATTCCAAATAAGATTTACTAGTCTGTTAATGATCATATTGTATGTAGAGAAAAATTTTCATTGACCCCCCCCCATTGTGAAATTCCCTAGCAGTTTATTTAGAATCTTAATTTTTCTAATACAAGCTCAGTGTATTAGTCATTTTAGTCCATAATTAAAACATGATTGCTTTTACACAGGCATAGCATAGTGCATTTCATTCATAAGGTTTTAAAGTTATTTATGAATTAACTGAAATCACAGTCAGCTGGAACATGAAATGAAAGTAGTCTCTTGAATAATAAGTTTGTTATGTTTTTTTAGCAGTGATCCAGAGATCTTTAATTTGAAGGCAATGACTTCTTTTTGGCTAAGGGTTCATATGACAAATATGAGTAACTTGGAAAGTAGGAGCAGAAAAGTATGGGTTCTATTCAAAAACATAATTCAAGGCTTTCGGGGAAGATTCTGAAAACCTAAGCCAGGTGACTAAGATTTTATTTTTGAAGGAAAAATTGGTTATAATACTTTTAGAGACATGCAGGTGAGCCCTTTGTTCTTCAAGCTGAAGATGTCGACATGCTAACGGTTGTTGTGTATTTTTTTGTGTGCAGTTTTTGTTTTCCTCTCAGCAATCCCCTTACGATCACCTTCCTTTCCCATTTCACTCTCCTTCCTTTATCTCAAAAAAAGTTGGGAAACTTATGGGCACCCGGGAAAACCTTTAGTCTTATACCTCAACCACCTTTTCAGACCTGTCTCAGTTTTAAACAAGCTAAGTGAAAGAAACTGAGTATTTTCTGAGATACAAATAATGTTATCAATACAGTTTTATGCAACAGACTCTTTTTACTGTAAATCTTTCTTGGTTGACAAGATGTACAGGCTGTATTAGTAGGGTGAAGAAAGAAAAGCGGAGGGTCTTTTGGAAGCAACAATAGTGTTCCTCAAAAGTTAGAACAATTGCCTGTTGATAATTAATGAGACGTTCAAAGTCAAAATTTTAAGTTAGCTTCTCAAATGATTTAGATACCACTCTGTAAAATATTTCTAATTTTTCTGAATAGAACCTTTAACTCTTCTTTCTGTAGTCTTCAAGCATTATCAGATATAGCATTTGATTGGAATATTTATATTGAGCAGTTGAAAAAATATTTGAAACTAAATCCATATAAAAATTAAGATTTGTTTTCAAGTGGCTGTCCATTAAAAATAGAAGAATATTTGGGATAAGTGTGAGTGTGTGTTTCCTTATATGGCTACTAAATATCATATTATGAGTAGACAAGTACATCTCACTTTTTGTTGTGGAGGCTCCATGTTCAAGGCAATTACTTTTTTAATCTTGGCTCTAAATTTTTTTTCCCCACTTTGGAATATTTGTAAGTTTCTTAAATTAGTGTCAGCAAATTAATTGAAGTTACATTTCCACATTGGGGCACATTTAAATTACTGAGTATAGTACTTCTTTTTTAGTTTGAAATGTGTGACTTGGGGTTTTAAAGTAAAAATTAGAAAGTTATTTGTGTATAAACTAAAAAAAAATACGCAATTGACTGCAATAAAACTCTTGGGATAAGTTTAGTGGGGGGATTGGAATCTCCAAATGGCTAACATTTTATTCCTTTTTAACAATTGAAGTGTACTGTTTTAGTCCCGAAGAATTCTCATCGCGTAATATGCCAGATTATAAAATACTTATTTTTAAAATTAAATCTGTATATTGACTTTCTTATCAATCATCTTATTGTGCAATCAAAATTAGAGTTCTTTGGTTTGAAAACAACACTTAGAGCCTCCAAATAACTTTTTAAGACTTATTTAGCTTTGTGGGTGGTATTTTCATGCAAATAAGTAAGGGTGGGTTGGGTTTTATATTTTGTAGAAGTTTTTGGTCCTATTTTAATGCTCTTTGTATGGCAGTATGTATATAGTGTGTTAAATTCCTTAAAACTCTCCTTTAAAAACTTTGAAGTTAATACTTTTGTGCAACTGTGTTTTGAATAAAGCCATGACAGTGTTAAAAACAAACAAAAAAATGCAGTACTCCTGATTATTCCTTTATTGTTTCTGACTGTTCCCTGTTTTTTCTGTGACTGCTGTAACTTAAAGTTTTTGAAACCGAATTGCTTCAAATAAATTGAAGATTTGTTGTTAATGATTAGTTTCAGTGTTTGACATTCACTTTTGAACACCATTGGGGGCTTTGAAGGTCTTTTTAAAAACAAACAGCTTGAAGTTAACTCACTTAAACACTTGGATGTTACATGAGGCATTACGATTTAAAAGTTTAACTCATCTGCCTATTTAACTTTTTCCAACAAGCAGAAAAAGTTCTGGATTCCCTTAAGTTTCCTTCTGTTTATTTTCAGAATACTTAGATAATGTAAATACAAACATACATAATTCTTGTATGTTTACCTTGAGTAAATCACACCTGAACTAAACAATGTTTTTTCCTGCTTTCTTGATTTTGCTGTGATGAGTGATTTTTTTAAATGTTTCATTTGTAGACAACTCTGGAATGTATTTTATCAAGTCAAGGCACAAGTATGTTAAGTAACGTTTTTGTGATTGCTTTACAGTTTAATGAAAAGGTATTTTAATCATGGAATCGCTTCCTGAGAGATGGAAAATATTGAAATGTATTTCAACTACAAGAATTGTTTATTGAAATTAGTAGTTTTTTTTGTTTTACATCTTTAAAAAATTCAAAGCCTTTCCCCTCTTGGTTAAAGAAAATGGTAGAACTACACTAAAAGTTTTTGGTGGAGGTGTTAGTTAACGAAGCAATTCTGTGAGAAAGTAATTCAAAACACTTTTAAGTAAGTATTGTTTATTCCTTGTTCTATATTTTTAAGAGAGGCTTTGGAACATATGACATTTCTTCTTCCAGTTGCTGAAAATTTCCCCTGTTGTTCCTGGACTGGATGCAATGATATTCTGCAGCTGTTGCTTAATAATAGCATTCTACTACTGCATTCCTTTTTCATGTATTAAACAGCCTAAGATTTGAGATCCTGGCTTGGGTAACTTGGCCCCAGGCAGCTACTTGTAGTAGTAGTCTATTGGACAACCCTAACTTGAAGGAGAACAGGTTATACCACAAGATGGAATTACAAAATGAGTTGAAATCCAGGAGAATCTTTAAAAAGATTTTATATACTGGTGAAATACTTTTATTTCATTCAAATATAGCCACTTTTTGGGCTGGAAAGACCCTGAAGCAGGGTTACTCCAGAATTCAATTCTGATTAAGAAAGGATCAGAAGCAAGTATGACTTTTTCAGTTACATGAATATTTACAAATGATTTAAATTCTTGTTAAGGTATCATTTAGCCCTGGTTACTTACGAAATGGACACATCCACTTTACTGGTCAATACTGACATAGGCCACAAAAGAGGCACACAACGCTGGTGAAACAACCTATTCTAGCCATTTAAGAAGTTACTTTGACACTGTAAATGCTTCCCCATTTCTCTGATTCTCCTATAAATACCCAGATTGCACTGTCTTGCAGATGAAGGCCGTGATCTGTGCCCTCCACTTTAGTTGTGACTTTTCTTGGACAGACTCACTCCACAGCCCCAGAATTAGCTCACAAAGGCTACTGGGTTTCTCCATTTGGAAGCATTTTCTCCCAGAGTCCTCTTGGCACCTGGAAGCCAGCAGCAGCGTGCTCAGTGGAGCTCAATGTCATTTATATAGTCAGCTGTGACTGAGGAATACTGGGATTAGTAGAAGAATCTATAACTGTAATGCAAGGAACTGCAATTGAAGCAACTAAAGTTAACAAATGACAGCAGCACCAGAGGAAACGAATCCGCGAGGAAAGAGGCAATTAACCATCACAGCGCAACTCGGGCAGAGAAGTCAGTGCAAGTCCAGTGATTTTAACTATGCACACACCTGCCTCTGGGTTTCTGAGAACATTGAGTTTAACAAACTCATTTCTGCAATGTGGAGGATTTAGTGTTATGGGAAATAATTGAGCAGGATTTCTGAATAGGATTCCAGGTGAGGGGGGTTATTTTATTTTACTTTTTTACCAAGCGGTCTATATTGGGATATGTGGAGGAAATTTTCCTTTTTAAAAAAAAATTGTTTTGACGTATTTGGCATTTTATCTTTTTGCACTATTGTTTGATTCCCCACTGCCAAGGTTCCGGGGCTGGAGCTGTCAGTACGTGAAGGATTAGAATTCTAGACTTAAGCCTCACCATTCTGCTGTTACCCCATTCCTTTCTCACTGCAGGGACTCCAGCCTTAAGGTTGAGTTTCTCTGAGGCCCCGCCCCCGTCACCGCTCCTCTGGGGCGAACCAACCACATCGTGCAGGTAATCTTATCCGAGTATCACTACTTCAGATTCTTGATACGCTTGAACAAACAGATCGGGAAATTTTACTTAAGTGCTTAAGTTGTGGTCAAGGGCTCTGCTGGGCCCCGTAGGGTGAGGAAAATTATGTGTCCTAGTCCTACGGGACACTTGCCTCTTTAAATTTTTACTTTAATTTTCCGAAATCCTCAACCCCTGAGATACAAAGCAGGTTTTCGTTCGTTAGGGTCCTATGTTTACAACGGCGCGCTCCAGCGATTGTGGAGTCTCAAGCAGTCGGAATAGGATGGGAGAGTTTTAGGAGCAGGAGCAACAGAACTTCAAATTGGAGAAATGACACGTTAGCCATGCAAAGCGTCACTTCAGCGTGTGCCCTTAATTTTTTGATTATCTGTGTGACCTTGGCCAAATCGTTCGGCTTCTCTAAGACTGTTTGCTCACTCCGCCATGGAGACCGGAAGTCCCCTCGTGATTCGGGGGACAGACATACGGCAAAAAGTCCTGCCAAACCAGATTCTTAGAGTCAAGAGCGGAATCGAAACGCAAGGCGATTAAAAAGAGGTCAAGCCAGCGGACGAACGCGGGCTACCGAAATCGCTCTGTAAGGGCGCTTTCCGAAGCGCCTCCAATTGAGCTGGAAAAGCTGCAATCCCGGTCACGTGCTCCGGCCCCGCCCTCCCCGAGATAAGCAGGGGCGGGCGCGCGGCCGCCACGCTCAGTCCTCGAGCCGCGCATGCGCGGGCCGGGGAGCGACCGCTCTGCGGAAGGTGCGCTCGGTTCTGCGGCGGCTTCTTCCCTCCTCCTGGGTTCGCCCTGCCAATGCGCGCTCTAACTCGCCTGTCAGGGCCCTGGTACCTTCCTTTCCTTCATTCACGTACACATTTTACAGTCCTCGCTTAACGGCTTACGGAGCTTCTGTTTTCTTTCTAATTCAGTTCCAAATATCGAATTATTCTTAGCCCCACACTCACGAATACCGTCCAATTTAGCAACTCTGAGCGGTGGTGTTTCATGTACCTTTTCAAGTTCTGTGGAAATGGTATTGGCCTGAGGCCGCTTTGCACACCGGCCCATAGATAAAATGATAAAGAGCTTTAACATCTGCAGGGTCTTTTTCTTCTTTCTCCTGGAAAGAAAGAATGGTTCCATAGGAGACATCTTGTCAAGGTCAACTTGCAAGCTTAGGACTTTTTTTTTGTTTTTTCAGTTAGGGCAACTGAACTGTAGCTTGTTGGAAGTGTCTCAGACTATTGAAGAAAAACTGTCATCAAATTACACATTTTATACTTTTTAGAGAATATTTGCTTCGTTTTGTCTTGTACACCAGAAAGGTTTCTTTGGAGTTGTTGAAGGTGGAGAAGACAATTGAATTCTTGTGTACACAATTTTTAGAACAATATTAAGGGATGGGTTCATGATTCTATAGAATTAGCAACTGTAAATATTTAGCTTCAGTGAAATCAATGCCAGTAGTTCCTCAGGCATTTTCAATGGCTTTTACAAAACAGCCATGAAATTGGGTAAAACAAAGGCTTTGTACTTCATTTAAAATAAGAGATGAGAACATACCTGGATTTTAAGAAGGCAAGATTTTCTGTTGGGTAACATCATTTCTCAGAAAAGGATTTTCTTTTTGACCGAGTAAATATTTAGGTTTGTTTTTTTCTCTTCTTATTTTGAGGGATTGTATGTGTCTTTATTTTGATGTTGCCACAGTATTCAAAAATAATTATTATCAGGGGAAGTTGATAGTGAATTTGCTTTTTACAACCCACGGGACATTGAGGAGCTACTCGCTGAGAAAGGGGTTATTGCCTTCTGGCCTATGTTATGAGGCCAAAGCGTTATACTGATCCCATGATAAACCTTTTATTTTTGTGTTATCTATTTTTCCCTTCCACCACTATTCTTTATCAGCTTTTAGGTTGCTGGTGTAGTTCCGGGACAAATAAGAGGTAATACAACATAGGCCATTGCACAGTGATGAAATTATCAATTCTGTGATCTGTTTCTATGGCTCTGTCCTTCATAATAAAATACAGTGTGCTGTGATGGTTATGAGTTTTCACTTCATGTTAGATATTTTTCATTATTTTTAGTTCACATGACTTCAAATTACTTTCTTACAGGTTTTTTTGTGTTCAGTCTTTACAAGTCATTTGCAATTAACAGATGCAGAAACCGATGAAGAGGTTATGTACACATCCTTTTCAAGGTAAGGAGGCCTATAGCCATGAACATAGTAGACTTTTAAATACCTTTGTTTAAGGCACGTAAGTGCTAGGAAAACAAAGCTGGATAATACTCAACCCTGTTGCTTGAAGAACACAATCAAAACATGGGATTATGAACCAAGAGAGAAATAATGGAAGGTAGAGAAATGGCTGAGCTGACAGCTTGTGCCCAGGAAGCTCGAAGGGTGCCAGAACCTTGATTTGTACATTTCAGCAAAGGTCTGATCTTCTGTTTAGCAGAACTTGATTTTGTCAGTGCAAGGTTGATCAGTTTCTGAGGGACAGACTTGTGCCTGTCTAAACCAGCTGTATCACTTTATTGGTTTATAGGGTGATTGTACATTTACATTGGCTGCATTATTCTTGTTCAATATTCTAGATGAGTATTCTCTGATTGAAATATAATACTATCCAGCAATGTGAGCCACAGAAATAATTTAAAATTTTCTAGTAGGCAAATTGAAGAAAGTAAAAAGAAATAATTTCAACAATATATTGTATTTAACCTAATATATCCAAAATGTTATTACTGAGATATTTTACTTTTTTTTTTTCCATACAAAGTTTTCAAAATCTGGGGTGGATTTTGTACTTACAACACATCTCAATTTGGATTAGCCACATTTCAACAAAGGTGGCCACGTGGAGGTCTAAGATATGGCCTTCCTAGAAAAAGGTAACTGGAAGTCCAAGTTATTAATCAAAAGCTTCTTTGGTGATCATGAAATCAGAACAGAGGGTTCTAGATGGTCTTGAGGGATGTTTTATTGGCCTGGCACGCATAATGATCCTACCTTGATCCACAATAGGATACCTTTTTAGTGGTTTTAGTATCTGATGTGTTTGTAAAATAAGTACATTTTTATTATAAATATATTTCAAGAATATAAATTATAGCCATATTACCAAAAATTTGGAAAATAGAGCAAATGAAAATTACCACAATATGTTAATTGCTTATTACAGTGCATATTTTTATTTAGTTGGAATCATGGCTATAAATGCATATTGTTTATTTTTTTCCTTCATGTAATAGTACATAAAAAATCATTCTCCCACATTATTTGAATTTCATATGAAATGGGATTTCAAAACAAATGGAATTTCAAAGGCAATAGAATTTTAATCTGTGGATATGGAATAATTTATCCAATGTTTTTTGTATATTTATTTCTCCTCTTTCTTTTTGGTATAAATAACACTGCAGTGAACAGCTCGACACTGTGAAATATACTTTCCCCTATTTTAGGATAGTTCCTTAGAACTAGATAAATTCCCAGAAGTGGAGTTTCTGGGTTAAAGGATATTAATATTTTTATAATTCTTAATTGCCAAGTGGCTTTCCAAAAAGACTTTTAACAAGTTGTCATTGATGATGAGAGTAAGTTTTTTTTTTCCCCTTCTTGCACCTTTCCCCCACTCTGGTTCAAGCTGTTGTTTCTTAGTCTAGTTGTGTAGGACACAGCTCCCTGGCCCATGCTGCTGTTATGAGCCTTGCGCTCCCCCTGAATGAGGCAGTCGGTTGTTGGTTGGCCAGTCACAGCAGCTCATGGCAGCTCTCGCTGGCTGCCGGCCACTCATGCTGGCTGCCGGCCACTCATGCTGGCTGCCGGCCACTCATGCTGGCTGCCGGCTACTCACGCTGGCTGCCGGCCTGTACAGCACACAGCAGCCAGTGGCAGCCCAGCTCCAGGGTAAGCCACTGTTCAACATCTTAGATGTTGAGGGCACAGCTCACTGGCCCATGTGGGAGTTGAACAGGCGACCTCCATGTTAGGAGACAGGCGCTCCAACCACCTGAGCCACCGGGCAGGCCCGAGAGTAACAGTTTTATTTCAACTGTCTTTGTAATGGTTATTGTCTTTCTTAAAGCATTTGCTTATTTAATTGACTTAGCCATTCATTTATTCATTAAATATTTACTGAGCACTTATACTTCAGGCAGTGTTCTAAGCTGAGGCGCACAGCAGTGAATAAAACAAACATTCCTGCCCTGATAGATACTCCTGGATGGAACAAGAAAAAACTAGATAAATAAATAAAATATATGTGCCAAAGGAAAAAAATAAAGCAGGAAGGGGAATATGAAGTATTATTGGGGTGAGCATTTTAGAGTAGCTAGTAAAGGTCTCATTGAATAGGTGACAAAATTTTAAAACTAATTTAAATTTAAATCACAAACCTACAGAAAACTTGCAAGTATAGTAGCAAAAACTTTTTTCTCCTGAACTATTTGAGAATTAGTTACCCCTGTAATATCTCACTTCCTCAAATATTTTAGTGTATCTTTCCTACAAAGACATTCTTCTACATAACCAAAATGTAACCATCAAAATAAGGTATTCACATTGATACATTAATACTGTCTTACCCTCATAGTCCAATCAAATGTTGTCAACTTGTCTCAACAATGCCCTTTATAGCCAAAGGATCCAGTTCTGCATCATGAGTTGTGTTTAGTTATCATGTCTCTTTAGTTTCCTTCAGTCTGAAATAGTTTTTCAGTGTTTTCTCAACTTTTATGACCTTGACACTTTGAAAATTCCAGGCCACTTATTTTGTAGAATGTCCCTTAATTTAGGTTTGTCTGCTGTTTCCTCATGATTAGACTTAGGGTTATACATTTTTGACAGGAATATCACAGAAGTGATGTCATGTTCTTTAAAAAAAATTTTGTTTTCAATTACAGTTGACATTCAGTATTATATTAATGATGTTGTGTTCTTATTGCATCTTATCAGGTGACACATAATTTCTATTTGTCCCATTACTGATAATGTTTACTTGGATCTCTTGATTTAAATGGTGTCTTCAAAGCTTCTCCACTATAAAGTTAGTCTTCTCTTTGTAATTAAGTATTTGCTTGATCACATTCCTCATAAAACTTGCAGTTTGTTTGTTTATATCTATATGAGCTCATAGTTTCCTATTTTAGTCAATGAGTTCGTATCCTTATTTAGGTGTTCAAAGTGTTCTCAGATTTTCCCATTGGAACCCCTTCAAGCTAAGCTCCTGTGTCCTGTTGACATGCCTCCATCATTCTTTGAGCACTTCCTTGCTTTCTGGCACACCAAGACATTCCAGGCTCATCTTGTACTTTCCTGCGCTAGCCCAGGATCAGCCATTTCTCCAAGGAGCTCCGGAGAAAGGGTGCTAAGTGTGCTAATGGGTGCTAAGTAGCAACTGGACTATTTATTGTTCCTCCCAGACCCTCTCAGTGGACAGAGAATATATGTGTACACACAGTTACATATACATATATACAAACAATATACACATGTTTGTTTATGTCTACACATCTATATTGAAAACCATTTTTCACAATTAATCAAGCTTAGCTCTCTCCTAATTTGTTGTTGTTACAGCTGCTAAGAAGGTCACATCAAAGTAGCCTTATTACTCCGCCATTTTTGCCTTCTGAGGTCAGATTCTATCTTCTGAATCAAATTGCAACTTGTTTAACAGCCAGTATAGTTGGGCTACTGGAGTTATTTTATTTCTTGCGATTTGATAAATAGCTATTGCCACGTACAAGTCCACGTCCACTAAATTTGTCTGGCAATGCTAGAGTAGATATTCCTCATTGTAGAGTATTAGCCCCCAGGTTTTAATCTTGGAATATGTTATCTACTCCAAGTTAAATCGAAAGTAAATTTTAGTGAAAACATGATAGTTATTAGCAACCAGAGAAAGAGAGCGCATGTTTTAAAAACACAAACATGATAGTAATATGAGATACAATTATTCAAATACTGAAATTCTGATTAAACAGGATATTAAAAGTACTAAGAGATTAATGAAAGGTTCCTGTATTAGTTTCCAATTGCTGCTATAACAAATGACCACAAACTTAGTCACTTAAAACAACAGAAATTAATTTTCTTACAGTTCTGGAGGTCGGAGGTCTGAAATGGATCTGACGTGGCTGCAGTCAGGTGTCAGCAGAGCTGTGTTCCTTCTAGAAGCTCTTATGGAGAATCCATTCCTTGCTTCTTCCTGCTTCTAGACAATGCACACATTCCTGAGCTTCGAGCCCCTTCATTTCCAAAGCCAGCCATTGCATCACCCTGACCTCTGCTTTTATCATCCCATCTCCTCTGACTTTTCCTATCTCCCTCTTTCACTTATAAGGTCTCTTGTGATTGTATTGGGCCCAGCCACCTAATCCAGTATAACCTTCCTGGCTCAAAATCCTTAATTTAATCACATCTGCAAAATCCCGTTTGCCATGTAAATATTCACATATTCACAGCTTCTGGGGATTAGGATTTCTGAAGAGGAGTAGGGCGATTATTCTCTTTACCACAGTTCCTTTAAATCAAAACCTAAGGAAATATTTTCCTTCACTGAGGAATTTAAAGTGCTATGAATTTAGCAATGAATACATAAACTAATTTGTAGAATAATTGGCTTTTTTGAAAGTTTCTAGATGTTTTAAAATAATTGCGTATTACAGAATAGCCTGGACTTTTTGTATAACTGGAAAAAGTTATACAAAATAAATCAAACAATATCACTGGTTCACACATATCTCTTCTCTCTGATCAGATTGATATCTTTTCAAATTTTATGTTTCAGCTTTTGCCTTTGATCTGAGTCATGGAACTTTTCTATGGTATAGTTTTAAATATACATTTTAAATCATTCGGATGTCCCTTAAAAGATCAAAGTCTAAAACCTGTTTGTGCCTTGCTTTTTTATATGATTAGAAGGCTTTCTAATTGAATTTAATTAGAGAGGATAGGATGAAACCAATATAAATAGTAAAGTAGCAGACTCTAAGAGGAGGTCCTGGAGTGATCCCAGACCGCTCTCTGCAGCTCAAATAGATTTCCATTCCAGGGTTCTGCCAATAGAGCTTGACAGTTGTAGAGTTATAACTTTCAGTTTTACTAAGTAAAATATTAGTTCTGAATGTGTTAGTAAAAAGGGATACATTTTAAATCATGTAAGTGAATTAAAATTAGTTATTGATTCTTATTTCTTGTTTATTTCTTTACTGAAACCAGTTAAATCAGTGAGAAATTTGAAGAGGGGAGGAAGTTATATTCACTGCCAGTCCAAACTACTTTTTTATTTTTTAACTATCTTAACTAGTTTTCCTAAAAATAAGACCTAGCTGGACCATCAGCAATAATGTGTCCTTTGGAGCAAAAATTAATATAAGACCCTGTGTTATTTTAATATAACATAAGACCGGGTATAATATATAATATAATATAATATAATATAATATAATATAATATAATATAATATAATATAATATAATATATATAATATATATAATACTGGGTATGATATAATACCGGATATAATATAATGCTGGGTATAACATAATATAATATAATATAATACTGGGTCTTATATAATATAAGACCGGGTCTTACATTAATTTTTGCTCCAAAAGACGCATTAAAGCTGAAAGGTCTTATTTTCAGGGAAACACAATAGTCCTGAGTCATTTGTAGGTTTTTGAAGTTTGTAGAATCAGGATTTATAACCATAATGCATTTACATGAGGAATAATCATTCATAGCCGATCTGAATTAAACCTTCCTAATGTAACTTTCTAAAATCCAGATTTGAAATTTCTTTTGATATTTTATAAGAATTTCCATATTGTGTTTACGATCAATATAGATTCTCAGTTGCCTCTATTCATGCTGACACTCTTAAGTTTTGCTAGAACACAGTACAAACACTTGTACTTACCCCACCCTTTTTCCACCATATTACCTACATTCTGCTAGTCGTGCAGCTTTGTTTTTTAAACACTTGGAAAGGAAATGAACAGATCTAAGAAGTAAAGCTGGAACAGACAGTTAAAGGTGTAATGAGTTACCCACTAGCCAGGATGCTGGGGAGGGCAGGGAGCTGAAAGTCTTAATTCTTTTTTTTATTTTTTATTTTTCATGCAGAAATGAAATTCTCCTTTATCTGGCTCAAAGGAATTAATCTAGAGAAGAAAAGGTGTTTTTGTTTGTTTGTTTTTTACTTATAATACAGGACTAATGTGAATGTTCTGGACAAAGTTTAGCCCAGGGGTGTCCAAACTGCGGCCCGCGGGCCAACTGCGGCCCGCAATCCACTTTTAATTGGCCTGTAGCAAATTCCAAAAATATGTTTAGTTTACTTAAATAAACCAGGTAAGGCAATATGTACTTCACCTCGAGTGAGTGGCCTGGCTGTTTGTGTATTTTACCACATATGGCCCTTGGTGAAAAACGTTGAAAAAAGTTTGGACACCCCTGCTTTAGCCCAATATAGTCGTTCTCAACCAGGGACGATTTTGCTTCCCAAGAGACATTTAGCAATGACTGGAGACATTTTTGTCGCAACTGAGGTTAGGTGTGCTATTGCATCCAACAATGCACAGGGCACTCCCACAACAAAGACTTATTGGCCCAAAATGTCGATAGTGTGAAGTTGAGAAATCTTGGGTTATTAGGATGTTATTTAATTTTTGACAGGCTTTTTGTGGCATGATGTCAGATAGTGTTTAAACATTTTATTAAAAAAGGATAAGCACTAGAGGGCAGTACCTGCCCAACAGTTGAAACTGATGTGACTTTACTTTGGGGGTCGTATCAGTTAAAAAGGAGCTTGTGATTTAGGTAACTTGAAGGTAAGTGACTGTAGCAGACCCTTTAAGAACTATTTAAGTGATTCTGGATCAAAAGACATTTTTAATGATAACTGTTTCTGAAGTCAGTAAAAGCAGAGCAAGTAGGGTTTTTTTCCTTTTTATAACGATGCCTTGTGAACTTTTGCCAAAGAAAGGGGAGAATTCACGCTAGGTTTTCACACAGAGAAACACTAACGTCATTGCCACTTACACTTCTGTTTGCTCTGTGAAACAGGTGATGGTCTTCCTAGGGTCTGGGGATCATTGTAATGGTGTGGGGGCTGTGCTGGAATGGGGGAGCTTAGAGCAGACAGGCAAAGCAGACAGAACCATTAGACAAGTCAGGTTCTGACCCAGCCCTTTGATTATCTGAAGCAGATAAACAACCAGTTTGTTGCATGAAGGTATTTACATTTGTCAACTATACAAGAATACAGTATAATTTTCTGTTTTCTCCTAAGACTCAGTCCAGTTTTTAAAAATGAAACAATTATTTTTTCTTTTTAGTATGAGACACCTAGGCTCAAGTATAAGTTTTTGGGAATTTTAATAAGTGAACCCCATTCCCCCAAACAGGATAAATCGTTTGCTAAACTCACCTTAAATCTACATATTCTTTTTTGTTTATTGTTAAATATTTAAGGTATACAACATGGAGTAAAGAACGGACATCCATGAACCTGCCATTCAGCTTAAAAAAAAAAAATCCAGTTGAAACCTCTATGCACCCTTCTCCAATTGCATCCCTCTCTCCCTGCCTGCTGCCCTGCCACCATGCCCAGGTAAATGAGTTTGATGTTTAATATTCCCGAATATTTCTTCATACTTTTATTACATATGTTGACTATATACAGTAATATATAATTTTTGCATATTTTAAAACTTTACATAAATGGTTCTGTAATTTGTGTTTTCCCTTTAACGTTACGTTCGTAAGATTTATCCTTGTTGATATAAGTAGCTCTAGTTATATCAACCTTTATTTATCATCCTTCTCTTATAGATATTTAGGTTATTTCCAATTATTTGATAATACAAATAATGATGTTGTATATGTTCTCATATTTAGCTGCTTTTGTGCACATGTAGAGTTCTCAAAAAAAAAAAAAAGTTCTCTGGGGCAGGAGTCAGCAGACTATGGCCTGGCCCATAGGCTTTCCATCCGTTTCTGTATGACCCAGGAGCTAAGAGTGGTTCTTACTGAATGGTGTTTTTTTTTAGATTTTTTTTTTATTGGGGAAGGGGAACAGGACTTTATTGGGGAACAGTGTGTACTTCCAGGCCTTTTTTTCCAAGTCAAGTTGTTGTCCTTTCAATCTTAGTTGTGGAGGGTGCAGCTCAGCTCTAGGTCCAGTTGCTGTTTTTCTAGTTGCAGGGGGCACAGCCCACCATCCCTTGTGGGACTCGAGGAATTGAACTGGCAACCTTGTGGTTGAGACCCCACTAGCCCATGTGGGAATCAAACCGGCAGCCTTCAGAGTTAGGAGCATGGAGCTCTAACTGCCTGAGCCACCAGGCCAGCTGAGCCACCGGGCCAGAATGGTTTTAAAAAATCAAAAAAAGATTAGTATTTTGTGATATGAAAATTCAAATTTGAGTGTCCATAAATAAATAGAAATAGGCATGCTCATTTGTTCATATATTGTCTATGGCTGTTTTCAGGCCTGGTGAGTAGTTGCAACAGAAATTGGATGGCCTGCAAAGAGTAAAATATTTTCTACCAAAAATATTTTTTGATTCCTGCTTTAGTGTATACATGTAAGAATGGAATTGCTAGGTTGTACATACTCATTTTTTGCAACCTTATCAAATAAATCTAAGTTTAAAAAATGCAAAGCCCTATACTCTATTGCATCATATTGTAAGTTTTCTCAAACTTTTAAACAAATATGAAAAGAATTCTCTGACTCTTACCCTTTCATTTGGTTTACATAATGAGCTTAAACACATCTTTCTTGTCGTTTCTTTGTCGCCACTCTGGGTGGGTCTTAATTGGTGTCGTGGTGCAGAATACTGATTAGGTTTATCTGTCTTTTGAGAGGGTGCTGGGAATGGGAAAAGACTAGAAAACAATGGGCTGGTATAATTTTTTCCTTCACTTTACTTATTTATTTATTTATTTTGACATTCAATTATTTTATATTAATTTCAGGTGTACAACATAGTGGTTAGACATTTATATAACTTAAGAAGTGATCTCCCGACTAGTCTAGTACCCACCTATGCAGAGTTATTACCATATTATTGACTATATTCCCTATGCTTTACTTTCCATCCCATGGCATAATTTGTAAACTTACTCTAAGGTCTCTTTTAAATTTCCAAGAATAAATGATCTAAGAAAACCCGAGCAATTGACACTGACTGTGTGAGTCACTGGCTTTACTGCCCTGTACTAGAATATAAACTCCATAAGACAGCAATTTTTGTCTGTTTTTGTTTATAGTTGCAAAAATGCCTAGCACACAGAGGGTGTTCAAGGGATACTTAGTAGTTGAATGGATGAGTATATAGAACACAATCCATCTGAATGAAAGCTTGAAATTCATTGAACTATGGGACTTGGCTATTTATAATATATCATGTAATAATAAGCAACACTCTATTCGGAATTATTCAAGATGTTTCCTGTTTTCAGCTAAGTATTTTACACACTAAAGACATAGTTTGTGATATTGGTCTCCGTGGTGAATAATAATAATAATAATGAAAATAGGTTAATACTAGTGAGTAAGGGTTGGGCACAGTTCTAAGTGCATTGCACATATACACTCATTTAATTCATATAATAACCCTAGGACATAGGTACTGTTAATATCATCATCTCCGTTTTACCAATGAGAAAGCACAGAGAATTTAAGTAACTTGCTTAAGGTCATACAGCTAGTAAGGGGCAGAGCAGATTTTTGAACCTGAACAGTTTGGAAGAATTTTATTGTTTAAGCCTGGAAGGATCTTTGAAGTCCTCTAGTTTCCAATCCTTTTAAGTCAAGGTGTATAATAGAATGATAACATGAGCTGCTTTTTAAATTTGAAAATTTTCAAGTAGCCACGTTTTTAAAAAGTTTTTTAAAATTGGTGAAATTAATTTTAATAATTTATTTTACTAATATATACAAACATTATGATTTAAAATGTAATCAATCTAAAATTATTAACAAGATAGTTTACATTATTTTATCATACCAAGTCTTTAAAATGAGGTGTGTGCTTTTATAGCCTATCTGAATTTGCAGGCAACACATCTCAAGTGCCCAGTAGCCACGTGTGGCCACATGTGCCACTGAAGCTATTTAGAGTAAGCTACTTAGCTCTACGTTATGGAAGAGGGAATCTAAACCTTGAAAGTACATAAATTGCCCGAAGTCATGTAATTAGGTGATTCACGGTACAGGTAAAAATCTTACGATTTTGGAGGTAGTGGGAATGGTGCCAGGGCTGATGGTAAATGAGAGTTTCTAAAATTCAGATACAGTGGGACCAGGGCAGACCCTTAAAAATACAGGGGTAATATGAAGTCCCCCTAGAACTGCTAAGTAGGTCTCAAATGATTGATTTTAATGGCCAAGAAGTTATTTGTTCACATCTGAATTGAGGTTCATTTAGTCACCAGCGTTTATTTGTCTGCCTAATATGGCAAGGGTAGAAATAGCCTGTATGTGTAATTACATACTGTATACCCTTTTCACACCGCAGGGCAATGAAAGGTCCTGGTATCAATTATGTTTGATTATTTCACTAGTCGCACTAGTTAACTAGTTCTTTACCAATTAGAGAAACAAATAGTCGTGAAGAAGTTCTGATTATATGCAGAAGGGATAGGGAGTGGGGAGGTAGGTTTACTGTAAAAAAATCATATGATCATGGCTCTCAATAAGCTTGAAATCTAGTGAGAAAGTAATATTAGTATAGAGACTTTGTATAAACTTTAAACTATAATCTTAAAGTGCTGCGCTCTCAAAGTGCTAGATTCATGGTTCCAGAAAGGCAGAAGGAGGGAGAGAGAGTTCATGTTGGACCCTGAGTTAAAATGAAATAATCTAGTTCTTTCAAAAACAACTTCATATTAATCCTAGCAGTCACACTGTCATTATTTACACACTATAAAAACAGTAGGTTTTAAGTTTAATCTATTTTTCCCATTATTAAAAGGACCTATTGTAAATTTGGAAAATATGAAAAAAATTAATCCATAATTCAAAAGACAACTTTTTCTATATATTTCCTTCAAAGTCTTTAAATGCATTTAAAAAATATTTCTGATCATGGAATATAATTGTTTATTTTGTTTTTTTTTTCTAAAAATTATATCGTAAGCATTTAAAAAAAGTTCATAGATATCATTTAAAATGCCTACATGACAATAGTGAGTGTGATGTGTCACAATTTGTTTAGTCATCCTCCTTGGTTAGACATTTATTTCTTTTTTCCATATTTGATGCTTCAGTGACCATCTTTGTGAACAAACTTTTTCATATTCAGGATTGTATTCCTTAGGTACAATTCCTGGAAATGGAACTACTGAGCTGAAGCGTATAAACATTTTTTAAGGTTCCAGATGTATTTTGACAAATTGCTTACTGAAAGGGATGTCCCCACTTGCATCAGTGTATGAGAGTGCCCATGTCGCGGCATTTCACGGCCGTCACCAGCATGGAAGTAGTCTCATCTATTTGTGTTTTATTTGTGAAATTGGGAGACAAAAAATGTTATTTTATTGTTTTAATGTCAATTATTACTGTTATTAAGTATGCACATTTCCTCATATATAAGGTATTTCCTACTTATTCATGTTGTTTGCTTGTCATTTTCTCTGGTTTTTAATGAACAGTGTTGATAGTTCTTTTAAAATAATATTCCTTTAAATACCAGTTTTCAATATGTAGGGATTTTTTTTTTTAATATTATTTGAGGAAAACATTTCGTTTCCGTCTCTTTTAGGCACTCTTTTGAACAGCTTATGCTGGCAATGGGGGTGGGCTCAGTGGTGTAAATTACTTATACTAAGCAATTATTTTAATAAAAATAAAATTACAAAGATAAATTTTCTGTAAAATGTAATAGGGTATACCAATGTGTAGTAAAAAATGCTTTGGGAAGTATTTACTGCTTTGGATTATCTGCTCCGATTGTTTTCCTATAGTATTGCCGATAGAGTTGATTATATGTGAAAAGATTTTTAAACATTAACTTTCTGCGGTGAAATTCACATATGAAAAGATTTTTACATTCACATTTTGGAAAGCTATAGTTTGATTTGGAAAGGACGGATGACCTATGCACCCTTACTTTTGTACCCCCAAACCGGAAGAGTGCCTTACTGTTGATTCCCGTGCTCAGGACTGACTTTTTAAAAAAAAAATTAGTGCTGGTTTCTATGGGCCGTAAACTTTTCTCCAGTAGCTAAATGCAAAGACTTCTGGGTCCTTTTTAATTTCTTCTTTCTTTAGCTTTAAAAGAGCCCCTTGCCTCCTCTATTTGTCATTGTGTGTATTGAAGTACAGAATAGAAAATGCAAAACAACACAGCTGTACAGGAGGTGTTTCTTTGTGAAGAAGTTGATAGACAAATGGCACAGGGTTCACTGTTCTCGCCAGCTGAGAGTTTAGCTTCCAGAAAGCGCTACTTTATGAGAACAAGCGAAGTAGTGTGGAGGGTCTGAAAGGCTTCATTGACACGACAGCCGGGAGGCTCTTGTACCACATTGTTGGAATGCAGTGCCCTTCGGAAATCAGCTCTCAAGATTTTACCCCCCAAACCCCCACCCCGCATCCCCAAAAGCTTAAAAAATTACGTGTTTTTTTTTTTTTTTTTTTTTTTTTTGCTATTATACTTGGTTTTCTAAGTGAAATTCCTGAAAAGGTGTTTGTTTTTGTTTATCTTTTGCCTCTGGGTGTCAGTGATTCCCATAATTCCTTGGTTTACTTAGAGCCAACTCTGGGAGTCTGGGCAGTAGGTCTGGGGCAGGGTCCCCGACAGGTTAATGGTCCAGCGTTAGTGTTTGTTTTCTGAACTGGAATCTAAGTGCTGCAGCAAAAAGGAGTAGTGGGGTGGGGAAATGAGGCAAATTTGAAGCTGATGATTTAAATCATTACTGATAGTTTCTCAGTTTCTTGAAAGTTGACCTGGAGAGATTGAAGTTTATGCTGAGGAATAACTTTCCAGTGGAACAAGATATTGAAAGTTACTAGATTAATATCAGTGAAGTTGTAGACGTTGAGAGAGCTCTTCTGGGAAGACAACATCTGTGGCATGTTGGTTTGGTAAAGGAGGCTGGGGCCCAGGCGACCTCTTCATCAGTGCTTTTCATTCAACTATTACTAGAGCTCCCATTATGTGTCCAGCATGTGGCTTGTGCTCCTGAATGTGGAGGAGCTCAGAGCCATTGACCCAAAGATGGTGGAAGATCCTTAGAAATCAGCAGGGAGCACTGAGGCCCCGAAAGCTGACTTGCTCACGATTCCACAGAGTGTTCCTGGCAGAGTCTTGGAAGCTAGAACTTTACTCCCAGTTTGGTATTTTCCCATTCGACTATTGTCGACAGTGCCTTGTAGTTGGTAGAGAACAATTCAAGACAATGTACAATTAAGTGTAAATTGAATAATCAATCTCCATTACCTGTGGGGAGAGTTTGGTGTTGACTGGCGTTATCTGGAAGTGTGGCAGATTTTGAAGAATGGGTAAGGCGCGGACATTATTAAAAAAAACAGAAAAATCTGGTCTCTATTCTGTGATGTTGGGGGACATACATGAGCAAATTCATATCCTTCAGTCCAAGTGTGAAGCCTTTACACCTGTTGGAGCATGTGCCCTCAGGAAGTTCCCCTGTGAACATCAAAATGAGAGCGGGTTGGGGTGGGGGGTTGGGAGGTTGCATGGGAGGAGAAGAGGAGTCCAGCGATTCAGATTTCTGAGCAGGCTTTGAAAGGCCATCCCACATGTGAGGATGAATCTAGGTTGCTAGAACTTTGTCTATGGCAGGAAGGGCCCTTGTGGAGGTCTCGATGTAAATAACTTGAGTCTCTCCCACCCTCCATGGCTGCTGGGAGTTAGTTCTTGGCCTTTACGTTGATCTCTTCTCACTGTATGAGATCTCTTCTCACGTTGATCTCTATGCTGTATAGGTTTCCTTTCCCTTTTTAGAGGATGTTGAAAGCAAAAGTCACAATCTTAACTATCTGCCACTTAAAAAAGACAAGATTTATTACTTTCAATTGAAAGGATGCTTGTTCCAGCAGGAGAAAGGTGTGCAGCAGAGAGGAGAGCCTGTGGCAACCCATACAGTTTGGTCACTGCTCTGCAGTCAAGTTCGGGAGTGGGGATCCCCAAAGAGCAAACAACAGACATGAAAGTTAGGGGTCTGAGAGCACTGGGAAGAGAAAATTCAGTGCCTAGGCAGTATGGCTGGAGTTTAGAGCAGGGGGCCGGACCCTGAGGCATCTATTAGGTTGGTGCAAAAGTAATTGCAGTTTAAAAGATTAAGAAAAAAAATTGCAAAAACTGCAATTGCTTTTGCACTAACCTAATAGGGGAGCGGGGAGAGGCAGGATGAGGCTAAAGAATCCAGAGGGCGCTGTACACCGTGTTAAAGGAAGCAGATGTTAACTCAGGGGTGACGGGGAGTGTGCCTATCAGATTGAAATTTAAAATCTCTCCCATGGCAGTGTGGGGATGGATCCTGGCAGAGGGAGGAGGAGAAACAGCAGCCAGTGAGACTCAGAAGACTGTTGGAATAGTTGAAGGGAGGAAGGTTCATGGCCTGAATCCGTAGGGGCAGAACCATGATTCTCAATTTTGGCACTTAGGGCAAACAGCTCAAAATTGACATTCAAACAACTCTAATTCAAGATGTGGCTTGCAAATGGGTGTGACTAATAATGTGCCTTTTGATAGTTTTCATTTTAACTAAATATTCCGGATAACCAGGTGTTAATTCTTTTAAAATAATCAGGTAAAAAACCAATCTTATCCTCTCTGGATTTTTATCTCTAGGGGCAAAGCACAGTCAGCCCCTGACAGCCTGGGGCAGAGGCAGGGGGAGGAAGGGAGGGCATCGGATTTAGGAGATATTTTAGAAGTAGGATGGATAAGGAAAGCTTTTGAGGGAAAAAGATTTTGAGTTTGTTTTAAAGTTGTTGATTTTTAATTGAAAGAGTAATACACGCCATGGTAAAATTCAAACAGTACAAACGGTGAAAAGTATGTCTCCTTAACCAGAGTCAACGACTGCTAATAGTTCTTGTGTATTCTTCTAGAATTTTTTTGTGCCATTGTAAGCTTATATTTGTAATATTTTTACAAAAATAATTAATATTTATGTTATTAAAATAAACATTAAAATATTTAGTTTTTCCTTTTCATAAAAATGGGAACATACTACATACCCTGCTCTTCCCTTTACTAATTCACTTAACATTGTATTTTGGCAGTCTTTCTACATCTACTTTGTTCTTCTTAATGATTGCTTGATAGTCCTTTGAATGACTGTGTTATCATAATTTATTTAAATTTGCCTTCAAACTGATGGACATTGGGGCAATTTCCAATTTTTGGTATTTGGATTAGATTTTAAATAAGAGAAGAGACATGCATTAATGAAGGAAGAACTCTAGGTGGTGAAAAAAGGTTTATGCATAAACAGGGAACCTCTAGCATATTTGTGACTGAGGAACTACCCTTGACTCGTCTAAGCCTATATTTATGAGGGCGAACATATTTATGAAGGTAGAGGTGGAAGAGTAATGCAGACCTTTGAGTCTATGTGTAGAATTGGGATGTGACTTAGGAACCAGGCGTTTCTAACAGGGATGGATTGAAGCAGCCGTAGCCACTTATTCACCAATTAAAGACCTTTGGGTGGGGGTGGGGGAGACTGCCCAGCTGTGAACACTGACACTCCCCTCCAGTAGGTATGCCTTCTTGCCCATCCATGGCTGTCACCCTATTGCAGCCTAAATCTATCTGCTGTCTTTGTTGTTTCTCTGGGACCCTAGCCATAGCGAGAAACATGAAGTATTTGGACAAGACAGAAAATAGGTTTGATGACTTGAATAGAAAGTTGTGTCAGGGCAGAATGAGAAATGGGCCATTTGTGTAAGGCCATCTCCCGCTAGTTCCTCCTTTTCCTTTAAGCACACTTCGTCTTCTTCCACTGATGTTGAAAGAGTTGGTTTCAAATACAGCCATTTGCCAGTTGCATAATCTTCAGAAAGTCTCAACATCTCCAAGCCTTAGTTCCCCCGTCAGTAAAATGGGCATAATTATTCCTGGTTGGCAAAAATGTTGGGGAGGTTTAATGAGCCAATGGATGTGAAAGGGCCTGTATTTCATTTTACTTTTTTCCAAGGCCTTGCCAGAATGGAGTTTGTAAGGCAATTTATAATCCAGCCTAAGACAGTGAAGCATATTCTGTTCTTTCTTGGATGTATCTGCCAGTGTAAGCCTCACTTATCCTCAGTTTGCTTTATTGAAACTCTTCCTGAAAGGTCATCACCCTTAGGCAAATACTACCAGATTTGTTTACATTTGTGTAGCACTTGATGGCTGACAAAGAGACCTTGGCAACAATGATCTAATTTGAGCCTCCCAGCAAACCATCTGGGGTAAGGCATATTTTATTCCCATGTAACAGATGGTGTAACTGAGGCTCAGAGAGATTGATGTAAAGAAACTGAGACTCAGAGACGACATAAATAATACAAAGCAGAGGCCAGGAGTAGGTGCCCTCTAGACTACCACAGGACTGCCTGGGCTTGGAATTCTTGAGTCTGTTTCCCCAATCATATTTCACATTCCAGTTAAATGCATTCCAGTCAAATGTCACTTTAAAAGTAAGTTTTCAGTGAAAAAAATAAGTACCACTAGCAAGAAATTTTGCAGTTTGCAAAACACCTTAAAATCCATGGACTCATTTGATTCTTACAATACCCCTTTGGGGTAAGTAGAGCAAATATGAGTAATTCCATTTTGCAGATGAGGAAATAGATTTAGGAATTGAGATTTGCTCAAGGTCAAACAACCACTAAGGAGCAGAGCTAGAATGGGAAGCCGGCCTTCCAGCCAGCAACTTCATATTTTCTTATTGTTATTATGTTTTTATTGTGCTGTGTTTTTTTGGAAATTCAAATTAGATAACCTTGTGTAGACATTAAAAACGTTTATTGAGTAACTTTATAAACTGCTTACCATCTAGTTGGGAGAAAAGGAAGAAAACAAATGGTTATAATCAAAGACAAAACATACTTTGCCAATTTGGATACTTAATACATGGTTTTTAATGGCAGCATGATGACAACTTTTACTCAAAAGTTAGTAAATCACAATCAACTTTTGTAAAAAGTGGGAGACAGAAGCCACACATACACATACCCATGTGTGTAACCTCTCACACACACATCAGTGAAAAATCATCCAAATCATCCAAAACTGACATTTTCTTGGCATTGTACTCTGTGGGAAATTGCAGGCTGCAGGCTTGTTGTGTATCATCAGAGAATGTCAAGCAGATCACAGTGTTATGTTACTGTGATGTCACTGCCTGGCGTCGTTATGGTCTCTTCCTTACTAACAGATACCTTTACTAGATCTTATTTCAAAAACATCATGTGGAAAAAGAGAATTTATAATAATTTCCTTTGTAAAGCGCATATTTCTTGTTTGATGATAAGGACTTTGCTCACTTCTGTCCTATTGCTTTTTGGGGGTTCATAACTGGTTGTTGGTCTGCTCACCCTTCTCGGTTCTCCAGGGCAACATGTGACCTGAAGTAGACTCTTAAATAGAGGGATGGGTCAGAGGCTTAAAGATGAAAGATTAGAGCAATGTGCTTAGAGCACTAGATTTGGAATTTACAGTAAAGAAGAGTAAAACTCCCCTGTATAGAGAGGAATTGACTTTGCCCAAAGAGAGATCTGGCCTTTGCCTTCCGCTGCTAGGAGGTGGTCTCTAGGTCCCGAGAATGTCCTGCCTGATAGGAGTGTCTTTGTTTGCTGGGTGTGTTTGGCCACCAGACAGTCTAACAGTGTGATTGATAATGGGGGCTTTGGAACATACCAGGGGAACTAGAGACCTCAGGTCAGCGATGTGAGCAGTATGTGATTGAGTCCCAGTGAAAACCCTGGGCACCGAAGACTCAGGTAAGTGTCCCTGGTTTGCAGCATCCTTGAGTATTGTTACACATTGTAGCTGGGAGGAGGGAAAGCCATCCAGGACCCCACAAGAGGAGATGACTGGAAGCTTCACGTTTGGGGCCCTCCCACATTTCCCCCCACCTGTCTCTTTTTTTGGCTGGCTCTGATTTGTATTCTTTTGTTATAATAAAACTTGAATTGTTAGCACAGTGCTTTCCTGAGTCCTGTGAGTAGTTCTAGCAGATGATCAAACTTGAGGGGGCAGTGGGACTGGGACTGGTGTCTGACGTGAGGACAGCCTGGGGGAGGATCGTGCCCTGAACCTGGGAAGTTTGGCCTCACTCTCGTAGTTGGTGTCAGACGTTGCATTTCCCAAAACCCGACTTTAGATTTCGATCTTGGCACTTTCTACCTTGGTTACTTCCCTGAGCTTCAATTTTTTAATTCTTAATTTGGGGGTCATCCGTGCTCTATTTTCCTCACAGGATGAATTCTTAAGATTGAAAAAAACAAGCAAATGTGTGTGAAAACTATTACTAGCAAACAAGAATATGCTATTTAAAAACTGTAATGGGCCATCAAAATATATTAATATTATTACAGCGGAACTCTATGGCGGGATGAATGTGGCGGAGGTGTGGATGGGTTAGGTGAGACTTCATAGCATCATTCATTACACAGAAAAAGTACGGAGTTTGTGCTGTGTGTAGAGTGCTGGGGAGACGCCAGTGCACACAAGTCAAGGCCCTGCCCCTGCCCCTGAAGGGCTTATCTTCTGCTCAGGAAGAGAGGTACTGAAAGGCACAGGAGACAAATAGACTGATAATTGTGAGGGAAGCAAATAGAGGGATACGATTGGGAGGAATTCCATTGCAAGGACAGAGTGGTCGGTAAAGAGCTCTCAGAGGAGCTGCCATTTGAATAAGGGTTTTTAACGAAGAGAACTAGAGTGTATTTTAGGCAGCAGGAGTAGCAAGGGCAGAGGTCCCGAGGTGGGAGAGGTTGTTGTGTTTGAAGAACAGAAAGGAGGGTTGTGTGGCTGGACTGGGACAACATCGGGTGGCGGGGGTGCATGGGTGAGATGATGAAGGCAAGGGCCTTGTTTGCCAAGGAAAGGAGTTTGGATTTTAGTTTTAAGAGGGACATGAAGCTTGGATGGTTTTCCGCAGACACGTGACAGGAATTGCTTTAAGAAGACATTCCAGCTGCTGAATGGGGAAGAGGAGAAGCAGGGAGAGAGGTCAGCAGGGGACTATGCAGACTATTCTGATGAGGGTCTGGCAGAGCAGAGACAGAAAGACGCACAGACACGCTTCTAAGGTAGAACCGAAAAGACTCGCTGACGTATTAGATGTTGGCGTTGGGGAGAGCATGAGGAAGAAACATGTGTCAGCTGGGTCCTCTGGGAAGCCCATGCTGAGAAGTCAGGAACGTGAGTGATGGCAGAGGGAGATAAGGCCTGTGAAAGGAAAGGGGAGAGGGAGCAGGACTGGGCAGAGGGAGCCTCAGGCTGAAATGCAGGTAACATTTGGGGCAATCCTTGGGGAACTCCAGAGCAAAGAGGTCTCATGAAAGGAGTTCCCATTGGGCAGAAATGTCCTGTCCCTAGTGACCCCTCACTCTGCTCTCAGTTATTGGCTCAAATATGAGACAGACCCTGACGGTGCCAACAGCTGGAGGCTGCCAGCTAGCTGTGCTCCTGACAGCTGATGAGCAAACTCTTGCTCTAAGACAGAGTCAAGTGGGGCAGCGGCTACAGTCCACCCTATGTAACATGTGGATCCACTTCTCCATACACAGGTGAGCGGAAGTTCTTCCCGGGTTCTGGTGAGCTTTCTTCCTGCAGGAACTTAGAAAAGGGAGGCCCGAGGAGAACCACGGGCTGTTGCTGCAGTTCGTCTTGGGGCTGCAGCTGGTAACTTACTGTTTTTCTGCTGCATTACCCACTCTAAATTCCATTCTCCCTCTCTGCTGGTCTTGATGGCTTATCTGGTGGTATAACCCAAGCCCTTATTCTGGAGTTCTGAGCCCCTGATTGCCTCTCCCCTCACAGGCTGGGCTGCGCTTGCCATTCACGTCACAGTTAGGCACCAGAATGGCAAGAAGTGGCCAAGTGGATTTCCTGAGTTCCACACATATTCCTGCCCCTGTGTGTAGTAGCACTTCTACCACTTTTGCTCATCAGGTTCAATATCCCTGCCTCAGGCCCCACTCAAGGCCGTCGCCTTGCATGTCACCCTGTATATGGGCTGGAGCAGTATTCCTAGGTGTGGGACATACTGTGTCTGGCACAAAGAGGTCCACCAGGCATTGTGTTTCCTTCTTTGTGGATGCAAGGTGCAGCAACTTGTCTTTTCTTTTGAGGGGATGTCCTAGCCTAGCCCTGGCCCCCGTACATTTTACTGAAGGGCAGCTCCCTGAATCTTCAGAGAGTTTATTATAGCCCACCCTCCTGAGCACATGTGTCTTACCAAGGCTTGCAGGTGCAGTTACCTCTTGCTCGCTCCCCTCAGTCAGTGTAATTTCATTGATGCTGGGGACCATTGTGATGTTCTATGGGATATCCAAACGGTCTAGATCTTTTCTGAATATATGGCATAGATCGGAAGAGTTACCAGAGCCTGGGGAGGAACTAAATGACTGCTCTTTCTGGTCTTCTTCCTGAGTCGGATAAAGAAGAGTGCATTTGCTAAATCAATGGCCACATGTCACATACTTGAAGCCATATTTATATGCTCTAGCAATGAGGTCACATCTCAGTGGGCTGACAGTAGTCTGCCGTCATCATCCAGGATCCCTCCGTTTTCTGCAGGGGCCACACTGGTGAATTAAACAGGTATGACAGAGGCCAGTATCCCTACATGCCTGAGATACGGGGGTGGCGCTGAAGGGTGGTGCTGATTTCTTTCGTCTCTCCAAAAATGGGATATTGTTTTTTATTTGTCATCTTTTCTGGGGGATGGGGGAGTTGGGAGAGAGGTACAGTTTCAGAGGCTTCCATTCGACCTTCCCCACTGTGATAGCTCTTAACGCATAAACCAACGACCCAATGTGAGTGCTTCTCTAACTGCCAAATAGATCAGTCCTAGTTACACATTCAGGAACTGGGGCAGTGACCACCAGGTGGGGCTATGGACCCAGCGGAACCACTAACATGGCCCAGTCAGGACTCCATTTTGACCTGTCCCTTTTCCCATCACCCTAACGGGGGTCCACAATGACATCTCAGGCCTCTGAATATCAGTATCATTTTGAACCCGGGGTTCTACTGGATATTACCCTCTCCGAGTTTACAGTCACCCAAGTAACTGTCTCTTTGGGAGACAGCAAAATCTCTTTGGGAGAAGGACAGGTGGAATTATTACAGTATATACTTGCTGTAATATTGTAGGGTTCTTCCTTCTAGAGACTTGGCCACTTTTTCATTCAATAGATCTCAGATCTAAAAACATTTTCAGGTCTAGGAACTGGGCAAGGCATCATGATTTATATATATATGTATATACACACACACACATTTTATTGGGGAATATTGGGGAACAGTGTGTTTCTCCAGGGCCCATCAGTTCTGTCATTGTCCTTCAATCTAGTTGTGGAGGGCACAGCTCAGCTCCAAGTCCAGTCGCTGTTTTCAATCTTAGTTGCAGGGGGCCCAGCCCACCATCTCATGCGGGAATTGAACCAGCAACCTTGTTGAGAGCTCACGCTCTAATCAACTGAGCCATCCGGCTCCTCGGGATAATGACTTTTTTAAAAGTGTTTTTTAAAAAATATTTTTAGCTGTGGTAAATTAACACATGACAAATTTATCATCTTAACCATTTTTAAGTGTGCAATTCAGTAGCGTTAAGCAAATTCACAGTGTTTTGCAACTCAGCTCCAGGACTTTTTCATTTTACGATACTGAAACTCAGTACTCTTTAAAAAAAACTTCCCATTTTACCCTTCCCTCCAGCCCTGACACGCACCATTTTACTTTCTGTTTCTGTGAATTTGCCTACTTTAAATACCTCAGATAAGTGGAATTATACAGCATTTGTCTTTTGTGACTGGCTTACTTCACTTAGCAGGATGTCCTCAAGGTTCTTTCATGTTGCAGCATATGACAGGATTTTCATCCTATTTAAGACCGAATAACATTCCATCGTATGTTCATACCACATTTTGTTTATCCATTCATCCTTTAATGGTCACTTGAGTTGCTTCCACCTCTGGTCCATTTTGAATAATGCTGCTATGAACATGGGTGCGGAAATTTCTCTTCAAGATCCTGCTTTCAGTGCTTTTGGAAATATATCAAAAATGGGATTGCTGGGTCATATGGTAGTTCTATTTTTATTTTTTTGAGGAACCGCCATACTGTTTTCCATAGTGGCTGCACTAGTTTACATTCCTACCAACAGTGCACAAGGGTTCCAATTTCTCCACGGGATCATGTTATTTTATTGAGGCAACAGTGCTCAGCCTGCTCATCCAGTTTTGCATTCTTTTGATTATACGTGTATATTAAACAATGCCCTCCTGCGCTGCCCATGTATTTTGTCTCTGGGGACATCATGTTCTGTTAAGCGACTCCAATTTCTGTGGGTCAAGCCTCCTAGGCTGGCCCTTCAAGTTGCTGGTCATTAAGATAATTATGACCTTCGGGCTTCCCTTATTGCCTCCTGGCCTCTATTGACAGCGCTGGGGTGGGGGGTTGACTGTCTCCATTACTCCCAGCGGTCCCAGTTCTGTGATGTCCTCTCCTCCCTTCCTCCCTGGGCTGCACAGGAGAGCCACCCCTGAAGTTAGTGATGCTGGTGCCCCTCTCACCAGCACACACCCAGTGGCCGTCGTGAATGGTGTGTCTTCTAGACCTTCCATGGAACATAACCCTATGGCGGGTCTTCAGGCCTCAAATACTAGATCCGTTCCAGCACGTCTGCTCCCTAAGCTTTTTCATCCTGTTCGCTATTGTCTGATGTGGCAGTTCAGGCATGTCACACGTGCTCAGTGTGGGCCCTTGCTTTTTCCAGGCTTCTAGGAGCACTCGAATAACACATTTGAACCATCCCTGGGGCCCTTGCTGGAGGATCAACCCCGTATCCCAGGAGAGTGCCCCCAAGTTAATAAACTCTTGTCCAGTTTATATTCTGGCATCTTTGATCAAGCATATTCAAAATCGAATCCATGGCAACCTCTCCTGCTCCTGCCGGTATGTGCTGGCCATTAGTTTCTTTCCTCCCTTATGAGATCCAGCATGTTCCTGGCTGAATCGTGCTGTACCTTAGCCGTAGTTTTCATCCTGGCAGCCAGCAGAGGAGATGGGGACAGATTCTGGCCCCTGTCACCTTTTAGGAAGGAGTCTTTGCTTTGTCTTTCCTGGAGGCAGGTAGTGCTAGCTCTTAATGGGGGAGGGTGGGCCACCTTAGTATGGAAAACCAAAAATTTCGAAGACATCCACCATCCAAAGGTGCCAGATGTCCCCATTCCATGTGTCAGGGTTCTAGTCCAGGTTTTCTCAACCAGTGCCCTGACAATGACCTGACAGATCTACCTTGGCTGAAGTTTCTAGCCACCTGGCTCTGTAGAATGTAAGTTTTTGAAGCTCTGCATCTCTATTAATTTATGAGTTGGGTCTTAATCCTTCACTCCTCTCCTGCTGCAGGAGATAAGGACCTGTTCATAAGCTACCAAAGAAGCTGCTGGCTTTCACACTGTTTCAATTGTTTGGTAACTGCTGTTCCTTCCTTATCTCTCTGTAAAATGCCAATGCAGTTTAGTAACAATTAGCCCATTCCATTGTCCTTGTATGAATTGTTCCCAGGACTTTTCAAATGCCAGAATCGTTTCACTGGCCGGGTGGTCCCTCCATCAGATCATTCTCCTGTTACCACTGGTGAAAATTTTTCTGGCTGGAGACTATTCTTGTCTCTATTATTTTTCCTTCAAATTTTGCTTGCCAATTGAATGCTTCCTTCTTTGGTTCCTTCCTCTTGCAATACCTTGTCATCTACAACTAAGAAAGGCTTATTTGGTACTTTCAGCATTCTGCCTAGAAATCTCCTTCGCTACCTCCAACAAGTTCAGTAGGTACGTTTTCTATCTTCCAAGTACCCCAGGTGATAGCGTCATAAATTATTCCCCCACTGTATAACACAATGACCCTTTCTCCAGTGTCCAGTAGCAATTCCCTCCTTGCTTAGCCAGCCTCTACTAATAGTCTCCTGCTACCCTTCTAACCTCTGTCTGCTGCCTGGTCCCAATGCCAATGCCATGTGTTTTAGAGTTTAATTGTGACAGTGTCCCATTTCCATGTACCATGTTCCGTTTCAGTATCTACTGCTGAATAACAAATCACCCTAAAGCTTAGTGGTTTAAGACTACGAGGATTGATTAACTTCTCACAATTCTGTGGCTTAACTGGATGGTTGCTCTTCAGATTTGCCTGTTGTGCTGTATTCAGCTTGTGTTTGCCTTGAGGCTGGAATGGTGGTGAGGATAGAAAAGGGCCACATATTAAACCAGACAAGCTCAGGAAACTGAAAATAACCACATTACATGGTGTGAGCATAAAAAATTTCATAAGTAAGTGGGCCATGGTGGGAAGTCACATCTTTAGCTTTCTTCATAAAGTTAATCTGTGCCTCTAAGTGGGCCTGTCCATTGTCTTTTTGCACTAAGATGACATCATTGGAATGTCAGTAATCCCTTCCTTACTCCCTACCCCCACCAGAGCAGGAAAGTACAGAATCCCTCATTATTATTTTTGTCCCTTAACATCTCTATGTGAACTATTAACTATCCTGTACCCACCTATGTAAAAGAAATTCCTGTCTCTCCAATTTAATTTTCTCTAATCCCAGAGATTCTCCCCCTCACCCCCGCTTTGCTTTTTCCCACCCCCATGATCTATCACCAGTGGATTTCATGTAACCCTCCTCCTTTGATTCTATGTATAAAATAAGCTGCAAACCACCATTTTGCCGAGCAAAATCTCAACCCATTGAGATTTTGCTTCCCAGCCTTGTCTTCAGTTTGGCTCAAATAAACTCTTACAAATTTTCTCTCAGGCTGGATGCTTTTCGTCAACTGTCGACTGTTCCATGTAGTTTTAGGGCCTCTAGCCCCATGTGAACTCATCCTCAAGGATGCTAGGCCAGGCTTCTAACATGCAGCTGAATTTTAAGAGGGCCGGTGAGGAAACCATAAGACCTCTTAGGGCCTGAGCTCTGGAATTTACATACTGGCATGTTCTACTGGTCAAAGCAAGTTACAAAGCAAACCCAGATTCAAATGGCAGTTGGAGAAATAGCAACGCCTTTCAAGTGGGAAGAGCAATAAACACACATTGCAAAAGAGCATGGAGGGAGGTTGACTCACTGAGGCCCGTTATTTAAGGATCTACCGTGCTTTTGTTAAGTGTCATATGCCTGTTAGATACACAGGTAGAGAGATCACGGAGGCACTTGGCTGTAAGTGCCTTGACCCCAGAAGGGGCTTCAGGCCAGGGAAGTAAATCTGGGAGTCCTCCACATACAGACAGACATGACACTTATGTGAATCGTCCTGCCCTCCAGGTTTCTGCTTCCTCCTGAGTCTGGACTGTGGGCGGGGCAAGGTGCTTGCAGAGTGCAGCCCGAGCTGGGTGGGGGCTGGAGAAAGAGGAACATTCTATTCTTGTGGTGTCTCCAGGTCCACTTCCCCACATGGGCATAGAACATTCCACTAGCCCTCTCCTTCTCCTCCCACCTGATAGAGCCACAAGCGTTAGGGATGAGGTTAGGACAACTGGCCTGCATTCGGAGAACATAGGACAGGAAACCATTCCACTGCCTTTTTTGTCACCTAAAGAAAGGAACCCAGAAAAATGGGGACCGAGGCACCACCTTCTTTTTGTTGTATTGCATTTGCTGCCGGCCGGCCGGCCGGGAAAGCTTGGCAACAGCAACCAGATTCCCATCGCTGTCACTTCCGACAATTTCCTCTGATCCTTCATCTAGAAGACAGTAATTTGGGCATCACCCCACAGTGTCTGACCCAAACCTGATCACCCCTGTTTTAAATTTTCTGTGTTTCTTGGGAGGAAGGGGCTGTTTGCTGTCCTGGTTTTAGTATCTGGAAGAAGGAAAAGCAAGAATGAGGTTGAGTCTGGTATTTCTGAAAGAAGGTGATTTTAGAGCGATTTGAAACCAGTGGGAAAGACGGGAGATGACCCCACCTTGTCCAAAGCAGGAAGCCAAGAGGAGGCGGGATTCAGAGCTGAGACTGTTGCAGATCAGGAGTGCTGGGGCCGCCTGCCTGCTCTCTGATTTACTCTCCTCACCGTCTTTACGAAAATGCAAACTGCCCATGCCCCTTGTTTGTGTAGCTGCACCAACCTTCACGCTCCTGATAACTTAGGACTTGGGAATCAGTATTCCCCAACTGCTCCCCAACCTTAACACAGTTCTCCCCACACTTGCTAATTCTTCGAAATCCTATTTTTAAACCTGTCCTCCTAATGTTTGCGTTCTCCCCATGCCTGCCTCCGCCCAGGTTGGGTTGGGTTGGGGTGGGTGAGGGATGCAGAGGGTCTGGCTCTCTCTCTCCCTGCCTGAGCGGAGCTGGGTTGCTCTAATTGACCTCGAGGGTCTCAACTGTGCTAAGTTGGGTGTTTGTTAGATCTCGGTAGGCTTGTAATTAGTACAGAGAATCTAGGTCAGAGGCAACTGGTTGGAGTGATGGTCTCAAGAGGCAAGAATACAGGCGGGGAATAGCAGCCAGGTTCCTCGTTCTGTGGGTGGGGCGAGCCAGGGACAGGGAGCTGTGGGGCTGGTGTCATACACCAGACAAATAGACACAGGGTCACGTGCTGAAAGGCGCTGTAACTCGTGTGTGTGTGTGTGTGTGTGTGTGTGTGTGTGTGTCTCCGTGTGTCTCCTCCCGCATTTACTCGGGTTTCTTTCCAACCTCTCCATATATGGTGTGGCTCTAGAGCGGGCTGGGGATTGGCTGCTGTTGTTGCGAGACTGGGAGGTAGGAAGAAAGCAGAAAAAGACAGGAACCAGGCGAGGGAAGGGGGTGAGAAGGGGGAGGGGGCTGTTGCCGAGCTCTGAGGGTATAAAATGGGGCTGGTCTGCCTGCCTGTGAAGTTAAGAAAGGGGAGAGATTCTTTGGGAATGGTTTTTGGGGAAAATGAGGCAGAGTTTACTGTCGGCAGAGGGGTTGGGGGAGAGGGCAAGAGCTATTTCCCTAGGGTTAGAGCTCTAGGCTTAGCAGGGCATGGCTTGTGAAGAAGGCTGGAGCAGGAGTTAGAGGAACTTGTGAGGTTCCCCCCTTTTCTTTTCACTCTAAACAAGCTACAGCTATGCTGTGGAAATAGGGAAGTAGCAGGTTGACTCATCAGCTTTCCTTCCAGGTCAACACCTCAGACATTCTTCCCAATGGAGCAAGACCAGGATCGTTCCCCAAACCTCCACTTAACGATTGAATGAGGAAGAACAGGAGAAGTTGAGGAAAATGTCAATGAAATATGGAATGGCATTTCGTTTTTTACCTGTCTCTACCCCTCACCCCATTTCAAGCCTGCGTCTTGGATGTCCTCATCTCCCCATTGTAGAGTTTCCCTTTTCCAGTTCATTTGTGTAAGAAGCGAGTACAGCAGAGTTGTTGGGAGAGAGGAGGGAAGAATAAATACACATCCTGAAAAGTGTCTGTTGGCAACTGTGTAGCCAGCAAGTTGTCCCCCATGCCCCCCACTCAACCTACCCATTTATCCCAGAGCACAGTGAGTGGGAGGAAGTAAAGGAAATAGCGCAGGCAAAGAAATTGGAATGATGGAGTGAGGAAAGAGAGGTTCTGGGAGGAGGGTGATCGCTAGAATGACAACATTGTTGTCCTCCAGTCATAATGCCTGGGCTCACTCTTTGTTAACAGAAATCAGGTCAGCAGCCCACCGTCAGGGTACAATTTAAGCTATATTTTCTAGTGGGAAGCCTGGCTTTGTGCTGAGCTCTGAAATTCTTGAAGACAGGAGATCACGCTTCCCCCGTTTCTCTCTCTAGCCTTGAGCACAGCACCTGGCCCTTTCTCCTTGAAGAAGGAGCGGTTATGGGCACAGCCTGTGGGCCGGACAGCTCCCGGACTAGAGCAGAGTGAGTGATTAACGCCATGCTATAGGCCTCATTCACGCTGTCCTCCTGCCACCTGAGCTAGCTGTTCCTCGCCCACTGAGTGAAACTAATAATAGCAGCTACCGCTGCCCTTCACTGAGTGCCAACAGCCATTTATCAGCTGTCAGGCATTTTCCATAGGTTGTCTTTACCCCTCCAGCAGTAACTCTCCCTGTTGCAGGTGAGACAACTGACACCCAGAAAGCGTGTGCCCTGCCCAGAGCCTCATAGCAAGTCAGAATTTGAACCCAGATCTGTCTGGTTCCAAAGTTGGGCTCATTTTGCCACCTTGTGGCTGGTTCTGGTGCCCGAAGACCCTGGAAACCCGGTGCCCAGCTCTTGGCCTCCTGGGATCCCGTCTTTCTCTTCTGCTTCCCATTGCCTGTCATCTCCTCCCCAGTGTCTGTCTCCATCCTCTAGCTCCCCCGGGAGCCACAGTTGGCATGTTGGGGTATACATGCCATTCTTGCTTATGTCGTTCTTCATCATGTGGGAGCGACAAGGAAGGAAAAGAGAGAAAAGGGAAAATGCTGGTAAAATAAAAGTAATAAAGATGGAGACTATAAAAAATATTGTTTTAACCTAGACTTTTCACTATTATTTCAGTAACCTAGAAAATGGGTGGGTCTGTTGACCATGCTTACCGTTTGGGAGAGTGAAGCATGCTGGGAGGACAGAAGTCTGGAGACCGATTCCCTCACCTGCTACCCCAGGACACCCTGGGGGTGACAGTTAGGTGGCAGTCTTCCCTCAGGAGGATATGTGTTCCTTAGGGAAGAGGCTAGTTTGGATGACTGACAGGCTAGATCTAGAGAAATCTTCGTGACCGAGGTGGGGACTAAGAGCAGCAGTCTCTCTTCCCCAGAGACCTTTTAGCTTGGAGAGATTCCACCATCTTGCTTACGTGGGTTGCGGGAGTAATGTCAGAGCAGAATAGGAATTGGAGGATTTTCCTTCCATCCCTCCTCCCTCATCTTCCTGAATGTCACGTTAGGGCTGCCTCATGGCCAGGCTCTACAGGCAGTTTGTCCATATTTCCTCCCCTCACCCCTAGAGAAGCTCTAGAGCTTAACTCTTGGAGGTGAGAGGAGACCTGTGGAAGCAGATCAGGAAGGGGGGGGGCAGTGTTGTAACCCCTCATTGACTTGGTTCCTGAGGCCGTCCCCTTTCCCCAATCTTCCCTATCTCGCCTTCACAACTCTTCTTCGGGCCCCATCACTGTTACTAAACCTGAGCTTCGAAACTTCAGAGGAAAGAAACAAGCAAAATGATTTGTGTAGGAGCTACCAGACAAGAATGCAGGGGAGCCTGGCAGCTCCAAAGGGGCCCCGGGGGTGGGGCAAACATACAGAAGTTTCTCTAAAATTGGGGCTTGATTAGTGTTGGAAGAGGTTTGAGGAAGGAGAGGGAGAGGCTACAGGAAATCTAGCTTGGCCGAAAGAGGAACCTGAGCACGTGTTCGGTTTTCCCCTTCATCTGATCCAGCTTGCATCACAAATCAGTTTCGTTCTTAGTTTGGTTCCCCTGTGCTAGGACCCCTAGCCAAGTGACCAAGCCAACTGCATCCATCCAACGCTGTATCTTTGAATCAGTGTTGGGAAGGGTCTGGGAGATGAAGGGAAGAAACCCATCAAACACGAAAGCTGGGCAGCTGAATCTCAGTCAGAGACTGCTATGACCGAGAAGCCAGTGTCTGGCAGGGAAGACTCCAATTGCCCAAATCCTCAGGCCTGGGATAAATTTCACTTCTGTGAGCAGGGACAGGTGGCACTGGCTTCCACAACCCTGGAGCTAGAGCTGGGCAGCTGAAATTCCACCCTCAGATTGAAAACCTGGATCGGGACATAAGAGAAAACACGCCACATGACCCCCCCTCTCCTCCCCCCCCCAAGCCTATACATGTCCCTGGGCGCGGCAGTACCCCCCCAGTACATCTCAGAGGGGTGGGGTGTGGGGGATGGTCACACTGTGCCTTTTATTAGCCTCTCTCTCCAGCCAGGGGAAAGCTTCTTAATACTGCTGTAGGGGTCACCTCCTCCTCAATCGGAGGCACCTTCGGTCTCAGAGTGATGGAGGTGGGTAAGGAGGGTCATACATCAGCAAGAGCAATGAGTTTGATTGTGGTTTTTTTTTTCATTTTTTGTGTGAGGTAAATAAAAAAGGTTTATCCTGCAACAGCTGGAGATCAGAGTCTGTGCACGCCCCCAAGTTCCAGGCCCTGTCCCCTTCCTTCACATCAGGCTCTTCCGGTACTGACTGTGCTGGGCGGTCTGTCTGAGGTGGGAGTCGGGGGTCTGCAGGTCCATCTGTCTGTACAGGTCCCTCAGCTCCCTGACTTCCTGCAGCACCCGCTTCGCCTGGCTCCAATTCGACGACGCCTCTCCCAGCAGCCGCTCTGTCTCCAGCAGCAGCTGCTCTGACTCAGAATCGGGAGGAGACCGAGGGGGGTCCTTGGCCTTTCGCTTCCCATCTCCCAGTCCTTGAACCTCTGCTAGCAGCTCCTGAGTCTTCTCCAGTTTCCTTGCTACCAGGTCCTGGATCCGGGACAGCTGCCCCGGGTGGGGTGGGATGAGGGTTTGGGGATCCTCGGCCCGCACTTGGAGAGTGCAGGTTGGAGCAGTGTCCCGCTGAGACAGGATCTCCTCCAATGAGGCACAGCGGGCTTTCTCTGTGGGGGTCAACTTCTTGGGTGCCTGCGGGGTGTAGGTGGCCCCCTTGTCTGGCTTTTCCCAAGGTCGGGGAAGGCCGCCTGCACGGTCCGAGGAGGGCTGGATGCGGTCCGAGTCTGCCCTCCGTCGGCTGCCTGCCAGCTGGGCCACAGACTTGTCCAGGTCGACCCGAAAGCTCTCAGCACAAGAAGTGGGTTCCTCGGGGGAAGGGTCCTCCTCCTGGATCAGGTCCAAGGTCAGCATCCCATCCGAGGTAGAGGTCGAAGCCTGGGGAGGGAGACAGGCAGTGAGGGGGGGAAAGTGCCATGAGCTGGCATTTCAGGAGTGACCGCCTGAGGAGGAGAGAGCGGTGTGGCTTCTCCTCCGCATGCCTTCCCTGAAGAGAAGCCCGCCCGCCCTCCCCAAGGTGCCCTTCGACTCCAGTCGCTATTTCTTAATCCTTGGAGAATGATTGGAGCTTCTTTTTCTTTTATTTTTCTGTGATTTAAAATCATTTCTCCTGTTTGTTTCCCCTATACTCCACTTTACTAAGAGCTTCCTGAAGGCTGTCGTTTTCCTCTGTATTGTGGACTCTGAGCATGCCCTGGGGTTGACACTCACAGGATGCCGCACGCGGCTCCGTGACACGCGGCTCTGTGACTGTCCCTTTCCGTCAGCATCCTCGGAGCCGCACACCTCAACCCCCTCTGCTACTGGCACCTCAGAACGCCTTGCCTTGTAATACAACTGGTTCTCCTATTTCCAGAATTCCGTAATACAAAACAAGAGATGCAGGGGACATACGTTGTTTCAGACACCCTTCCGGCAGGCAGATCACTGCCCCACTGTACAGGTGGAGACATGCAGCTTCCAGGACCCACAGTGGCTGAACTGCAAGGCTAGTGCCCAACCCGGTCTGACAGATTCCAAAGCCTTGTTCCTTCTTCCATCCCTGACCGCCTCTCTCCCTAAAGACTTAGAAGGAGAGGCCCAGTGTGTGTATTAGGGGCCCACTGTGATCCTTCCTTCTCTGATCGCCTGAGGAACTAATGCTGTTACCCGTGGGACAGCAGGTCACCAGACAGTCACTTATACTGCCTTTTCACTTACCCTGTGGGTATACCTCATTTTCCCCAAAGAAAAAGTCATTTACTGAGGGCAGGGACTTTTGATCTCAGTACATGCTGAATAAGCACTTTTGAATTGGAGGCACCAAGCTGGTTTCCTGATTCCGGAGGGAGGGACTTCCCAGCCTTGGACCTCGGTTATCACAAAGGCCTCTGGTGGGCCCTCTGAGATCCAGCCCTGAGATGGACAGACATGGAACAGACCCCTCAGCAACTGTCACTTTCTTATAGTCTTACATACCACGGCCATTAGGTGTCCTCGAGTAGGGGGGCGGCGGGAGTGTTGGATTTTTGCCCTGTCTCGAGTGGGGTGGGCAAGATAGCTGTCCTCTTCAACGGTGACCTGAAGAGAAGCACTGTGAGTCATGGGACTCTGTTCCAACCCAGCATCCCCCGGGGCATGAACATGCCTGGACTGAGACATCAACCCACTCCATGACCTGCTTCTGAGCAAAGCCAAGGGCAAGGGGCGTACTGGGTATGAAGGAGCTCCTCACGTTGGCCCCAGTCTAGCCCCTGTGTTGGACTGGGGAAAGAGCTGGCAGAAGACTTAGAGGGCAGAAAGAGGGTTTTCAAAAGGGAGCTGGTGAGGGACAAAGTAAATGGGGCCCGCGCCATAACCTTCCCTCTTTAATGGGTCACAGCTGCTCCCTCTGCCCCCATGTCCCTCTCCCCACCATGAGCCCCCTGACCTCATCCAAGATGCGGTTCTTGGCGCGGGTGATAGCGGAGTTGAGGGCATTGATCCATGACTCCTTCTCTTCTGGACTCACTGCCAGGAAGATCAGGTTGGGCGCCTGTGGGGGAAGATTCTCGTTTCAGCCAGGGTTTTAGAGTTGGTGCCTCACCTTGACAGTGACGAAATAAGAAATTATTATCTCATTCTCTTAGATCCTGCTCCTGGAAGGAGACAGAGTCCGCTTCCAGAATCACCCACACCTTAAGGAAACCAGCCTCTATACCTGCAAAAGGCCACGGCCTGCAGGTTGTTTTAGAAATGACCAGGGAAGAGCTAAGAAGGGCAGGGGATATTAATACGGCACTGGAGATAATTAGGGGAGGTTTGGTAAAAGACAGGACTGAAATAAAGATTTTTAAATGTTTGAAGAAATAGAATGTGATAGGAACAGCTTCCCTCAGACAAGAAAAATTAGATTCAGAAATTCAACCACCTATCATGGTACTGGGAAAAGTGAGTTTCTCCCCAGAGATGTGTGTGTGTGTGTGCATGTGTTCATGTGTCCACACAAAGAGGATGGGGGGGGGGAGGGAGGGAGGGAGAGAGAGAGAGAGAGAGAGAGAGAGAGAGAGAGAGAGAGAGAGAGAGAATTTTCGTTTGAAGGCTGGCTTGCCTGGAGGGAAGGAAGTGGCCACAGTATTCCCAGGTTAAATAATAAAAGCAGGCAGGACAGCAGTAATTCAGGGCCTCTGAGTCAAGAGTGCTGAGAGACAGACAGACAGAAAGACAGAGGTGTGGAGGGGAGGCATTTTTCCCTGCCCCCCACTCCTGACCATCGGTGTTCCAGTGGCCCAAGTGCCAGGAGAAACGTACCGTGTTCCCGGGCTGTTTGGAGTGGGCAAGCGTAAACTTGCTATGATTTTTCTTGCTCCTGCTCTTGGATTTCCGGAGCTCTTCACACTTCTCATAGTCACTAAGGTCAAACACCTCTTGAACATTTTTCTCATCTTTCACCTAGGGGAGGGTTGGAAGTGAGGTGATGAGGATAAAATTACTTAGTCCCTTCCCCCAAATTGTTAGTTTAGAGCCATCTTGGGAACCAAAGGAAGCCTGAGGAGAGGTGAGGGCTGACAAGACAGGAAAAGGCTGTCCCACCCAAGGGCCACAAAGGCCACAAAGGGCTGACAAATGGGACAGCCCCCAAGTCCTGACTCCTCAGGTGGGTTTCCATTGAAACCCTTTATCCCCACTCTCCTCAGCCACCATTTCCAAAGCCCCACTATGTCTCTCTTCACCACGACCCCCACTTTGTCCTTTGAAAGATATGGCTTACACGGCTAACAGGTTAATCCTATCATCCTGAAGTAAGCAAGACCCGGTGGCCCTGATTGTCCAGAGGGGGTAGATGAAGGCAGGGCCAATGTCAGGGAGTGTCTGGATGCCATGAATGGCTGCCTTTGGCTTCCCCGTGTCTTGTTTCTCTTGTCACATTGTTGCTTTCTTCCCCCACCTGGCTCTCTTCTTGAATATGTGCTGGTGTAAAGACAGTCATCTATCTACCTCCTTCATTTCAGGAATTTCAGCGCCATAGGAACAGCAGTCCTCTGAGGTTCAGTCTGTTCAGACAAGCTGGAAAACATACCTGTGGTTCCTACCTCTCCTCCCTCCCCTGCCAAGGTACTGTGACAACCCCACTGAGCTCCCCCAGGCTTGAAGAGCCATTTCAATCATCCACCTCTCTCTAGGCAAAGATGCACTTACACTCTCTCTGCGGGACTAAATTTCAGACTTGGAAAAAAGCATTCTGCTACCTCTTTCCATGATTCCATTTTGAGAGCCTAAGTCCCCTTACTGCCAGGAAGTTCTTCCTTGTGTCTAAACTTAGCCCTTCCTGCTTGCAGTATCAGATAGATGTGCACCCTGGTTCTACCCTCAGTAGAACTCCCTTGCTGAGTGTCTAACCAGACACAATTCTATCTACAGCCTGCAGCTCCAGCCAGCATTTTCTGAGTGCCACAAAGCACATCCTGTTAGCTTTCTTCCAAGGTCTGTTCTCAACCTCTTGGAGCTTTCTCTCCTCTCCCCTAAGGTAGCCCCACAGCGCTGGTCCTCAGAAGCTGTGGCTTGCGGACTATTCGCCTTGCAAGGAGCAGAGACTCAGGCGCTGGCCCAGATGAAGCAGCCTGTGATTAGAAATCCCTTTCACCCCCCGCTGCTTGAGCCCAGGGTTGGAAGAGCCTGGGAAGGAGCTGGTCCCATTTCCCTAGGACAAGAGATGAAAATTACCAGCACTTGTCTTGTTAAAACTAAACAGATGAAAGTAGCCCCTCATCTTCCTTGGAAGGCGTCTACTTTCCCTGACTGGAATTATTTCACACAAAAGTCCCCACTTGCCAAGCTCTGAAATAGGAATTACGGGTGTGGAGGTGACTTCATCTATCTTCCTGGTTCTCATCAGCCTTAAAGTGGGGGGGGTTTCTCTCTTCCATCGCCCAGCCCACCGCTGGTCTTCATCTGACTTGCTGCTGCTGGACCCAGGGGGTTTAATAGATGAGGAGAGCCAATTACACAGCCCCACTCAGGTGAATGGCTGCTCGTATATCCACTCTGTTTCCACAAGGCTCCTTCAGGGCTCTCCCCTGTTCAGGGCTCCCTGGTTTTGGACTGGGAAGGGACCAGAGGCCTTGAAGGATTGTGGGTGGAAATGGACAAGATGCTGGGAAGGGGTGTCTGAGAACAATTCCCAGAAACGTGGGCAGGGATGTAGGGTGATGCATCACTCCTCCTCTCCCCGCCTTCCGCAGAGTTGAGACTATCAGCAGAGGCCAGAAATCTTGGAGAGGAAAGTGCTGGGTGTGTGTATGTAGCCAGGGGAAGAGAGTTACTTGTTCTGTTTTCCTTAGGGGAAGGGAAGGGAAAGGAAGGGGAGGGAGATATTCTGGCTTGGACACAGCTGATAAGGAGCTCTGGGGAGCAGGGGACATTGACAGAGCTTAGCCCTTGGAAGGGCAGGGGTAGGAGACGGCGCAAAGCAAGCAGTAGGACGGGTATATTCCGGGTCCAGGGAAGATGGACACCTCCAAGACCCTTGGTCTTCACTGTATTGCTTTCCCCCATCTAATTCCCAAAGTCTCATTGATAATTACCCATCTTCCGAAGTCAACCCTTCCTTTCCCGATTCTTTGTCCCTGGCCCACAGAAAGGGATTTTTCCCATGCTTGCCAATAAAGATGCCCAGAATCCAATTTCTTCCACCATGAGGGCTCCCTATACATCAACTCCACATCCATAAGGTGCCCTTTGAGGATGAGGAAAGCAATTATTAACAACAAATACAGAGGCTTTCTTTGATGGAGACCTGCCGATGTGAGGGGAGCTAACAAAAAAGACTGGCATATTCTAGGGGAGAAGGTTAGGCATTTTCTTGCATTAACACGTACATGACAAACATTACACTGTGTATTTCTTGTTCTAAATCTTGACTTCTTTCTCCTGGCTCTGGAAGTTTGGGGAAACGGACAGAAGAAAGCCCAGAGTTCTCTGTCAGTTTCACCTTTAGCCCAAGCCCACTGTAGCACGCATGCAAACTGGCTCCAGAGAAGAGTAAACTCAATAGGTTCTGACCCTCTTCTCTTAGGCCCTTCTCTGTAGGGGCAGGTGGCCCCGGGACCAGTCAGATGCTCCTGACTCATAGGCCACCAGGCGTCCTAGGCTGAGGTCATTCCATCCTCTCGCCATCTCGGTATTCCTTCCTCTCCAAACAAGGACCAACCAGGCTCCCCCAGGCTCTGTCTGTTCTTTGGACAGATACAAACAAGAAAAAAATGTCTTGTTCTGTCTGCCCTTTTACCATTCTCAGGTTTCCCCTTTGATGTGTGGGAAGTTCTCCCTGATTGCCCACTAGAGTTTCCTGCCATGAAGTTCGGGGAATATAGGAGATACACTTTGACACTTGCTGTTTGTTTGTTTTATTAATGGAAAGCTAGTAAATTGTGGAAAAACTTTCTGTAGGATTTGGGATTGGTCAGAGGTGACCCTTAAAGATACATCTTCCTGTTAGTCTTCTCTCACCTCATGCCATCACCAAGTTCTCAGCTTAGCGTAAACAGCAAGGTTTAGACACCCTGAGGAGGGATCTCTTTGGCTCTGGCACGGCTTAGTACTTCCCTAGTTGTGTCAGGAGACGTTCGGTTCAGATGAACACTGCTTGTGGGTCTGTTTCAATACCATAAAAGGCTTTATTTACCTAAATATAGTCTACTGCAGAAAGCAGAAGAGGTTAGAACTCAGGGCGGACCTGCCAGTTAGCCCTGTGAGGGCTCACGGAATCGGGGGAGGGGGGGCCACCTACCAGGGGAACACGGCTTGTGTACCAGGCTCTGCTGCCACGGCACAGACGCAGGGACCAGAGTGACTTCTAACCCATGGAAAGGCAATTTCTCAGTATTACTACGTGTTACTGAGCCCAAGCAGCAGATAAAAGGGAGAACAGTTTGGATTCAGTGGTCTGGGCTCAGATTCTGACCCAATGTAGACTGTGGTTTTCATTTCAACTGTAGAGCCAAAGACAGAGAGACATACGGGGGTCCATAACTCCATTTTTCTCAGATACAAGTAGGGGTGGGCAGGAAGGGAGTGAAGAATGAGTTCCTTGCTTCTTTTTTTCAGTGGAGTCGGGGGTGGGGGAACACAGAGCATCCCGGTTCATCGGCTTCCACAAAAATAACTGTCTGCCACTCACAGATGCTCTACCTGAGGTCATATGAGACTGACCCAAGGCTGCATGTGTGTTTTCTGCGATTCCGGGCAGCTGTGCTGCTATGACCCGTGTATGCCCCTGCTAGAGACAGGAAGGGGGGGGCTAGCTGGGCTGGGGTGGGGGAACAGGAAGAGGTGGAGAATAAGCTGCTGTTCACTGAGTGTTTCAGCAGCAACAGCAAAGAAAAAAATCTACGCTCAGCCAGAGGCCAGGATAGGGTAGGGGATAGCGGGGGTCACTTAGAACCGTGGGGACATCTTGGGAGGGGGTTATCATAGTCAGGTATTTGCAAAGAAAAGTCATTAAATAAGATGCATACTCAACTTCTCATTCTAACTCAGGTCTCCTCACTAAAGGGTGACCTTCTCTGCAGATCTAGGATGGGCTAGAGACGAACCAGACTATTGAACTTGCTTTTGCAACAAAATGGGGGGTGAGTTATGGGGGAGACTGGAGGTAGATAACCCCCCTGTGGAGAGACAGAGTGGGGACTAAGAAAATAGGGAGAGTTGGAGGCAAAGGGCACCTACCTCCTTCTCAGAGATGTAGAGCTGGTCCCCTTTCAGCACCACATAGCGGTTTTTCCAAATCTCCCTGAAAATCCCTTTCCCGCAGAATTTCCGGACCCAGCCGACCTTCTCGGGCGGAGCAGACTGATGATTTCCATCCTGAGGCCCCTGCCCCGGGGGCAAGAGAAGGACGGGCGCTTAAGTGATCACAGCTTTTTTCCTCCTCTCCATTCCCAGACTCGCGACCCTCCTCCGTCGCCCTCTCCCCTTCTTTCCGGGGACCGCCCCGCCGAAGGCTGGAGTCCGGGAGCCCGACGTCCACTCCCCACTTCCTAAGAGGTTCTCACTCGGAGGGACTCTCCCTCGTCGCTCCCCTCCCCCTCCTCCCAAATAAACAACTGCCACCGCGGGAGGAAGGGGCCTGAGCCGAGGTGGCCTTCGGCTTGCCACCGGCCCCCGCCCCCTCCCCCAGCCTCTGTCCTCGCAGCGCCGGATTAACGGCGTTTTATTTTATTTCTCATTGTCTCCTCGCCGCCGCAGAGCGCGATGCACACGGCTGCCGGCCGCCCGGGGACGCGAGGCTGGGGGTCGGGCGCAAACTACGCCAAGTGACACCCCCACCCAAGTAAACACACAGGAGCCCCCCCCAGTGCCTCCGCGCGGGGTCGGGCGCACGGCGGACGGAGGGCACCGGGAGCCGCGGGAGGGCGGGGGCTCGCGCAGGGCGCCCGGCCACTGGCAGCCCCGACGGGCCGGGGGCCCCGAGCACAAAGTCGGCCGCGGGCGCGGGGCCGGCGGGCGCACTCACCCTCTTGGTGGAATTGTTCTTCTTCATCATTCCGGGGGCCGCGGCCAGGGGCTCCTTCCCGGGGAGGGTGGCGGAGATGCCCCCGGCGCCGCCGCTCCGCCCGCCCTCCCTCTGGAGGACTCGCCTCCTTTGTAGCTCTGGTTACACTAAGGGCCGGCCTCCCCGGCGCTCGCACACACGCGCACGCTGGCTCCCCGCCCCTCGGCGCCCTCCATCCCGGCGCCCACGCGGCCCGCTCCCCCGAGCGCCCGCCCGCCCGGCCCCGCCACTCCCGGGGCCCCGCGTGCTGTGGGCGGCCGGGCCCGCGCCCCGCGATTCCATCCAGCGCCGCTGACGTTGCGAGTTGAGAGTAAAGGGCGAAACGCGCAGCCCGAGCTCGTGCGCTCCCCCCACCCTCCTTTGTTTCTGACTCACTGAGGGTGAAGAAGACAGACCCACACCCAGCCCGAGACCCAGACTCAGACTGGCGGCCGAGCGAGAGGTGGGGCCAGGAAAGGCAGACCGGCCCGACCTGCCGAGGGGGCAGCCGAGGCAGATGGAGCGGGTAATAGACAGAGGTTTATGAAGCCCCGGGATAACCTACATGGAGATCGTCTCCCTCCCAACCCAAAACAACAACCAGCGCGCGAGCTGGGAGGGCGCGTCACCAGGAACTGTCGTCTGGAATTCACAGTCCCCAGGTGGGAGAGACAGTGGCCTAGGCAGGTCAGATGATGGAGAAAAGTTTTATGCTTTGGAGGGCATCTGTGCATAGGGGACACAGTGGGAGAGAGTTAATACTAATGCCCACTTCTGGCAGTTTACAAAGCCTTGGGCCTTACTGGAGCCTCTTATTCAGGAGAATAACCCTAAGTGTGAGGTGGATGTTATGATCTCCATGGCACAGAGAGGAAAGTGAGGCTGAGAAGGGGTTTGCAGACGCACCGTAAGTGCTGGCAGGAATAGGACCCCGTCCCCAAAGCGGGGTCCGTTATACCAAGTGGCTTTAGTGTCAGCTCCAGGCGAGGCCTCAACTTCCTGCTACCTGGATCTCTCTCCCCGCCGCACCACAGGGAAAAATCCCATCCTGTCTGCCTAATGGACTCAACGGGAGGGAAGGGCGCAGTGTCCACTGGCCGCCCCGACTGGGGGCTCCTCCTCCACTAGATCTGCTTAGAGCCACAGACCAACAGCTTAGTAACTTCATTTTATTTGTCAATACTCATTTAGGGGGAAGAGGGGAGTCAGGAAGCCCAGGTTTTGGGTGCTGGTTTCATCACTGTCAGGCCTTTGAGTCACTGAAATTCTTTAGGCCTCCGTTCCTCCACATATTAAATGGTGAGGGATAAGACAGCCAGTTCCATCAACAAGGAAAGTCAGAGCAATATAGGAGACGACCTGTGAAAAGTCTTTTGAAAGTATAAATATTGTACTCCATGGCTAATAAAATCCTGGTACAGAGGAGCAGTAAAAAGGAAGAACCCTCTTCCTAGAGATGTGTCAAGATAAAAGAAAGTGTTGGCCAAATTTGTGCTTTGAGGAGTGGAGTGGTCTTGGCATTTTCTGGTATCTGTCAAATGAAGGAAGGGACTTCTCTTTTTCCAGCACTCTCTTGCCCCCTAATCCAGTAATATTCCTCTTAACCTATTTTCATTTATCATACTAATTAATTCCTCTATATAAAAACTGATAGAGGAATTTATCCTTTCAAAATGCTCCTATATATCATTTCCTTAAATCTTTAGTGCCACCTTGTGAGGTATATGGAACAAATATTATTCCCACTTGGAAAAGGAGGAAACAGGGCATGCAAATCAACCGACTTGCCCATGTTTACACAGGAAATTACACTAAGTGGGTTAGAATCCAGGTTTTCTGACTCCAGTCTACTGTTTAGGCTTCGTATACACACACACACACGCACACACACGCACAAGCACACGCACACATACACACATGCATACCCGTCTTCTCTTCCCACCATCCTCTCCCTTTCTCACCATCTCTATTTCCCACCCTGTGTGTTTAGAAAGTGATTTTAAAAGAAGGAGAAAATGCGGGGCATCTTTGTAAGTGAGGAAGCAAAATGCCCCAGTGAGCTGGTAAGAAAAGTAGCCTACGTGATCTCTGGAGGGCTTGCTGGCCAGGCAGGTAGGAAAGGTTTGGATTTATAATATAAATAGATTCTGGTTTATGGAAAAAAGTAATTCATGACGTGCCCCACTCATCCTCCTCCTTTGCCCTCCTTTTAATGCCTCCTGTCTGCGAGGTCCTGGGGTCCTTGGGTGCTGGCTGCATCAGGCAGGAGTGGGAGCTTTGTGGAACATCAGGCAGAGAGAGTGACTGCTAAAATATCAAAACCCTTCAAAGTAATTTTCAGATTCCAGAACAGATGCATGTGGGCTGGAGAACCTTCCTTGCCTATCTGCTCCTTAAGATGTTACATAAATCTGTTTTTTCTCTCTCTCATTAACCTGCATTGCTACACTGCCTCAACCAGCCTGCTCCTACCTTCCCTCACACTGTCTCCCTTTGTCCTGTAGCTCTCCCCTCTTTCCATCCGCCACACTCTTCCCCTGGCCTGTTCTTTAAGCTGACCTCTCTCACCAGGTGAACCTTAAGGCACTTGAATTGGGATCTAGGAATGGGGACTGTTTCCAAAGGGCAAGTCTTAGGTGGGACATCTGAGTAAGGACTGCAGGGCTCCCTTACACATTTTCACAGCACTCTGCTCAGGGAGCATGACACCACCATGCACACCACCACAATAACTCAAGCCAGTTTCTCTGTGGTGGAGACAAGATACTGGGAGGACTGGGTGGTGGGGTTACCTCCCGAGCTGCAGCACCCTGGGTAAGACACAACGGCCACTAGCTTCAGTCTTCAACCGGCTCTTTTGTAAGGAATTCCACTTACGGGAGGGAGAAGGGAACTGTCAGAGGTAAGGACTCGTGAATTGCCTACAAGTTTACTGGGCAGAAACTATTATCCAAACAGTTGTTTAGCTAAAAACAAGTACCTTGGCTTTTGTAGAATAAATGGGACATAGAGGTTGTGACTAGGGCATTTCAGTCTACGGAAGAGAGGTCAGGAAAAGCATATGGGACCTTAATTAAAATGATGTTTTTAAAGGGAAAAAATAAAGGGCCAGTAATAACGTAATCAGCACTGTAAATCTTAAATTAAAAATATGACTCTTTGATCCTTTAATAAAGAAATGCCAACTTCTGGCATCAAACATCCAGAGGGTAGGGCTGTTTTCTTAGCCTTTTTGATATTGTTACTTGACTAGGCACAGTGAAAGCAGACGAATAACGAGGAGAATGGTATAAGAAAAGTCTCTGTTTTTATTCTTCTTATTCCAAAGAGTTATCTTGCCAAGAGGAAGGGAAGCATAGGTAATCCTGCTTGGAAGAGGGAGGTTTCTGTTGATTTGGAAAGACTATGTAACTTGTAAATGGTGCATTTAAAACACTGCCTCCCTAAGTGAAGTCTCTCTCACTTTTTTAAAAAATGAAGAATTAAAAAAAGAAAGTACCTAAGGGGACTGCAACGAAAAGAAAAGAATTTAGATCTTAGCTCTTAGCTCCAATGTGGATAAAAGCCTACGACTTCACGAGTGCAAGGTAAAAAAACAATGGCTGAGAGCTGAGAGGAATTTTAGCTTTTCCATTTCCTGAACTGCTGATTAGGGCAGTGGGAGTATTGACAGGAATCCTGTCATTTTGCACGGTGATTCTGTATCCCCAACTTGGAGACAGGAATCAATCTTATTTACTATTATTAGTCAATTTTATGGAGTGTTCAGATGTTCTAGGTGCTGTGTATGTATTATCTCATCTCATTTAATGCTAACCATCCTATGAGGAAGGTACTTTATTACTCTCATTTTATAGGTCAGGAAACTGAGCCCGGAAGCGACTTAAATGACATTCCCAAAGTCACATAACTGACATAGATTTGAGCTTTGGCTAATCTATGCTTGAGAATGTTTACCAACATAAAAGAGAGGTAAAAAGTATCCTACCACTTAAGGGAAGAGAGGTTTATTCTGTCATTTTGCTGGAGGAATTTTTCTTGAAAAATGGTTTTGGATTTTGGAGGCAAAATAAAATGCTTAAAAAAACACTCCCCCCAAAAAACGGAAAAGTGCAATAAGATAAAGGACTTAACAGGGAACCAGGGAGGGATTGCACTGTGGTGCTTTTGCTATGATTTGAGGACACCGTCATTTCCTGGCACTAATGACAGCATCCCTTTCCATTGCTTTCAAGAGAGGTGGAATTGACACCAGAATTTATTATTTGCCTTTACACACTTTAAATATCCTTTGGGCAGAGGCAAGGCCTTCCCCACGTTTGGTGCGAAGCAAACTCATGCCTCATCCCATGAATTCCCATAAATAGTCATTAACCTCAAAGAAACAAAAACAAATCACTTGTATCTTTTCACAAAATGGATTTTTATTACAGTCATACATGGTTTCAGTGCCACAGAAAATTGCAATGTAGGGACAGACAATTTTTTGGATGGCTCTCTACAGAAACATGACGAGTTTTCAGAAATGAGTTGGGCAGGAATGTGGTTAATGAAAAAAGTGAAAGGGGTCAAGAGGAGAGAGAGTGTAGCACATGCATCAAATGATTACTTTTAAAAACTCCTCTAAGCTCTGATAACCTTTTTCTCAAGGAAGGTCCCGAGAAAATTCATCAGAAACGGAAGTGATTGTGCTACTAAACACAAGGAATACATGTATTTATTTATTTGCTAAAGAAACCACGAGAAAAGTGGGTTGGGATGGGCTCAGACTTACTCCCAGCTCATCGCTGGGAGTCTTGGCGTCTGTGCCAACAGTTCAGGAACCAGCAGGCTAGCTGCAGACGGGTTGTCAGAACAAGCACAGAACCCAAGTCCGTGCTCCGTTGTCTCCGGTCAGTGGGAAAGCCTGCAGCGCGGCCAGAGGAGACTGTGCCATTGTCTTCACCTCTCCATCACCATTTCACCTTCTGCTTGCTGACCTCGCCATGAGCTGAGAGCTCTCCTTGCTTCGGCTGTGCACTCCAGAAGCCAGAACTTCCTCTAGGAAACTGACCGGTAGATTTGGGGTTACTCAAAGGAAAAACAAAAGCATCTCCAAAACCAGACTATTTTGCTCATGACATCTAACTAGATGGGAAGACATCGTGACTAGTACGCAGGAAGCGCTGGTCTGATATTTGGGCGCAGAACAGAACCATCAGTTGAGCACTGAAACATCCAGACTAGGAGAGCCCTTGGTGCTCTTCTTCTCACCGTGTTTTCCAGCGTTAAACTTGTAAGATCTGTTAAGACTGGTATTGCAAGGTTGAAACGTCTAGTGAAGAGCCCAGAACTTTTCAGGGCAAGGCAGCTACATGAACTCAGAGCCACGTTACATCAGCACCTCTCATCCATGCGTACTCTTGGAACTGCCTCCCAACTTGTTTTGTGCCTCTAGTCTCTTCTTATCCAATCTATGCTCCAAAGTGGCCCCAGAGTTCATTTTCTAAAATACAGATTATGTCCTATTGCATACGCTCCCCTCTTCTGCTTTAAAATATTTCTTTTGCTTACAGAATAATGTACAGATTGAAATTCAAGGCCCTTTATAATGTGGCCTCTTTTATTTATTTTGTTCTAAGAACTGTGTTAAGCCATATGTTTATGTGTGTGTATATATGTGTGTATGTGTGTTGTGTGTGTGTATATACATATATATGTGAAACAGATGCTACTTCCCTCATTTAAAAAGTGAAGAAACTAAATTATAGAGAGGTTAAGTAACTTGCCAAGGTCCCAGCAGCTAGTCAGTGGCTTAGCTGGGTTGAAACCCAGGCTCTGGAATCCGTGCCCTCAGCACCACACATTTCCCACCATGCAGCCCACGCGCCGTTCATGCCCAGCCTCTCACTGTTCCCTAAGCATGTCGTGAGCTTTCATACCTTCATGCTTTGCTCTGATTATGTCCTATGTCTGAAATGACAGACTGCCCTTCTCCTTCAGATGAAATCCTTTTAAGACTGAGGGTTAAAAGTCACCTTTTCTGTGAAGGTGTCCCAGACTCCTCCATGTCCCAGACTCCTCCATGCTGCACTAATGATGCCAGCACTATTACCGCTTGGTCCTAGTGCCCATTTAGCACTGTATTAGTATGAATTAGGAACTCTACGTGTTATTGTGGCCCAAACAGACTGTGAGCTCCTTAGGGCGGGACTAAGATTTATTCGGCTTGGCTTTCCAGGGCTTGGCACAGAGGCTAACACCTAGTAGCTACTCCCTAAAGGTATACTGAATAAATGAGTTAAATGGCTACCCATTAGCAAGAGAGCCTTCTCTATGACTAGCTCTTTGGGCAGTTTTTTAAAGTGTACCAGAGTCACTCGAGAGAGATCTATCGTAGACAGGGTTGGCGGAATGACCAGGTACCTTGTTATTACCAACGTTTTGTAGTTTTAGACCTGGAAGAGTCTAGGCTTTAGAGAATTTAAATTCCAAAGTCCTTTGCAAAAGAGAAAAATGGTGAAGTAGAGAGAAAGGAGTAGAAACTAACTTCATTTATTCCTCTACTGAAACGCAGGCACCGGTCTGGCCTGGCGTTTGGGCCAGATGGACTAGAGACACTCGGAGGTCAGAAAATGTCTTTTAGGAAGCATGAAACATACGCGTATGTGCTGGGAAACACTGTGAGGATTTATCAGGTCTTTGCTTCACTTCAGACTCTGCTACTTGCGCAAAGGAAAGGAGTAACTTTCCTGAAATTACACTTAAATCATCCTCTGTGTATCAGCAAGACCCCACAAACTTGACTGCAGAGAAAATGCTATTTATATTTTCCAAGCCTAATTTTGTTTCCTAGGGCCATTGTGCCTTTTTAAAAAGTATCTATTTGGGGACTTGATGAGTCACTGCTGAGTGCTTTAACAATTATGGGCAATGAACATACTGGTATCTGTACCCCAAATTTAGACTATGTTTAAAAACAACAAAAAAGAATGATTTTTCTTTTCTAGATTTGTTTTAACTCAGTCTCACTTAAAAAGCAAACTCAAAAATCCCCCTCTCCTGTGGTACTATAATCCAATCCAGTTTAGCTCAGTTCAATTTAATAAGTGTTTTCTGAGCATTCATTATGCAGTAGGCACTGAGCGAGGTGTCTGAATGACACTTGTCACAATTCCTTCCTTTAAGGGCTCTCAGAGACAGCTATACAGTCACAACTCCATGTGAGACACGGTATAAAGAGATGGTGCCAGGGGCTCACCTCGTAGATTAATGCGATTGCTTGTCTTGGTTTGTGTTTTCCCTACACGATGGCAAAGAGGAAGGTGGGTAGAAAAAAATTCTGAGTTTTAAAAGTCAACCTCAAAAAGTCTTGCATCACACATTGAAAAACAAGTTTCTTTACTTTTATGTCTTAGGTATGGGACTAGAGACTAACACAGGACTTAAAATTTTAATTGCTAACGTGAGTGAACAACTGTGTTCTTAAGCAAAGCTATATGTTATAACAAAACAAAACTCTTCTTTCTCCTTTTTCTCTATCTTCCTCTTTTTTCACTATCCTCCACAGATAGAAATTACATGTGAGTTTCTTATTATACCAAACACACCAAAGGAATCTAGAATCATATCTGAAGAGTGCTACAATGAAAAAAATGAGTGGAATTTCTGGGAAGCAGGAAAATAGCAAAAGACTTGCAGGAAAATAATGAGACAAAAACCCAAGATATTTGCCTGAATGGAGTAATAAGCTAATTCCAGTAAAACACTAAGCTGGAGACGCTGGAATATACGAGTGGGTGAGAAGGAAGGATAGGACGAAACTTAAGAGCTCAAAACACTGACCACTCTTCTCTCACTGCTGTATTTCATACCTTTTTGCTTTTGCACATACATTCCCTCTGTCTAGAAGGCTGCCCCAACCCTCTCACACTTTATCTAGTGGAACTCTGCATCTTTTAAAATCCAGCTCTACATTACCACTCCTGTAGGAATTCTTTTGCCTACATGTAGGCAAAAAGCCTAGGAGTTTTCCAAGGGCACAGGCATTATTACATGAATACATTATTTTTGTAAAACTTTAAAAATAGGACACATAAAGCTCAAGTCTTCCTCGATTCTTCTTCTCCCCATTACTCTTTCCACAGATAATAGTTGGATCAACAGATATTTATTAAGAGCCTCTTATGTGACAGATACTGTTCTAGGTGCTACGAATATAATAATCAGCAAAGTGAAAAAAATCTGCCCTCATGGAATTTATATTCCAAGGGGGGAGGATGGAAGATAAACGGAATTAATAAGTAAAATATAATAACACAACAATAACAATGTAAACACACATCACTATATACAAAGTACTGTTCAAATGAGATAGAAACTGTCCCACTTCATGAAGAAACTGGGGCGCAGAGAAGTCAAGGTCTTGCATCTTGAAAGTGACAGAGTTGGGGTACAGACCCCGACTGTCTGGCTTCAGAGTTTGTTCTCTTAACCACGTTGTTACACTGCCTCTCTGCAGTGTGTTAGGTGGAGAAAATGCTATGGAGAATAGTAAAGCAGGTTTGAAGGTGAGCTGGAGTGTTGGGGGTGTGAGATTTTAAATCCAGTGGTGGAGGAAGGCCTTGCTGAGAAACTGACATCGGAGCCAAGTCCTGCAGGAGGCAAGGGGCATTTCCCTGGGGGAAGGGCAGGTGCAGGGGACCACAGCCTGGTATGTTCAGGGAATAAAAAGGAGGCCAGTGTGGCTGCAGTGAAGAGAATAAGGTGTTGGGTAGTGAGAGACGAGATCTGAGATGTTAAGGAAGGAGTTGGAGGGAAGTGTGTAGAGAATAGTCTAAGGACAGAACTCCAGGCATTCCAAAAATAGGAGAAATGAGCCGAAGAGACAAAGAAGGAATGGCCAGGGAGGTCGGAGGACTGGGAGAGTGTAGTTTCTGGAAGGTAAGTGATACAAGTGTTTCCAAGTGAAGGGACTGACCACCTGTGTCACATGCTGCTGACAGGTCAAGGAAAATGAGTGCTAAAAACTGACCTTGGGGTGAGCCATGTGTAGGTACCTGGGGACCAAACATGAGCAATTTTGGGGAGTGATGGTGAAAGCCTGGACGGAGTGGCTTAAGAGAAGAGGTGAAGTTTAAAAGGATATGTGGGTTTAAGAGAAAATGTAAGGAGAAGAATTAAAGACAGGGTATATAAACAATTCTCGAAGAATTTTGCTATAAAAGGGGAACGGAGAAATAATATAGAACCTGGAAAGAGTTAGGAAGTTAATAGGGGGTTTTTAAAGATGGGGTGGGGAGGGGACTAGCGTGTTTCTATGCTTCTATAATGATAGAGTTGGAAAAACCGATACGGAGTTTGGAGTAACATCCTGGAGTAGGTGAGCGGATGGGATGTGGCCGGATGGACAGCAGAGAGGGTAGCGGTAGTGGGAGCTGTGGGAGTTCTAAGGGCTTCTCTTACCAATTAATGTACATCGTGAGTAACATCTTCTTGATCTGTGCATCCTTAGTGTAAAGAGATGTTGAATTCAGTGTTTGCTGGGTGAGTACATGAGTCAGATTCCTAATTTTTAAAGAAGTACAGACCCCAGCTTAAGCGTCACCTATTACGCTAAACTTTGCCTGAAGATCTAACAATAAATACAGGAGCCTGGGGAAAGGTTAGCACTCAACATCTATGTCTGAAAACACTAGGAATCAGACACAGAGGTCACCCTACCCCTCACGGGATGTACACTTTACCCGTAAAGAACTTCTCCTTCTCAAATATGCTGTACCTTTTTCCCTCTCCTGTCCTTAATTATGCTGTTTCCTGACTGCTCTTTCTTCCTATGGAAATCCAACTTATTCTCTAAGGCCTAGCCCATATGCTGTCTCCTCTCTGAAGCATTTCCTGATTACTCTGCCAGAATTAATTATTTCTATTTAGGACACATTTTATTTAACTTACATACATTAACACTTGTCAATTTTTTGTACCTAAAAACCTCTAACAGCATGAGAAAGTGAATTTATTAGTCTTGAGGGTATAGTCCAAATTCGTTTACCAGCTGACCTTTTTCTGGTATTTTGTTTTAAAAATGCATAACAATTTTATGTTATTTTTCATAAAGGAGCCTTTTCAATTTTGAGATAAACATATTTTAAGGTGCTTATCAGCGAAATTATTTAATTCTACTACCCCTGAAAAATCCCCCCAAACTATCTGAAAATGGACTCCAAAAGACGTGTCATGTTCATTTTGTGCCTTTGAGTCCCTGGGACTAATCATATCCTACTTTGAGAAATACAAATTTGTTGGACTGCCCCACTGGACGACAAGGTCACCAGGGACAGCGACATCTTACTTTGTGTTTTAGCCCCTGCCATGAACTGTACCTTGTATCAAGCAGCTAGCTTCTCAGGATCTTCCCTCTTGTTCCCAAATATCCTCATGACATTCTGTCAGTGCCCTTGGCTCACATTTCTTCCCACTGCACTTTGATAGAGGCCATAGTAACAGTAAACAAAACAACTCCAATGTCCATGGACAGGGGACAGTTCAGAAGTAAGCTGTGGCGTGCTCACACAATGGAGTGTCACACAGCAATGAAAACAATGAACAAGGTTCGAAAGTGAATGGAACAACACAGAAGACTCTTAGAAGCACTGTTGAATGAAAAAAAGTATGCTATTTTTATAAAGCTCAAAAATAAGCAAAACTAGACAATGCACTACTTAGAAACACATAGATCAGTGATAAAAAAACAACAACAACCCTCCCCCACCAATGGAAGGGAACTAAATACAAGATTTTGGATCGTGGTTACCTGGGAGGTTAGGGATATAATCGGAGAGAAAAACACAGATAGATCCACGTTACTGGCAGTTTTCTAGATCTTGGGTTAGGTGAAGGATTCAAGGGTGTTCCTTATATTATTATACTTTCTAACTTATATGTTACACATATTCTTTTATAAATATAAAATATTAAAATACAATAAAGAAAAAAAAGCTGAACGGGTTTCTTTACTCTGGAGTTTCTTAGAATCTTTAACATGCTAATGTGAACTGTGACTTTTCCAAGAGAAGGATACAGTTTTTTCCAAACTTAGTTGATATCTCCCCAAACCAATTTTCTATGGAACAGGCCTTGAGATACACTGAATTAAGATATAAAATATTTCTATTGAGGTTACTTTATCCTACAGGACTTTTTTACAAGCACTGTAACTGCCTATTTAAAAATGCAGCTGCTCCTTCCCAGTTCTCACCTTAGTACCAGATGCCTGATTTATGAGAAACAAAAAGCAAAGCAAAATATAAACAGGAGCCCTTGGCCTTATTTCCCCTCCCACTGAGAAGAAATAGGACAAAAAAGCATGGATCCAGCATCGTGCACGTATCATCTCCTGTGAGGAGAAAGGGTTATCCTCGTAGCGCTCAGACAAAACATTCATTCCTCAGAGACATAACTGCCTGTTCTATCAGTTACACAGAGGTCTGACAGGACATTATCATCTGAGAATAAAAAGAGCTACAGATGTCCCTTCTCACCATGGGGAACATTTGAGACCATGTCAGTTTGTCAGAGCAACCACAACTACAGAAGTAGAATGGCGACCACCATTAACAAACAGAAAATATAAGAAACAGAGCCCCACATAACCTAACTGTAGCAAGCCTGGATTGCCGATGACTCAATGCATATCTATTAATCATAGAAGTACGGACTCTGAGGGCCTCCTGGACGAGATTTTCAGTGAGCACAAATGGAAACTGAGCTACTCAAATTTTTCTCCTCACAGACCACAGCGGTCATCTGGCAATTGCACTACCTTCCTAGTAAATCCTAGGTATGTGCCTACCTGGGATACTAATGTAATCCTGCTCTTGAATTATGTTAAAGTGAGGATTTTCAAAACAAGTGGTTTAGAAGAAGTATGGGTGCTGACAGAGGTAGTGGTGATAAATATCCACAGTCTTTTTTACTTTATCTCCCCAAATGTAATAGCAATAGCAGCAGCAGCAGCGTCACATTTATTGGGTGCTTACCTGTGCTGGTTACATACTGTACCTCATCTAATCATCCCAACGGTGACATGAAGGAGCGAGTATTACCTCCATTTTACAGTTGAGAAAACTGAGGCACAGAAAACTTAAATCATTTGCCTAAGGTCACACAGGTGGACACATGGCAAAACTGGGATTTGAAAAAGGTAGTCTGGCATTGGAGCCCATGTTCTTAATTGCTGTGCTTCACTGCCCCTTAAAAGACCAAAGACTACCGAAGGGTGACTTATAAATAACACGTGCCATTCTAGCCCAGAAGCTCTCGTGACAATCCGAGTGAAAGAACATGTGTCCCGAAGGACGCACCATTCAGTAGGCGTAGAGGAAGGAGAGCTCTGGGCAGCTGAGGGTAATCAGCTCTCTACTATTTAATAATCCCAGTGGCATCACATTGATGGCTTTTTAAAATTTACAGAACATTTTTCTGTGGTGATAAAAACCATAGAAATGTAGATACTATAGGAAATAAAGAAGTAAATGAGTCACTTTTGTGTCACTACATAGAGTTTTTGAGAGCTTCCTTCCATTTTTCACTTTTTATTATCGAACCCAACAAATCCTAAAACAAATACGCAAGTACTGCATTGGGTCTTACATACTACACAAAAAGGCATGTCCTACAAGCTTGTAAGAGATAAGGACATTTTACTAAAATCAACGTTTTGGCTGCCAGAAACAGAAATCCATTCCAACTAGTCTAAGCAAAAGAGAAAAGTGTACTAGCTGGCATGGGGTAAACTTTAAAACCAACCTTTTCCATGTGAATGGATGATTTTTAAATTTGTGTTTAAGAATCAGGAGCGGCTAACTTCAGTGTTGGTAAGGGCACAGTGTGAAGGTGTAAACAACCAGTAAGACTTTTTGGGCTGGCAAATTAGTTCCTTAGCATCTGAAAAGCGTTTATACTCTTGGATGCAGTAATTTCATCTCAACATTGCTAGTCACACATGGAATCTATGATCACATAAATTTGAGCTTGAATTCCAGCTTTTGTACTTCCCTGCTATATGACCTAAGGCAAATTACTTAATTTCTCCAAGTTCCAGCTTCTTATTTGAAAATTGAGATCACAACAATATTACCTCTTCGTAAGATTAAATGAGATAATATGTGTAACGAACTCAGCAGACTGTCTGGCATATAGTATATACACAATTATTATTCTCCCAAGTAAACAACTACACAAGTGTATAAAGATGTATATAAAATGATGTTTATTACAGCACTATTTATAAGAGTGAGAAATTATAAACAATGAATATCAAACAACATTTCTTTTGTTCACCACTGTATGTCTAGTCTCAAGATAGCTCCCGGAATGCAGTAGTTGCTCAATAAGTATTTGTTGAGGCAACAACAAGCTGATTAGTTAAATAGTGGCACGATCAGATATCAGTCATTATAAATGACATATATAAGTATTTTCATTGAAAGTACATGTATAGTGTATTCCCTTTTATTTAAAAATATATGTGTACATATTAGTAATAGAAAAAGGTCTAAGAGGCTATACACTAGGACGGGACATTTCCTACCGTGGGATGGCAGTAGCATGGATATTTTCATTATCTTCTTTTTGCTTAGCTGTATTTAAATGTTTTATTTTTGTCCTACAAGAATTATACATTGATTTTGTAATGAAAAGCTAAAAGATATATATGTTCCAGTGCACAAATAAATTGGAATCAGGGGCCATATCTAGATTTGAATCGTGGGTTAACGTCAAATTTTAAAACAAGCATCTCAGGAGAGTTATTCATTTATATGTCTATTTTCCCATTAGACATTGAGACTTGTACAGATACAGAACTTGTTTTCATCTTTGTAGCACCTTTTATAGAACCTTACACATAATCAACCGTCAGTAAATGCTTGTCGGTGACAGGCGATACATCACAGCTCTTACAATGGTGCTTTGGTCACAGGAGGAAAGTAAACACTCCCCCAGCCCCCAAATCTCTACAAAGATAGTGATGGTTCCAACAGTTTCAAAACTGATCCTGAAATGCCCATAAGTGAAGAAGAGTCTCCTCTGGATTCTTCTTCCTTTGAAATGCAAATTCTGTCACAGTATCCTAATTTTTCTGTAAATAATTCAGAGAGCGAATCAACTCGTGGTTATAGGAGAAGGTCCAAGTTTCTAGTGTTACTAGTTTAGGTAGAAATTTATAAAGTACCCGTTGATAATATCAATCAGCCCCTTTCCAGCTTCAAATTTATTTAGAGAAATTCAAAATGCCAAATGTTTTCTAAGCCTAAACTGTATTATCTGCTAAAAGACATTAATGTTGCTGATTTACTTTGTCAGAATCTTATGATTATCAACACTTAGGCATCATCCCAAGTAGTGATGAAGTTAACAGCTGCCACTAGTTAATCAAGTTAATAATATTTATTCAAAGAGCAACATGGTCTTAAATCTCATTCTTAACTATCTTTGGGTGACAAAAATCTGAAAACAAAAGTAAATGATTCCTTGCTTTTATACTATTTTTTCCCCTGCTTTGATTTACAGTATTTCCCAAGTGGACATATTGTTCACTTGGTAAAAACATTTTGGCCACCTTACAAGCATTGTTGGCCACATTTATAAGTAAGGGATTTTAAAAAATCATAGCCAGATAAATCTTCCTAAAATATTATTGTAACTGAGTACTTAGGTGCTCAGAGCCTGGAAATAGAACATCTGAGTTCAATTCCACTTTGGCCACTTACTAGCTCTATGACTTTGGACAAGGTACTTAACTTCTCTCTACCTCAATTTCCTCATCTGAAAAATGAGTTTGATGATAATAACAAAAATATCTGCCTCATCGGGTTGTTGGAAGAATTAAACAAAATAGAATGAGTAAAGCAGCGCTACCTAATAGAGATGTAAAACAAGTCACATATGTGAGGGGGCTATGTAATTGTAAATGTTTTAATAACCACATTAAAAAGATAAAAATCGGTACAATTAATTTTAATAGCATACTGATTTAACCGATATAGCCAAAACAGTATCAACTTTAAAACATTATTAATGCATTATTTTACACTTTGTGGGGTACTAAGTCTTTAAAATCCTATATGTGTTTTATGCTTATAGCTTACCTCAAATTACAAGCCACATTTCAAATGCTCAATTAGCTACATGTGGCCAGTGGCTACCTTATGGAATAGCGCAGATGTACAGTATTAAAATAGTGTCGAGCACATAGTATGTGCTACATAAAGTTTACTTGTTAGTATCATCATAACCCCCGTTTTAGGAAATGCTATGGATCAGTGTTTTTCAAAGCATGTGACTCGTAACACCAGCTAATATCAGGTGGTTCTAGGGTATGGCACTAAATAACACTGACTTATATACTGAGAAAACTATTCCTTTTTTAATTATCTTTTTATCTTTCTGACTATAGAGAGGAAAAAGTATTAGTTTGGTACTACAGTGCTTTGTTCTTTTGAATTTTTAATTTTTTTATTGAGATGTAATTCAGACAAAAAATTTTTAAATCAATTTTTAGGGTATTGTTTGATGATTTTGACAAATGTTTACAGTCATTTAATCAACCACTTCCTCAATCAAGATAGAACATTTGCATCACCTGAGCCACAGTGTTTTACAAATCAAGAAACTAACAAAATTCAACAATAATAAGAGCCATGAGCCAACCCTGACCTTTGAATACATAATGTCAAATTGCTTTCCAGAAGAGTTATTATACCAACTTACACTTCTACTAGCAATATTTGACATTGGCTCATTGCATATTTTTATCTTAAGGAAATAATCAGAAATGGGACAGGGTTTATCCATATACACAATGTTTATTGCAGCATTACTTATATCAAACAAAAATTGTAAACAGTCTAAATGTCTAATAGTAATGTTAAAAGACATATCCTTAAAATTGAAATTATATAGCAATTACGATTTTCTTAAATAATTTTTAATTACATAGTAAAATGCGCATTATAATTAAAGGTGAGAAAAACAAGTACAATGTGATCCTAATAATGTCAAACATAAAACAAACAAAAGTCAAAAACCTTTAGAAGAAAACATTAGGAAGAAATATGCCAAAAGATTAACAGTGGTTAACTTTGAGTTGTATTATGAATGATTTTTACTTCTATATTTAATTTTTTAATTATAATGAACATGAATTATGTGGAGCGAAAAGCCTATTTTTCTTCATCTGTCTGCTAGCTAGAATGAAAATAATTGAAAAAGGGGACCATTAATTATTGTGCAGGCTGAGACCTAATGAGGGTTTCATGGAATCCAGTAGTATTACAGGGAACCTACTATGTGTAGTCATTACTATTGGCTTGAAAGGGAATCTGGCAGTGAGAGGACTGCTGACCTGGGGTTACCTCCTGGCAGGAGACGTTTCTCTTTGTTTAGGAAGTACTGAACGGACAGCACCGCAGAGCGGACTGCAGTTCAGGCGGGGCTCGGGCACTGGCAGCACAGTTGGCTGACACCTTCACCTGGCTTCCCTTTCCTCTTCCTTGTTTATCCTGAATTCTGAGAAGGCAGAGGGATTTCTTGTACTGGGAGAACAACCGCACCCATACAGACCTGGCTCTTGGCCTCTCAGCTCACACAGCTAACTGCAAGTGTCAACGCTGCCAGCGGGGACTCAAACTCTACTATGGATTAACTTGTGAAGTGATAGGCAAGCGAGCTCCGAATGCAAACCAAGAGGCTCATTTATTTGCGAGGTAGGATCATATGCATCAAAAAGCACAACAGGAATAACGGCTCAGGCTACTGCAGGTGAATAACTAGTGGGTACAGTTCATCTACGAACTCGCCTTTTTACCATACTGCATATCATTTTGAACATTTAAGAGAAATAAAACTTCTCTTAATTCACATGAGCTCTGATACAAAGCCAGGCGTCCCTGCTAACGTATGTCAGCTGGCATGGTTCTTCTCAAAACTCTACAATGCACATGAAAACTTGTACACAAATGTTCATCACAGCATTATTCATAACAGCCAAAAGGTGGAAACCACTCAAATGTCCATCACTGACGAATGGATAAAGAAAATACGGAACATGTATGTAGTGAAATGTTATTCAGCTGTACAAAGGAATGTAGTCTTCATAGAGGCTACAACATGGATGAACCGTGAAAACATGACACTAAGAAGCCACTCACAAAAGACTATGCATTGCACGATCCCATTTATACGAAATGTCCAGAGCAGGGAAATCTACAGCCAGAAAGGAGATCAGTGGTTGCCTGGGCTGGGGGTGGAGGTGCGGGGGAGGCTTCTTTCTGAGGTGGTGAAAATGTTCTAAAATTGACTGGGGTGGTGGTTGCACATATCTGTGAACACACTAAAAGCCACTGACTTGTATACTTTCTGAAAGTGGTGACTTGTAATTTACATGAATCACATCTCAGTAAAGCTGTTTAAAAGATCCCTACAATGCTAACTCACAGCGCATACGGGTCCTCATGAGGAGGTCTACAAGGCCCGCCATGATCAGGCCCCAGGACTCTGCCTGCATCTCCTCCCCTTGTCACCTTGGACACAGCTCTGCCGGGCGTGGGGTGCTCTTCCCCCCATCGTCTGGCTCACTCTCTCGCCTCCTTCAAGTCTGTATTCAGATCTCCTTTCAATGAGGCCTTTCCCCGACACCATCCATACTGAGGAGTGCGACTTGCCCCTTCTGCTCCCTTGTACTCACCTATCGATTTCCTTTGCCCTGTGCTTGTCACCTTCTGATTTACTGTCACATTGACTTATTTATTACGTTTATTGTTTATTTCCGCCTCCCTCTGACATGAAAATATAAGCTTCCCGAGGGATTTTCCTTTTATTCATGGAGGTATCCCGATGCTCAGTAAATACATGAGGAAGAAGTGAATTAACTATTGACTTTGTGGTGTTCTCACTTGTTCAATACACATTTATTCACCTAGTCTAGAACTCAGATGTTGGTGAAAATATTTGTAGTGCTGTAGAACTCATGTCGTCGATGATTCCTAGTAGCTGAAATCTGACTTGTTCCCTCCTGATTGAGGATTTAGTATGACAAATGAGACACATAAAGAGGGAAGTAGTATGTGGGGAAGGAAGTGATTCCATCAGAAGGGCAAGCCCTGAGACAGGAACAACAGTCTGCACACACGAACCTGCTTGGACCCCAGGACACAACGAATTTGGGCAGGCACATACTCGTGTTGGGGGCTCTGCTGGGGCCGTTACCCAGAGCCTTTCCAGGGCAGCTTCTCTGCATCCAGAAAAGCCTGAGAGCTATGCCTTTAAAGAGGGCCCTGTAATCAGTTCTATCCTTTAGTTACTTGCATGTCATTCTGTACAGAAGGAGAAGGGAAGGCAATCAAAAATTTCATATTAAACTTTATATGGCTATGGAGAAGAAAATATTGACTGCCTCTCTTTCTTCAGAAGGCCATTTTATTAAGAATGTTGCTAAGGAGATAATTAGCTCCTGCAAAGTGCCTTTTAGCAGCAAGTAACACACCTTTTATTTTTAAATAGTGTTTAAATCTAAACAAAGATAATCACAATTACACCTAATCAGAGCAAGGCCTCCCTATAGAAACAAGTCCTATAACTACAGAAGGGCTTTAGAACACTTCACTGTCACCAGGGCTTGAATCACTGAAAAATACTGTCACAAAAGAACTGTTTTAAAGAAATAAAGTACTTAAGATTGAGTGACAATATATGTAAAGTACTTAATACAGTGTCTAGCACATATTAGATGCTCAATGAATATTAACTATAATTATTATTTTTATTAGCAGCAGGAACAAAGAGAGGAACCTGAATAAAATGGTTATGATAGTCTTATGTCACTCCTGTGCTTAAAAATATTCAGTGGCACCCCACTGACTACTGAATTAGGTACAGAAGCCTCAGGTTGACCTTTTAGGATGCAGGGTTACCCTTCCAAATAATATCACCTAATAGTTTCCAAATCACTTTAGAGTAAAGTTCACATAATGTCACTATCATTTTATACTCTCCCAAGACCATAATCACACTGACACTTCCATTTCTGAAATTAAGGCAGACTAAATAAGGTGAAAATTATCTTGCAGTAAAACACATAGACATGCTGGATTAAAAAATGATAACATCCTTTTAAATGAATAGCTAACCTCTTAAGAAAGTAAAGGAAATCTCCAATAATCATCAAAAAAAGGGAATCAAAACTTAGGTTGATAAATATAAACCCAACGGTATGTGCCAATAGGGCATTGTATTTGAACAGCCACAGTAATGTAAAGGCCCTCACTGAAAAGGTGGACTGAAAACCAAAAAATCTTCTATCTGCACAGGGAGATAACAAGGAAACTGGAAAATAAACTGGTACAGGTTCTGCGTGGTTCAGGAACTCTTTAGTATAGAAGTTAACATTAAAAAATAGTTCCAAACTTATAATACTCTTTGGGTACCTGGCCTAAATGAAAGGAAAACTAGGCAGGAGAGATACGTCTTCAACTTTGGCCCTTCATGAGTCCCATAGATGAAACCTTGTTTAAGATACCTCATAATCCAAAATTACAGAGCACATCTAAATACAATCTTTGAAATTAAAAACAGAATGGAGGACAAATTAAACACAGATTAGACATAGCTCAAGAGAGAATTATTGAACTGGAATACTGATCTGAGAAAAATTGCATAGAAGGCAACACAGAGAGGTAAACGATAGATAATCTAAAAGAGATTAAGAGACATGAAGAATAGATGAAGGAAAGCCTAACCTACAACTTATAGGAGTTCCAGAAAGAGAGGACAAAGAAAATGGAAAAGAAGGAATATTCAAAGAACAATGACTGGAAAATTTCCAGAAATTATGCCAAACATAAATTTTCATACCAAGTAGCATAATAATAAAAATAAATCTACATTTAGATACATAATACTGAAATAAGAACACCCAAAGACAAAAAGATAATCTTAAAAAGAATCACAGAAGGAAATATTGCCTACAAATGAAAAAATTACCTAACCTAGGATATTTTCAGATGAAAACATCAAGTTGACCAATAATTTAAAATACTATTAAAGAATGTTCTTTACAAATTAATGGTTGCCAGATGGGAGGGAGGTCAGGGGTACATGTGAAAAAGGGGAAGGGATTAAGATGTACAAATTGCCAGTTATAAAAATAGTCATGTGGATGTAAATTACAGCATAAGGAATATAATCAATAATATTGTAATAACTATGTATGGTATCAGATGGGTACTAGACTTATCAGGGTGATCACTTCATAAGTTAAATGTCTAATCACTATGTTGTATACCTGAAACTAATATAATAATGTATGTTAACTGTAATTGGAAAATTAAAAAAGTTAAAAAGTAATAAATAAGGTTCATTATTAAAAAAAAGATCTTTAGTAAGAAGAAAATTAGATTAGAAAAAAGGGCCAGGATGAAAGAGGGGGGTAAAAAAGAGCAAACATGTGGGTAAATCTAAACAAATATTATCTATTGAAAATAATAACAATAATTAATTTGAGGATTATGAAAGCAAGGTGGAACCAAAATCCTGGACAATGATAGCTTGAAAGTTAGGAGGGAGGAAGGTGATTAGAAATCCTTCTAAGGGTCATCCTAAGATCCTTGTATTATTTGGGAGAAAAGTAGAAATAGATTAATTTTAACCTCTGTTTCTTTATTCATTCAACAAGTAACTTTCAAGGATAGGTAAAACTAATCCATGGTAACCAAAGTCGTAATAGTGATTACTTGTGACAAGAAGAGGGCATGAGGGAGGCTTCTAGAAGTGCTGGCCATGTTCTGTTACTTGATCTGGCTGGTGGTTACATAGATGTGTTTGTTCAGTTTTTGATATTTCATTGAGTCTGCTTATCATTTGTATACTTTTCTACATGTAAAAATATGTATGTATATATAATATTCCATAACATTTATAAAAGGAAACTACTGCAGTTTATACCAAAACAAAATTTTGATAGATTATAAAGGTATAACTTTAAATACAAGTCCTAAAAATAAGGGGAAAAAATGAATGTTAGTATTTATATAATTTTGGCTGGGAAAGAACTTTCTAAGCATGATACCAAAGGCAGCTTTGACTTCATAAAGGTAAAAAATAAAATAAAGTCAAATTTTTATACAATAAAACAGTGCAAATAGTATAAAACAAAAGCATCAAGCAGAGGAAAAGAATTTGCAAAATATAGAACAGATGGTCAATATTCCTAATTATATAGGTATAATTCTTAAAATCACTAGGAAATAAAAAGGAATACCACAATTGCAAAATGGGGCAAAGAATATGAACTGGCAATTGACAAAAGAAAGATATAAACAGCTAGTGAACTCTGGAAACCCACAAAGAGGTTAAGTGATTTGCCTAAGTTAACAAAAATAGTAAGAGGGAAAGTCAGGATGCAAACCCAGGCAACTTTATCCTTCATTTAATATTTGTTTAATGAATGATTATATTTTTAACACTAAAAGATGTTTACATCAGAGACTGTAAAATGCAGGTTATGAAACAGAATGTATAGTGAGATCCCTTTCTGCCCACAAACTCACATAAATGTTTATACAGGTTTAGGAAAAAGGTCTGAAAAAAAACAAAATGTAGTTAAATTATGGGAGCTTTTTTTGGTCTTTATACTTTCTGAATTAAAAATATTCAGAAGATATATTAATTCAACAAAGGGGGGAAATATGTTAAAACGCCAAATAACAATACAAAATGAAAAAGTACATGAAACCTCTAATGACTCCCAGTGTATCCAAGTATACACGGCTCAGCACGGATCTCTCAGGGGCCCCCATCATGCCATGGTTCTCTAGTTTACTCGGCCTCCTCTGTCTTTTCTACTTTTAGCTTCCAAATTAAACTTCCTAAAATACTGTGATCCTCTTGTAATTTTACTGGTTCAACGCTTTCCATGATTCCCCATTTTCTACAGAAGAAAGTAGAAATTCCTCAGCCTGGAATTCAAGGTCTTCCACAATTATGGCATTTGGTCAACCTTTTCACTCATGACGCACATTCCAGTGAGTTGACTTGTTGCTGTTCTTTTCCTATATTTGTTGCCTAGAGCTTTGTACAGCTGTTCATGTGGTTAGCTCTGCCCAGAATGTGTTTCTCCATATGTCCATTTTCTACCCAAGGCTCAGTTTATACACTATCTTCCCCATGAAGCATTTGCTAATTTCTCTTAGCCACTCCGAGAATCCACGGCTCTCTTATTTGACTCTCTGGACACTTATTTTCTTATTTTTTAATGTTCTATCTTTCCTAATAGACAATGACTTACTTGAGGTAAGATCTTGATCTCATTCATCTTACCAAATACTGAATGAATGAATGTAATTAATCAACAAAATAGAAACACTCACAGAATTCAACACCATTATGTTCAGGTATTTTCAAAATGCCAGTCTGGCAATTAGATTTCTCCTTCTCTGACCATAGGAAACATAACTGTTCATAGTACAGGCAGGTCCTTTCTCTTCAGGTCTTTGACCTAATGAAGTGTAGCTCCTTCATCTCACACAAACTCTCAATAGTGCTATGAACTGCTGTATTTTGGCCTTCAGCAGTTTGGTCGGCATTGACCTTAGTTTTCCTACCTAAAGGGGATTTAATTTCACCTTTACTCTCTGGGAAAGGGGACAGACTTGTAGGACTGAATGTTCTCTCTTACCTTTTTGTGTTGTGCACTGTGGTTCCTCCCAGGACAATCCTCACTCCGGGAGTGGTACGGTTCAGGTTATAAACTGTTAGAGCTTCTTCATAGGTGGCTCCTCCAATTACAAACACAATGATATCCTGAGGTCTGCAATAATGAAGACATTTAATATCAGAGGATAAGGAGGGAAAGGGCAAAGATTTGTTGTTACTATTATATATACAGTTTTAATTTCTAAATCTTTCTCTTTTGGTGGAAGAAGCATAATTAAAGCAGAATAGATAAAAGGTTTAAAAAAAGTTTTAATTATCTGCAATTGGCAGGAAACAGAGCAGGAAATGCTGAATAGTGATTTGCTTTCTGTTTATGAGCGGATGTCTTATAATTTCTGTGCTGTGGATTTCAGAATAGCACAATAGTGTTTGCTGGAACCAAATGTAGAAATATTCTTTTATGTTCAAGAGGCTGCAGTACTTCACTGGGACATGAAATCGAGACAGCAGTAATTTATGCTTGTACTACACATCCCTTTTCATGCATAAGCCCTTAGTCAAATATTTAGTACAGTGTCATCACAATGGCCTCTGTCCAAGGACCTCAAGTTGTTTTGGAAAGTTCTGGTGTATCTGGATGTCCCATAACAAGGGAACTAGAAACATTGAGTATTTTGAGTGTGAAAAACAAGAATGGGACACAGAAATTAATGATGCTTCTAGGAACTCCACCTCTTTGCAAAATCTTTGTTCCTGGATCCTTTGATAAACCAAGAAAAAGAAACCATGGAAACGAACAAAACCCCCAGACTGTTGCTCTGATGGTGGACATGCTGAGACATCAGCTCACTCACAAGCCGCAGTTCGGTAGCACTGTGGAGTTTTACTGTGTTTTAATCTTTATCAAAATAACTTCATAGCAAAAGTGATAGATCCTCCTATTAGGTCCTTCAGTAGATACCAACAAGAAGGAGACCATATTATTTTCAAAACCGTTTAACTTTGCCTTGTTTTTCTTTTCTCATGCCATCAAAAGAAGTCATACAATTACTTAACCTTAGTAGGCGATTTTGTTCTATCACTTATTGGACATTATTTAAAACTACATCAAGCAGAAGCATCCATTTTGGAGGTTATAGCACAAAAGTAAATAGAAACATCTTTACTTAAGGGATATACATGCTTATGTATACCATGAAAAAAACCTGCATTTCCTTTCTGTTTGTCTCTGTGTCTCTAAAACAGCTTGAAGGAATTAACTTTGGGAATATTTGTTGTTGTTGGACTTCTTGGAGACAGAATCAGAGAGTGTGTCTATTTAAAAAGATTCAGATACTCTCTGAATTGCTAAGCTACCCAATGAAGGGCTCCACTGCAGAAGAGGTGATATTCTGAAATTAATTAGGTAGAGTCAACTATGATATTTCTCTGTGAACCTGGAACTTAAAATCATGCCTCTGAAACACTATTTACTTTGTAAGGCAAAAATAAACTCCATTCAAGACTAACTACTTGAAACAATAATATTTAGCACTACAATGCTTTAAGAGTTACATACTGTTTTATATTCTACATTTTTTGTGATTGTAAAATATACTGCTTTTGACTAGATGAATGTTTGCATATGGTATAAAATACAAAAAGGTATACTGTAAAAAAAAGGACGTTTCTCTCTCACCTCAGTTCTCTTGTACCCCAGTTTCTCCCTAGAGGCAAACACTATTTTCTTGTCTCTTATGGATCTTTTCAGAGCTATTATCTTTGTGTATATATATGTAAATATGGGCGCATGTGCAGAAGCCTTTTACATACAGTCTGCCCCCACCCCTTCTCCTGGATATATTAGTACATATCACCAAGTTGCTCCACAGACATCACTCTGCCAGCAATTCAGGAAAATGCCTATTTCTCCACATCCTGTCAGCACTGTGTCTTATTAAGGCTTCTGGTCCTTCGAAACTGACTAATTTGATCCCTTGCTCCTCCTCAGTACAGTTTCTTCTCTTGGTTTCCAAGGACATCACATTCTTGGTTTTCTTCCTATGTCATTAGTTGCTGTTTCTCAGTGTGCCTTCACAGTGCCACCTCCCCTCCCCGACCTCTGAATGGTGGAGTGGCCAGAGCCCGCCGGTCCTGCTTTCTTTTTGATCTGTACTTAGTCCTAAATCGGCTCTGTTCAACGTAGTCGTCACGAGCCACATCTGGGGCAATTTAAATTCATTAAAATAAAATTTTAAAAAGTTCAGTTTCTCAGGTGAACTAGCTACATTTCAAGTGCTCAACAGTTGCATGTGTCTCGTGGCTACCTTATCAGATAGCACAGATACAGCACATTTCCATAATTGTGGAAAGTTCTATTGAACAAACACATTCCTAGATAATCTCACCGTTTTGTGGTTTTAAATACAGTTGACCCTTGAACAACACAGGTTTGAATTGTGCAGGTACACTTACATGCAGATTTTTTTTCAGTAAATACTGTAAATGTATTTTTTCTTCCTCATGATTTTCTTAATAACATTTTCTTTTCTCTAGCTTACTTTATTGTAAGAAGACAACATAGAATACATATAACATATAAAATGTGTTAATTGACTATTAATTTTAACAGGAAGGCTTCTGGCCAACAGTAGGCTATTAGTAGTTAGGTAAGTTTTGGGAGAGTCAAAAGTTATATGCAGATTTTCCACTATTTGGGGGTTGGAGCCCCTAACCCTGTGTTGTTCAAGGGTCTGTTGATGACTCCCAAATCTGTCTCCAGCCAAGACTCTCTTCTAAATTCCAGACTTAAATATCTGTCTACTTGACATTTCTACATGGATGGTTAATATATTTCTCAATTCAACATGTGCAACTCCTTTATCTTCTTCCCCAAGCTTGTTCAACCTATAGCTTTCCCCTCTAAGTTGACAGCCACTCTATCCTTTCAGTTGTTTAGGACAAAAACTTTGGAGTCACCCTAACTCCTCCTTGATGGCTGGAGTGAAGCACATAAGTTGGGGACATAGTGTGAGAAAGAGGGAGAAGTACGCAGAAGCTTGATCACAGAAGGTCTTGAATCTCACAGGCCACGGGATCGCTGAAGGGTTTTAACAGGTGACTATGACCACATTTGCTTTTTTAAAGAATAATTTTGGCAGCTGTATGAGAATGAATTGGGGGTTGCTGGTGGGAAAAGCTGGAGAGGAACTGGTTATAGAAGACAAACAAAAAATGTAGACTCTTCAGTATTTGGTCAGTGATTAAAGGGGAGGATGAGCGTAAATAAAGAGTCCATGATCACTTTCAGTTTTCTGGATTTGGTGATTAGGCAGAGTGGTTATGTCTGAGAAGAAAGAAAGCAAGACTGCTTTACTGAAGTAAGGCACAAACCTGTGTTTGAGATACCTGTGGAACATCCCAGGGAGATGTCCACTCGGCATCTGGACATTCCGCCTGCTCATTTCCCTGAGTGCAGGTGGCAGCTGGAGCCTGGGAATAGATGAGTTCTACCTAGGGAGTTCATGTAGAATGAGAAGAGAACCAAAGATACAGTTTTGGGAGGATCTTTGACATGTACAGGATAAGGAACAAGAGTAACCAGCAAAGACAACTGAGAAGGAAGTTGTCAGAAAGAGAGGAGGAGAATCAGAAGGGAGAGGCCTAGGGACAGATAAGTTTCAAGAAGAATCGAATGGTTAACAGCGCTAAATGCAGTAGTGGGGTAAATAAGGTGAGGATTGAAAGAGACCGCTGGGCACACTCTTGCAATAGGATTTTGCAAGCCGTTTCCATGTGTTATAATACAGTAAGAAGCCAGGGCACATGGCTTAAAGAAACAAGAAGTGAAGATAGTGAGTTTATCCAAGAAGCTTGACTGTGAAGCAAAGGAGGTAGGTTAGAGCAGAACCCGGGCTCCAGAGCTTTACATTTATTACTTGTTTAATAGGAGAAAGCTGAGTATGTTATAGCCTGTGGGAAAGTAGTTAGAGGAGGAAAAGCTGAAAATATAGAAGACAGAGTGCAAACAAGCAACAGAGAAAGGCTTTGGAAGAGATAGTAGGAGTTAAAACAAGAGTGCTGGCAAAGAGATTAGTTCTGAATAGGAAAAAAGGATGAATGTCTTTTAGAATGGAGGAAGGCGATAAGGTAGGAATATGTAAATAAGTTTACAAATGTGGGAGTTAACACGGAGGGAGTTAATGTCTGGCCTGGGGTGGGTCAGGAGACTTGGAGGGAAAGGAAACATTCAAAACTGCTGTGGAGAATGAGACGCAGAGAGAACTAAGGATGCAAGCAAGTTTGAGTATCCCTCAAGGTCCAAGTGAGATCAGAAACAATGAATTTGTGGCGGCACTGACCTATAATTTGTGTGATTTCTTCTAGTAGCACAAAGAAGATACGAGTCTTCGGGCTGAGCTCTTTATCCAACATTAACCTTGTGCTTTAGGCACCAGAGCTTTTTCATAAACTTACAGAAAAGCATTACCAGTGTCCATGAATCACTGACATTTTCTACATTATCAAGGTTTTTTCCTTCAAGTCCTTGCCTCCAGTTACTGGCCAGCTTTTTTCTTGCTGATAAAGGTCATTTGCTTAGGAAGAGTTGTATGATTATGATAGTAATATTTTCCTACCAAGTATGAGCAACTCTCAATTATTCATTCAGTCTGATCATTTCAGGGTGTCAGAGTATTTTTGTATTACTGGAGAGGGAAGAAAACGTCACGGGTGGTAACTGTGGATGCAGGTTATATTAATGGAAGGACAAAACCTAGATACAGGGACAGGCTCTTAGAGCTTAACTTAACTGTGTACCTAACAAAAATGACTATGTCACATTTGGTTAAGAAAACATTCATAAACGTTTGTCTGAGCTTCCTACTACTTGTTCAAGCTGGCTTAAGGAAGAACATCAATGAAAAAAATTTTTTTTAAAATCCCAGACATTTTTTTCCTTTTCTTTCTGTTCCTGGTGAATTTTAAAAGTAGATGTTCTGATGAGGTCAATGATAAAATATACAGCAAAACATGTTTATGATGATTGAAGCTAAGCAGAATACGCAAGTTCATTTCTTTGTACACATCTTCCTGTGTTCTGTAATTCACCATAGCAACCAAAAGCATTAATTAATGCAGACAGCCAACATTAGAAAACAGCACCCAGTTCACGCTGTATATACATATACAAGGACACCTTGAGAACCCAACCAATTTACATCTTATTTTATTAGGAAAAAAAAAAATTTTCACATGTCGTATTTCTGGAAATCATTACTTCCATACAGAGATAAGTTGAGCGGAAGAACTTAAACTTTTAAGAGGAAATATTTTATCTACTTTGTGGACTGTTACACTTATGACTAAAATTCAAAATTTTTAATCTACTTACAGATGGTAAAGACCTCATAGGCATTTACTGTAGGAGAAAGGGCCAATGGAAAAGGACTGCTTTTACAGAAACAAAAATAAGCTGCTGCAACAAAAATCCACTAAATGTGTGTAAACGGGACAGAGTGCTTCCTCCTTGAATTAACTGATTCTGGAATGCAAGACTAGATAGCTCCATTTTCTCACCAAATGTTAAAGTTGCTTGTTTTTATCAGGGACAAGAAGCAATTCTGGAGTGAGAAAAAAAAAGCCTGATAAAGAGAGTATCAGGGTGCGGGAGTCTCACCTGCAGGGGAAAGCTCAAACCCAGTTTGTGGATAGAGCTAGACTGCCAAACAGGTTAGCCACTAACTGAATAGCTAAGGGCTAAAACCTTTCTACAAGGGATCCTGGTTTTGCAAAATTGTGTTCTTGCCACATGGCCTTTGATACTTTCTAACATTACAGTAATAACAAAACCAAGAAATTCTATCATGATGAGACTTGAATGATTGTAAAGATGACTGAAATCAATGACTCTTCCCCATGAGAACTGGGGCCAAGACTGGCCAGAGCTGAGAGGGGCCACATGGGTACAGAGCGACGCCCCACACAGGGTTCCTGGCAAACTGCAAAAATCCGAATGTTCTCGTAACATCAACCAAATTTATTCTCCAGTTTAAATTTTCCAACTGTAAATCTTGTCATATCAACTGCTATCAATGCCTACATAAGAAATTTGACAAGTATCTATTGAACAACTATTTGTAAAGCACCATGTTAAATATTGTGAAAAATCCAAATATTAACAAAACATAATTCTTATTCAAGATTACAGTACATAATACAATACTTAATGGGAAGGGCGGTCTTGATAGCCAGAGGTAACCACTATTAACCATGCCTTGTTTATTCTTTCAGAACTATTTACTGTATACATAAACATATCTGCACGCATATATCTATTATACACATATTATGTACATATAGTCAAGCAGAGACTTATTTATATGCACATATGTATACAATCACATTTATGCTTATATACAGTTTTTTAACACAAGAGATACTATAGCATCTTGCTTTTCTATCCAATATATCTTAGAAAGCTTTGCTATCACCCCGTGAAGAATTATGCCATTTTGTAAGAAGAATGCTTAGTATTGTACTGTAATTTAAGTGAGCAGTCCTCTATAGATGGGTATTTTGCTTGTTCCTATTTTTCTCACTATTACAAATAATGTTTCGGCAAATATCCTTGTTTGTATGTCTCTGTGTACTCATGCAAGTATATCAAGATGGCCGACTTTTAGAAGCAGAATTTTTTCATAGATCTTTTCAAGTCCTCTGCAGGTTTCCTTCTGTTAAGCAGGGCCAGGAGCTGTGGCCCCCACTGTAGTTTCCTGACCATTTCTCTGCCTTCTTCAGAATTTCCACCATCTTAGAAGCTCCTAGTGCAGTCGCACTGTTTTCTCCTGGTCACTCCCTTATTCCCTGAAGACTTCATCTCCGGTTTACTGTTCTCCTTTTCACTCCTACTCCTTTCAAGATTTTCAGTGACTTTACCATTAATATGGATTATGCTCAACTTGTATCCCGGTCTCGCCACCACATGGATCTGTTCTTCCGTCCCTCACAACCACCAACATCCATGATTATAACATAAGCTTTTTCATTACAAGTATCTGCACTATGAAATCTTGAATTCAAGATCTCTTTTTCAACTAACCATCCTTGAACTAATTCACTTCCACTAACGTTTCCACTGTAATAATTCTTTGACCTCATCAAGACCTCCAGTCCACTCAACAATACCTTTTTCACTACCCAGTACCCTCCTCCTGTTTTCATTCCCCCAAATCCTGGTTGAGTCCAACTCAGCTTTCTCTTCATGGAATCTGGTGCAGCTAAAAGTTGCTGGAGAAGACACACCACTAGGCTCATGGATTATATTTTAAATGAATGACCACAAAATTCTAATGGGCACTCAGTCTTGCCTAGGAGTCCTACTTCCATGTCCCTAGTAAATTTGATTTCTAGCCTCCAAAGTGACAGTTGCACAATGTTTTCTCTTTTTACCTGCTACCTTAGCTGATAACTTGACGTCATATTTTACCGAGAAAACAGAAGCAGTCAGACAAGATGGCCCCCATGTTCTCGCCATCAAAACTTACAATGAAAGACTCCTTTGATTCCTCTCAAAGGCTCCTCAGCATGTGCTCTGGATCCTCCAAAGACTTCACCTCTGCAGCTCTTCTTCTTTCTCTTCTGCATTATCTATTTCTCCTTCTTTAGGAGAATTCTCATCAGGTTACATATATGCTCTAGAATCTCTTTCCCATGAGCCCACACTCTTTTCTAGCGACCATCCCATTTTTCTAACCGCTTCATGCAAAACTTCTTAAAAGTGTGATATACATCTGTTATCTGAATTTTATCCTCTATCCCATAACCCTCTGTAATTTGGTTTCCAGCCTCACTGAAACTGGGGAATAAGGTCACCAAAGACCTTCATGTTGCCAGATCTGATGGAACCTTCACTGGCTTCACCTTGTTTACCTCTCAGAAGACTGGACTCAGGTTACCACTTGCTCCTCGGCCTTAAGACACCATGCTTTCCTGGTTTTCCTCCCACTTTCTGTCTGCTCTTCCTGGGTCTGGGCTCTCTCCTCTCTTACTATGTTCTCTTCCTAAGTGATCTTATCCCATGGTTTTAAAATATTATCAAAATCTTTTTGACTCTCAATTTAGTATCTAACATTTCCACTTGGTTATCCAATAGACAGCTGCAATTTAACAACAGACCTCTTGATTTCCCCCCAAAAGCTGAGAGTTATTCCTCACTTCTCTCTTTCCCTTGTCCCATCAGCCAACTTCATTACCTGCCTATCGATTCTACCTTCTCTCCCGGCCTTCTTATCCAAACCACTTTCATTTATTACCTGGATGGACTATTACAGCTTCCTCCTAAGTAGTCTCCCTGCTTCTATTTTTGCCTTCAATAATCCATTCTCCTCACAAGGTAATCTTTTAATACATAATTCAGTTCATGTCACTTACATTCTTAAAGCTCTTCAATGGCTTCCTGTAACATTTAAAATTAAAAAAAAAAAAAAGCCTATATGACTCTCTGTGATCCAACCCCTACTTTCTTTTCAACTTCTTATTTTCTCCTTACTCACTGTGCTCCAACCACACTGGGTTTCTTTCTGTTCCATGAACTTGCCAAATTCATTGCTCTGGTGTCCCTCTGCTTGGGATGCTTTGTCTCCTCATCATTATGTAATTGAAAACTCATCTTAAATGTCACTTTCTCAGAGAGGTTCTCTCCATCTAAAGCAGCCCTCCCCACCTCTACAAAGTTACTTCGTAGCTTATTACCCTATTTCGTTCCTCAATAGTCAAATTATATCCTTTATTTGCTTCCTAGTTCACTCTGTCTCCTTCATGTAAGTTTATGTACCTTGAGGGCAGGTACCTGTCTTTCCTTTCCTGTCACTTGTGTTTCACAAGAATCTACAATAGTTCTTGACATACTGAAGGCATTCAATAAACACGTGTTATATAAAAGGATGAAGCAATTGAATTATTAACTATATATGTATTGAGGTAATAGTGACAAATGCTAGCAGAGACTGACAACTGATAACAGTGCATTTTGTTGGAAATGCACCATTTTGAGCTTTGCTTGGAAAAAGGAACCACCCAAATTAGAAAGTTTGCTGTCATGAACTAATCATACACAATGTACTCTTCTGGTGGTCTGTGGTGTCCCTTTATCAATAAATAGCTCATTTCTTATTCATTAATTCTTATATGAAATTCATAAGAAAATCAGTGTTTTTACTTTTAGTATAGCAATTAGAAGGCTATGTAATAGAGTGATGCTGTTTTCCAGAAAGCTCTCAGGTAGGTGACTAGCTGCCCACTTAGCTGGCCTCTCTGAACCTGGATGCCAAGGTCTTAGATATCTTATCTGGATGAGTGAACTCTCTGCATTTAATCCCCGAGGGCCTGCCTCTCAACCTCGGATTTATTTAAGGATATTTTTCTGTTCTGTTATCAAATTACAGTGTTTTTTTTTTTTTTAAAAAAGGAACAAAGTAAAAAAATATATACTTTATCACATAAAAGAGTCATCTTTGTACCTCAACACATTTTTCTTTCAGAAATTCATTTTATTTATAAAATGCTATTCTTCCAAGGCTCTTAGATTATGATTAGCTGAAATTATGGAAGAATTATATCAACTGTAGCAATTCTCACATCAATCGATCCAATAGGATTCAGCTACATATATTAGGCTCTTTATGACATGTGGTGCCAATAAAAAAATACACAAAAATATCGTTTACAATTAGGTAGAATTTGTGTATATTTAAAATTTCAGGGTGGCCTAAGTAAGTTGTTCTGGACAAGTTTTGTTTTTATTAAAACTAACAAACCACCGGATTAAAATGACAATTAATTTCTTCCTTCAGTTAATACCCCAAAAGAAAGCCATCCTTTTCTTCTGTGTAACAAATGGCTCTTGTTAATTAGGTCTCAGTCCGTATGCTGGCCACATTTGGCAAAGTCCAGTCCTTACCAAAAATAGTAACAACCTGCTCTGCCTGGCAATCAAGCAGCAAATCTATTTTTGGCTTTAATGTTTGAAGCTCCAAATGCTAGATGCCATGGAACTGAACCTTAAATGGCATAAGCAAACTGGTCTGATAGTAAAAGATAGAATGTAAGTATTTGGGGTGCTCCAAAACACCTGTTTCTTTATGCCAGAAGAAGTAATGTTTCAGGTTTAGCAGGTGAATTCATAGCTAACTTTGACACACATGAAACCAAAGAATCTTAGAACTGAAACAACAGGGGGAGGAGGATGATAGAATTGTAGTTGCAGTCCCTTACATTATTCGAAATTTCCTATTTTCTTAGAGTTTCTGGTTTTTATTAATACCTTTATATCTTACCTGTCTCTGAGTGTGCTGGGGCCTAGATAAGGATACAGGCTTTCCTTAAGCTTCCCTTTGATGAGATGGTCCAGGGTCTCATGTAGGAAAGGTTGATGCTGAGTATAGACATTTTCTATTCCCTAAGACAGGGGAAAATGGTTCTTAGAACATTTTTGAGAAACTTGCGATATAACGGTTTATGATATTCTTATCAGAAAAGGACATGTACTCAATAGAGACTTCATGGGATAGATACGAGTAAGAATTTTAGGAGAATTTTATGGTTAAATAATCTTAAAACATTATTTTCATCAATTAGAAATGTCCCAATCTCATAGTAAGACTGTAATTTATGGCTAGTTAATATAAAGGACTTTTAAAAATGGAATTTCTTAAATCCTTTATCATCTCTTCACTGACTCTCTTTTGTGAAAATGTTATAGTATAGGCAGAATAAATAGAAGGAAAGGATTATGTAGAAAAGGAAACTAGACACTCAGGAAAATGGAAAAATTTCAGGAATGTAAGAAAGGCTAGCAGATTAAAACTAAGTTTTGGCCATTTTAAGAAAATAGGTCAGTATTTTTAAAAGATCTACAATGGTTTGCTTCATCTTTATTGTCCTTCAGAGAAAAACTGCCTAACACATCTTACATAATAAACAAATGGAGTAAAATAGCCATGACTAACAGAACTATCTTTTCACTCTTGGGTGTTTCCTGGAAATATCTCATTATCCCCTGCTCAGCTATTTGGTCCAATGCTGCTGCCGCTGCAATATAGAAAACACCTAAAGAAAAGGCTTTCAGGAGGATATCTGCTTGAATTTAATTTAATTGCCATACTCCTAAACCAGCAGCAATCTGGAAGTTACTTTGAAGGTCATATTCATTCCCTCTCAGCCTCAGGGGCTTCGGGGTTGCTCATTGAGGACAGCACAGAGATGTCGTACCTTCAGTCCTTTGAGGAACTGTTTCGTAATAGCCACAGCATCTTTGGGGCTAAAGAGGTCACTTCCTCTGACCCGCTTGCCACCATATTCAACAACTGCAGACACAAGCTATAAAAAAAAAAAAAAAAAGGAAACAACTTCTTATTGCTTGGAGATCAGGAAACTCATTTCGTAAGAAAATAACTTTATTAAGGAAATGAAGACATGAGAGAACAGAATGACACATTTCTGTGAATACAAACAGCATGACTTGTTATTGTCAGAGGAAGACTGTAATGATAAAGTTGGTTCCTGTTTGGTGGGGTTAATGTGCCCATGTGGTTACCTTTCGGTGTTTCTCAGAAACACCCTTATTCCTGAGGTCCATCATCAGTCCCGGGAGGCTGTTGCTGCTGTGTCGCTCGTAATGCAGAGCATACAGCATCACCAGGCGGGCAGCATCAAACTCTGTCACCTTAGGGTTCTGCAGGAGCCTCTTGACATTCTGGAGACAGAGAGCGAGAACTGATATTTACCCCCCTTCACTGGAGTGATGTATAATATCTCAGATCTAATAGGTATTGAATGACAGTGCTGCCTCTGAGGGCATGAATAAGATTACAGCTATGGCAGTGCACAGGTCAGAGGGTTAGCAACTGTTTGAACTACAGAAAATTAGATGCCTTTTGCCTAAGATAAGAATTAAATACGGAAATCAACTCCCATTGTAATTGCTTTAGGACAAAAATGAATTTAACTACGGAGAGTTCTTTCCTTTCCTCTCGTGAGCTGGTCCAGGGTCTCATGTAGGAAAGGTTGCAATTTCCTTGCTGAGACAAGAACAACATATTCTATTTCTGCCACTTCAATCAGCACAGCATGAAGCAGAACTAACCAGTTGACTTGAAAAACTACTGCTTTCTCTGTGTGTTAGTGACTGACCGGTGAAAAGGAGACAAGTTGGCAGAATTTTACAAAGGAGGACTAGCTTTGTCTCCAAGAAGCATCAGATATAACAATATGTCTCAACGTTGTTTACAGGGATATGAGTATGTAAACAGCACGTAACCTCTCCATCCAATACTTACAATCTTAAGAGGGCAGGTACTGACAGCAGAGGAAACCAGATGAAATCATGTTTAGGTTTTGTCAACCCTCCCACTAATGGACTTCCATATAGTATAGAACAGATTAATTCAGAACAAATTAATTCAAGCCAACAAATACTTTTGGAGCCCCCTCTAGGCATAAGGCGCTATGCCAGGCACTGGAGGGGCCAGAGATGAGGCAGAGACAGTATCTGCCCTCAGTGAGATCACAGACAATGGGGTATAGGGGGATGAAACAAGTATAGCCCACTCTGCTACAAATCATGTTTCTTTAATGTACTTCAGGTCTATGAGGTTGGTAAATATGGGAATGGGGTCAGTTTAACACAGAAGGTATACTGACTTATATGTAATTTTTCCAGCATGTTAGTATTTAGAAGAGACTGGGGACAAGCTTCCTCTTTAAAGAAAAAGATTTACCAATGTTAAGAAAAAAAGAGAGAAAAATCCTACTTGAAGTGCTTTCTGCAGGAAGTAGCTGGTTTTGTGGCTTTAAGAACTGCTGTACTTTCCACTATGTTACGCTATCCGGGGAGGGCAGGTGTAAATTAAAAAGGATGCAAAGATACTTCTCTGTGTTACAAAGCAAAACAAAACAACCCAAAACTGATTGATATCCCCATATTGTATTTTCAATTTTGATGAAACTAGTCTCTATGAGAAGCAGATGTTTTTGAGAGTAAATAGTTATATAGATTTTAAGTGATCTGCTCATAACCCTACTTTCCCATAACCCGTTTATTTTTTAGTGCATGACTTTGCAGAATGTGAAGTTTTTCAGGAACACATATGTGGTATTATAACAGAAACATATGTAATGGAGAAAAACAAATCAAAACCCCAAAACTGAAAATCAGTGCAATGGGGGAGAAGGGGACACAAAGTGAAGAGAAGTATATCTTGTTGCTGAGGAACCAAGAAAGACTTCATGAAGGAGGTGACATTTGCAAAATGCCCTAAAGAATATTGGAATTAGTTTGAGAGACTGAAAAAGGAGACGCTATTAATAGAAATGTGGAAATCAGAGAAAGAAATGGGTTGGATTGAAAGACTAGCAAAAGCCTGGGGAGGGTACTGGATTCCGAGGACGTAACTAACATCTGTATGGTACTTTACAACTTACAAGATGCTTTCACATCCTTTATCTTCTGAGTACTTCACAACAACCAGGTCTAATGTCTAAGAGCTCTTCTGTTCACACGAAAGAGAGGCTGTGATGAAATGGGGAATCTCCCAGGTTGCTTTTCTGGATGAACATTTCACTACCATCATTTGTAAGGGGTCAAAAAGGAAGACATTTCTCTCCTATAGATTTAAACCCTGCAGTCATAAGAATCTCCTTACTTTTTTTCATTTTCTGGTAGCTTTTCCACAGAGCAGTCACAGAATACAACCTGTTTAGAATATGTGTTCAAATGTTCCACTAATGTCTACTATAATATGAAGAAATTTCAGGGTATAAATTATCATTAAGTAAAAATACACAATTTCGTATGTATCTCAATTAATTTGGCCTAAGTTGAAAACGTCTATCTGGGATCTCTGTTGTCACTTTTCTTATAGGTACAATGTTTCATTGCCCGCCCTTGCAGTCATTCTTTTTGCCTTAAAACTATTCAATTTCTAGCTGACCTGTCTTTGTACTTCTAAGCACATTTGAGATACTCAAGTAACCATAAACCCACAAAACTGGTATGGGGCTAGTCAAAGACAATTTGTAGCCATTGGCTTTTATGCTTTCTACTTTCTACTTGCATTCACTTGTGTCTTGACTTGGCTATTTCCCATTAAAGAATCCATTTCTATTCCTTGAGACTTGATATGGTATTCAGAGTCCCTGACTTGACTCTTAGCTCTCCCTCGAGGACTTGGCCTAGAGATGAGCCAAGATTACTTTGAGCAAACTACTTTGCTTACTTCTGAGCCCTTAGGACCTAACTCGTGGCTTAGGTCAGTGTTCTGGCTAGACTTACATATTTTATCATGAAAAGAAACTTGTAGGTTCAAACTGAGTTCTTTCTTATCTTTCAGCTGTGTAAGTCCTTAAAGAAGCAAGGCCTTTTTGTCTGCCTGGATCCGTTACTCTTTGACTTCCTTTTGAACTATTTCCCTCATGGCTACTTGACTCATCCACTTGACTCACAGTGGCGTGCTTTGTATTGAGATTCCAGGGTGCTAACCAGAGGAGAAAAAGAATCTGGGAGATTTCTAATTACATAGCAGATATGTACTATATAGTGGCACTTATATGTTGGAAATATGACTGAATTATATAATAAACATTTTGGTTTCTCTTTTCTTGTTAAAATTCCATAAGCCTTGAGACTATCAAGAGAGAAAAGCATACTGTCTCATAATAACAATGGTCAAGTAAAGGACAAAACAGAAAATTATTGTCTGCTGAAGGAGATAGGATTCAAAACTCTTCCACTGAATTCTAACATTCATGTAGGCCAAATCAAGGAATAGGAAAAGAAAAGCAAAAATGCTGTCTTTGAAGGTCAAGTTTCAAAAAGAAGCTAACAGTCACTCAAAAGACATCAATTAAAAAAACAATTCTTCTCTAATATTTAAAGATTTTTCTATTGTTTTAGGATGACTATTTTTCTGTTTTCTTCTCCCAAAAATGAGAAGCAGCAGCACAAGAAAAAACTTTTATAATGACATACCTGCATTTTAAACCATTGTACAAATTACAGATGAAGTCAGCAACTAAAGGTAGTCTCCATTTTTTGCTTTAATTTAACTTAAAGAACAGGATCTTTACTTTGTTATCTACTATCATAAATGTAGTAAAACAGTCAATGAATAGCATTATAAGACAACAGATTAGAGCAGCAAGATGGAATTGGCACAAGCCTCAACATGCTTATATGATTAAAAAAAATGAGTCTAATCTAACCGTTTGAGAGAACAGTGCTGTGGGACTATAAATCGCTTTTTTAGGAGAAACGATAGAAAGTAGGCAGGCCCCAATTCCACTGACTAGTAAATACCTGTGAGGCAGTATTCTTTTTCTTAATGACCAGTCAACATAAAAATTAAGTTTTGCTGTAGATAGTCCGCTGGTCAACACTGTTTCTGAGACACTGGTTAAACATTGGTTTAGAGAGAAAAGGATCATTTTTATTCTTAATTGATGAAAGTAAAATTGTCAGCTCTATGTGTCCCAAACAATTTTCTTATGATTTTAATGAGAAGGGAAAAAAACAAAACAAACAAACCATTCTGAGATCCAAGGTCATGAATGGACTAAAAAAACATGTCCTAGATGCCATAAAAAAACAGAATAAACCATCAAATAAAAATACTGATATTGGTGATAGTTAATACTTGTTGAATGTTATGAGTACCAGGTACCATATTAAGTGCTTTATATGTATTAGCTCATTGCACCCTCACAAAAATCTTTGAAGTAGTTATTTCCCCCCATTTTACAGACAAAAAGAATGACTTAAGTGGTTAAGAATCATTTTCAAACCCAAGCCATCAAAGGCCAAAGCTCTTAGCCACTACTCCATACCACTCCAAATAGAACTTTCTCTTTATTTTCCTAACAAATATTTACTCTCTACTACGTGTTATTAATAGGATGATTTGAGATCTTTTACCCAAGTCAGGAAAGAAGAATATAAAATAGATTAGTTTCTTCTTCCAAATGAAAAGTTGTGATGTGTGTGTGTGTGTGTGTGTGTGTGTATGTGTGTATGTGTGTGTAGGGGGAATTGTGTACTTTTTGAAAATGTTTTTCTTCATGGTATGAAAAAAAACCCATCTTCCTTACTAATCAAATGAATCTTTTCTGAGGCTGTGGATATGTTTCAGTAGTAGTACACTGCAGTTTGGTTCTAGTGAAATTCTTTCTAAATCAAATTTTTGTTAGCCTGTAGAATAACTGGTTAGAGGTGGCTGCAATTTATGGGTTAATTTTTGGCAATATACGAACTTTTCCCCCCTCATCATGTTACAGTTACTATTCAGTAAAGCAAACCCCATCTCTACTCAAAAAACCTCAACTCATTGCTCCATGACGTATTATCATCTAAGGTCAGGCCTAGGAATGCTATAACCCATCTAGGGGTCAGGCCCCTGGCGTCTACTCATCATCAAACAAAAGGCCCCTTTATAGACTATTTAAATTATGTTGCCAAAGAAATCCTTTATGATAGGGAAGTCCAAATCAACTGCTCAATGTAAAACCCTAATACCATGGGCAAGAAAACCTTCAAAAGATAACTTTTTAAAATATAAAGTGTATCACAAATAGAAGCCATATTTTAAAAATACTTTCTTTTAAAATGAACAAAAAATAAGATTTCAGGCAAGGTATTACAGTAGATTTTCCTAACTGCTTTACATATGGTAGAGATATACAAATAAAGATATTAAAATTGGCTAGTGGTTAAGTTGGGTTCTGTTGTTTTAAAGGGAGAATAAAATGATAAAGAATCATAAGGAAACGTAAATTTAGTCATAGGACAAAATTTTGTTTTCATTTAATAAGAGAAGAAAACTCATTTTATTGAGAAAAATAAAAAGTTTTCATAAGAATACTTCTATTAGGCCCACAGAACAACTATAAACTGTCTTTAGCACCATTGTTCAAAGTAAATTGGTAAAGTTAAAGAGATTGTGATACATCTTTACAAAGGAATGCTACTTAGTGATTTAAAAAAATAAGTCTTTAGGTTCTGATCTGAAACAATCTCTGAGATACATTGTTAAGTGAGAAAGTAAATGCAAACTATGTGTCTAATATGGTATCATTTGAATTTAAAAACAGAGAGACACACACAGGCTTGCACATAACACAGAATAACTGCAAAGATACATGCATGTGAAATTAGTAAGAGACTCAGCTTGTACTATATATTTCTTTCACATGTACTTACATTATCTATTTAAGAAGCAGAATTTAAGACAATTAAAAACTAATAAAGTCAGCCTACAAGTTTTTTGTGAAGATTTAAGAACACGGATAAAATTAAAAGTGACGACAAAAGTACTTTTCATAAATATAAAGCACATAGCATCTTTATAATTTTCAGAATGATGGTATTTTTAGAGGAAAATTTGATAAACATTTAAAAAATTAAAAACCAACAACTACAACTATAAATCCCAGTAAAGATCTTGGTATAACTAGAGCCACCATGGGGGGGGGGTGGATTTTTGTCTTCTGGTTGTACTATATATTTTACATATTTTATTGAATTCTCATACCAATCTAAAAGTTTGAAGTCATTATCCCTGAGGCTCGGACAAAGTAATTTTGCTAAAGAAACTTTGGTATGTAGAGACGGGCTCTAAGCCAGGACAGTCTGGCTCCAAAGCCCGTGTGGTTTCCATTATACCACGCTAGCTTTATTTTTACAAAGTAGAACTACAGCAGGGAAAGAAAGAGACTAAGTTTTACAATATTGGGTCCTTATTAGTTAGAAAATGTGCTTCTGATAATAAGTGGCTTAGAAATGGCTGTCTCCCAACGGACATTTATTCCCAAGTTATTTACTGTCAGTGATACCACATTTTGTCATTTCTCAGGAACCTGGGAATTATCTCTGATTTGTTGTGTTTTGTTATCCTTATATGCAAACTGTCGCTAAATTGTTTTCTCCCTCTGAAATGCCTCTCAGATTTGTCCTTACTGTACATTTTTACTACTATTGCTATGAGTCTAAAGCCCTCTGACTTTAGTGTTTTTACCTGCAAAGCACCCTAATTTGATTAAATTTCCTAAAATGCTACTTTCATCATATCAACTTTCTGCATAAGACCCTACGCTGAATCTCTTCGCCTATCTCATTAAGTACAAATTCCTCTTACGAGCTGCTTCATAGACTGGTTCCTGCTTACCAAATCAATTTCATCTCCTATTTCTCTTCCACACCCACTCTCTACAGGTCAAACTGTTTATTATTTTCTGCATACTTCTTCATTTCTGTTTTTGCTGTTATCCCTGACTGAAATCCTCCTCCAGATTCTATTCATTCTTTATGGTCTGTCTTAATGTCACCTTCTCTAAGAAACTGTTCCTGGGGTGGCTGCTTAGCTCAGTTGGTTAGAGCGCGGTGCTGATAACACCAAGGTGGCCGGTTCGATCCCGTAGAGGCCACTGTGAGCTGCACCCTCCTTAAAAAAGAAACTGTTCCTGAATACCTCAAATCTTACTATAGTCAGTATCACAATTTTGACCTAATTAAATGTTATCTTGAAACACTGCCTAATTTTTCTTGTGTTTTAGTTTTGTCTCTTCAACTAGACTGTAAATTTCTTGAGGCCAGGGTCTGATAATGTCACTTTTCTTCTAAAATTCTCTGGTAGTTCCCATCATTTTAAGATTAAAGCCCAACCTCCTTTCAAGGCCATCACCTGGCTCCAATATGTCTTTCTGGCTTATCTAACCCCTTCTCCTCTTGTACCTTGCACTAGCTACATTGAATTGTTCTGTTCCCCTAATCTTCCCCCCCGCCGCCACATTTCCTGCATTTTCTCTGCTGAGAATTTCCCCTCTTTTTCTCTGGTTGGGGCACTCCTCCTACTTATTTATTTGTACAGACCCAAATCTTATGTCATCTTCTCTAAGATGCTCTAAGAAGCCTCATCCTTAAGGAAGGAAAACAGTTGTCCTTTCTTCGTATTTTCACATCCCTTTGGAAATACCTCTAGAATAGCACATTTTGCATGGTATTAGAATTTCTGGTTTAAATTCCTTTCTCTCCTACGGTAGTGTGAACTCTGTGAGAGACAGGATGGCGTCTTATTCGTCTTTGTACCTCACGGCACTATGTCCACGTAGCAGGTATGCATACGTTTGGAATGAAAAGCAGATGTTCAATAGTAAAAAAACGCTGATAATGCATTTTAATATAATTATATCTTCTAAAATCTTCCTAATGATCCTGGGAGCTAAGTATTGTTATATCTGTTTTACAAATGAGGAAACTGGCTCAGAGATTAAGCCAACAGTTTCAGGTCACAAAGCCAGTAAGTGGTAAGCCAAACCCTAAAATCCAGATCTTCTGATTTTAGTCTAGTATTCCTTTTAGTAGAAATGCTAAATAAATGTCTTAAATACTCAATAAGCGGCCTGGACCCTTTGGGATTGCACATTTCTCTTCTCCTGTGCTCTTATCATGTATCTATTAATATCGTAAATACTATTAATTTGTGTTCTTGTCTCAACTCCTGTTAGACTTTAAATTCCACGTTGGTGACGAAGGATTACTTGCCTTTGTATCTTTTGCTCTGCCTGGCACAGTGCCTTACACATAGTAGGTGCTCATCAAATTGGACTGAATATAGGTACCTGGAGAGCACTAGAATGGTCATTTTGACAGGCCAGTTCTTGCTCAACCTCCGAAACCTCCAGCAGATTCCGCTCACTGACCAACCGGGACAGCTCTCCCACCACTGTCACGTGCTTTGATACAGTCCCAGACATCTTCTTGAATTGTGGGTAATTCTCAACAAAGGCCTGCCATGGGAAAACATCAATTGGAGGTTCTGTTATTTCTTGACTGAGGATAGGCATGTATGAAGAAGAAAAAAAACCACAAAAAGCAGGGATTGTCTTTCGGCCCAGACTAAGGCATCGATAGCTTTCGATCACTTGGCATTTTGTTATGCCTTAAGAAGACAAGAACTGATGTCTGTCAGTAGACTGAGTCTTCAAATAGTCCAAATATGACTGAAGAATGGATAGAAGTTATGGCTTGGTATGAAGTTTTCACTATGTCAATTCCTAAAGAGAACTGTTTTAGAAAATAACCTCAAACCAAACAAAATGCATTCATGTAGAAATCAGACCCAGAATATTCCAGAAATGTTGCTTACACGAATAATTCCACAGTCTTGCATGTTAGTCATCCATGTACATGTGCAATTTACCTTCATGTCTGCTATTGATTCCAGTTTTTGCTGTTCCTTTGGTTTCTTCTTCTGAAAGTCTTCCATGAGATTCTTTATGTTGCTGCCAATCTCAGCAAAGTTCAGGTACATATTCTGTGAAAAAGGAAGTTGGAAACACAGTTCTGTCAACTAGTCTGACTTTCAGACAATGTAAAAGAAGAAGTGAAAAATAATCCTGAATGCTGTTAGAATTGAAGGGCAAAAAAAATTCCATTGTAATTCCCAAGTCTGGACCTGGCCCGGGACAGTGGTGATGAATACCATTACTATTCTCACAGAGAGCTACAGAAGGGAGGGAAGTAAATACACTGGCTTCTGATTTTAAAAGTATAAAACCAAGTATGTGATTTCTATTAAAAAAGTCTTGATAAAGAGTCAATCCAAGTCTTCTGCCTTCCCCTGAGACGCAGTTTCTCTACACCATGCCCAGGTCAGTGTTGACCTTCTTACATAAAAACAACTAAAATCAATTACAAAGCTTTAAAACCACCTACGTTGGCATAGAATTCATCGTTTTCAGCAGATAGGACCACCTCTCTTAAGTCTTTACTGATCCCCGGCACTCTGGAAAGATCAATCCGATTGTTGTTTATGCCCAGTAGTTCATGGACCATGGCCTGATATGTCCACTAGATAAAGAATTATGACAAAAAAAAATTGGTAACTGACAAAATATGGAAATAGTAAATGTTCAGGAAAACAAATAAAAACTGATAACATTCTTCAGTCACTAGTCTTTACATGGAGATTCCCTATTGAGTTCAAATTTTATTAATACCTTGTGCTATACTAAGCATAAAGATTATCATTTTAATTGGTTAAACACCCAAAAGTCAAAATACTTTTAGATTTCACACTTTTGGAAGAAGGGTGGCAAAATTAATGATCTTCATAGAAAGAAAACAAGTTAGATCTATCATTAGCTCCAATTTTTGCCTCTGAATTAAGAGTATATTTTTGGCTTCAAAGATAGGGTTATATTGGTACTGCAGTTACAAGCTGTACCATTTCCTGTATGCTTCTGTGGTTTGCTGCAGCACGAGAAGTGTGTTCTTGCAGATCTGAGTGATGCTATATTTATCCTGGGAACACTAATATTATCAGAAAAAACCTTGTGAGTTAATGAAAACACAAATATTCGGAAACTTGCCTCTGAATTCATTTTATTTTATATTTTTGCTTCATATGAATTGTGAAGAAGGATTGGTTTCTAGTCTTACAAATGAAATGTGAACTTGGTAAAACTGGAAAGGAAAATCCCCAAATTCTGCCTTCTCACTATTTATGGAGAATGGGTTACTTTTAGTCATAGGGCCAGTAGACAAAACTAAGTATTTTCTAGCAAATTATCCTCTAAATCTAGAATCTAAATGCAAGAAATATTTATATGTGTATATTTCATCTTAAGCAATCTAGCTTCATTAAGAAATAACTTGAGGTTATAAAAAAAGGTGTTTTATTTCCTAAAATATTTGTCAAATGAATCCTCGAAAAAGCAAGTTTCATTAGGGCATTTGAAATAAATACAATAAAATGTTTATACTTCCGTAAACAGCATCCTATGCACACATCTGCCATCAGCACTTACCCTATAACTAACTTTTCTGTCTATTTCCCTCTCCATTGGACCATGAGCTCTTTGAGAGCAGAGACTGTGTCTTTTAACCTTTTATCTCCAGGACTTAAAACAGTACCCAGCATATACTAGGTCCTCAGTGAAATCTGTTGAATGAATGGTTGCTTTTCTTTGGGAAACAGCATCATAGGCAATCATTTCTCTTTCTAAGTTTTGGTATTATAACATTTCTTTAGTGAACATGTATTTACTTTGAATTTCAGGAATAGAAGGCTATCGTATCACAGAGAAGTTGCATTCCACAACCACATATTTCCCAGCATTACCATTATTATAAGCTGGGAAGAAACTGAAATATAGAATGCCTTTCCCTACAAATTCGAAGTCACTATTCATGAAGCATCTACTATGTGTACTATGTGTAAGACGCTGTGCTTGTACTTGCAGAAGAACAAACACTGGTGAGACACAGTCTGCCTTGGAAGATGTATAATCTAGGGGAGTGTGAAAACAATCAAAGGTGCAACAGGGCAAGTGCAGCACGAGACATTAGAGAGACACAAAATGCCACAGTCATTCAGGGGAAAGAGAACAGACTGAAAGAGTGAAGGTCTCCAGGAGATATTTCAAGTGGTTTTAAAGGAGAATTTTGATAGTTGGGAAGAGAAGGTATTCCAAACATTCCAGACTTTAGACAGAGGTCACAATATGAATGAAATGATGGCAGAAAACTACATGGCATGTCTGCTCAGCAGTGAGCTGTAGGTTTTACACAGGGCCCGTATTGGATGCCAAGTTCAGGAATTTGTATTTAACCCAGTGGGCAAATGGGAACCAATGAAGATTTTTAAGCCAGGAGTAATAGGATCAGAACTGTACATTCGGAAAAGTAATTTACGAACATAGTGTCTGTGAAATATATTAGAGTGGGAAGAAATGAAAAGTGGGAATTAAATAGATGACTATTTCAGTATTCCCACAAGAGAGTAGGGTCTACACCAAGGTAATGGCAGTAAGAATAGAAAAGAGCAGACAGACACTGGAAAAGCAGAATCTACAGAACCTAGAAGTTTTCCAGGATTAGGGGTGGGAGTGGTGGCAGAAAGGGACAGGAAGGATGAAGGGGAAGAAAGAGTCAAAGATTACTGTGGCTGGAAAAATAGTGATACCAAAACACCAGGAAATACAAGGCAAAACAGGAACAGCTGAAAATGAGGAGGCAAATAAGTGTCCCATGCTGTTCATTTCCATGTTTCCTTTTTTATGACTACCACTGGACTCGTCCTTCCGTTATCCTAACAAAGGGCTCTGCACCTGGTTTAGCAGTGGGGTGATGGCGTCATCGCAACGGTCCAAAATCAGTAGCAACGGAGGAACCTCAGTCCGTCGGAATTCAAACAGTTCATATTCTTTAGTTATCACTTGCTGTGGGTAAGAGAGAAAGATGGTCAAATAATTCGTTGCAGATAGAGATGATATAAATAGGAAATTAATGCGTAAAAACCACATTTAACAAGAGTTCTTTGCACCTTCATAGGCCTTGCATAAAAGGATTCAAAAGCTTGACAAAGTTTAGTAGGATTCTATTTAAGAGGTTAGGATTTGAAACTCTATTTCACAAGTGGTTTAATCGATCAAAAGAAGTAGCTTGGAAATGTTTTTTGGGTTAAGGCTAAGCATTTTAGCTCTAATTTGTTGCCTTTGGTTTTGAATGACAAAGACCTACTTTGTCAGTCAACCTAACACATAATTTCCTTGGTTGTAGATAAAATATTCCTTTAGTTTCTGAAATATGAGGAAAGGAATCATCTTGCTGTTTTGGAACTAGGGGTAGAGAATGCCATACCTTAACGCATTCAGCAAGCCGCTTTGCTGTCTCTGATGAAAGCTGATAACGAATCATGGGACATTTCTTCAGAGATAAAAGGAGAGCTGTCAATCCTTGAGTTGTTCTGGACAGCTGGGCTGGATCCCAATTTCGACCCTTTTTGTTAAAAACGTATATTCAGAGAAATACTGAATTTTTTCTTACAAATCCAATTACTTGCTGAATTAACTCCCACCTAAAAAATAAACTTAAAAAAAAAAAAATCCTTTCCTTACATACCTGGCAGCAACCCAAAATATTGAGGGAAAACAAATGTGGGTTCACAGCAATGTAGTCACCATAAAATTCCTGCAAATAAAGCACCAAGATCAATCAGCCATTCCATAAACTCCAACTGTATCGTGGAGTAATATTTTCATAAGTGATGTAATACTACGTGATATAGTCAAATTTAAGGAAATGCAAATGTAAAAGAGGTACAGAAATTGATCAGTTACCAATTGAGTAATAATAGTTGATGTGGGGGAATTAGTAATTATAAAACAGCAGCAATAATAAATCTTTAAGAAAACAAAAACAAAAGTTGTAGAAGTATACATACTATGTTTCTGGAGATCTCTATGTGCACTTACCAATTACTAAAATAAAACACTGTTATAGGATATATGATGTTATTCTCAGATGAAAAAGAACTTTGCTTTCCAGTGTATTCTCATGAGGGAGAATATGATTTAAAATAGGTCACTTTTTTTATTCATTTATCACCTAGCACACCCTTCTGAATATCCAATACTTGTTTGCTGCCCTGAAGACAGTGTTTCACTTGTGTGATAAACATATTCAAATGTTTGTGATAAATGTATTTGAGAACACTGAACAGTTTAAGGAGGAGAGCGTAACATGATATATTCTAATGCAATGTATTATACGCATATAGCATATAGAATAAATATTTAGAGGTTTCCAGGTTTTAACCTTAATGACAAACATCTTATTATTCCCAAAGCAAGATAACCCCAAACAGAACTTTAACAAATCTTATTCATATCCTTTACTTCTCCTATTCTCTCCCAGGCATAGTCCTGTAGAGGAACATTCTTTGGGGGTGGGTCATAAAACTATGACAGGACCTATCTGACTCTGTTCCCAACCCTGTGAAGCCCTTCCTACCAATCCGGTAGTATCCAGCACCAGTCCAATCTCCTTATTCCCACTGACACCTTCAATTCTGTCCCCATCCAATTTGACACCTCTTCTAGACTTTCTAAATGTGAGTACAGTCTGGTGTGGTGCCCATTTATTGTGTCTGATCAATAGCTTCCCTTCTTTTGAGACGCACCTTCCTTATTTTGAGACTCAAATCTTGAAAAAGGGCCAATAGAAAAGATGCGTTAGGGGGACTATGTTTACCTGAACCTCAGCCACAACTTCCTGTTCATCAGCTTCAGCTAGTGACTTCACATCACTCTTGCTGATCACATTACTGAAATCTGAAACAGACATATGAGTTGTGGTTCACTCCAAGGGATCATTTCTGCTGCAGTCGATGTAAATGGGCCAGACAGTTAAAGCCTAATGATTTAGAGCAGGTTCGTACATATTGTAGGATATGTCAAAGTTGAACATCTTCAAATTGTAACAAATAGCACAAACATGTTTAAAGCCATAAATTCATAATAATACTTAAAAAATAAAAGGACGACCACTGTAGGCATTGGAGGATGCTAGGGAACCACGTCTTATCTTTCAAACAACAAATAAAGGGAAATAAGTAAGCTTTTATCCTTTTATATACAAACCACACCACCAGATAACCAAATAGTACATGAGGGGAAATTTCCCTTTATAGAAATATCCCAGCTAAAAAATAAAGAAGGACTGATAATGATAGAATCAAAACATCACTTTTTTAATGGATGGACTAGGCATTGAGCCTTAACCACTGCTAATGACACAATAAAAGATGGTCAGTGGAAGCACTCAACACTACCTGTGAGGTATTCTTGCCAAAAAGAAATCAAATCTGAATCTAATTAAACCTCTATAGCCAAGTACCAATTTACAGAAACTAGAGGATAGAGGAACACTTTAAACTTCAAAGAACATGCTAAACTACCCCCTGGGGCAAGATCCAGGCTGCAGGAAACTTTGACAGAACAATGTAGTTTCTTCAATAAATTGCACAGGAGAGAGAGAACCTATAGAAGAATAAAAAAACTTAAACAACATATCAAACAATAGCAGAGTGGATGGGCCTTACTATGATCGTGATTCAAACAAACAGTAAAAAGAAAAAACAAAAAAGACATGAGAATTTTAAATTTGAACACTGAATGAATATTTAAAAATAGGAATTATTTTTCATTATTTGGATGTAATAAGAGTATTTTTAAAAACGAGTCCTTTTAGAGATGCATACTGAAATGCATATGGATAAAAATCATATGATTTCCTTCAAAATATTATTGGTAGGGCATAAGTGGCAGTATAGTTAAAATAAGATTGGCCATGGCACAGTAATTGTTGAAATTGGGTGCTGGGTGCATTGGAATTTATTTTAGTATTCTGTATACTTTTATACATACTTGAAAAATTCCATAATAAAAAAGTTTTTTTATAAAATAAAAGGATAAGCCTGTTATACAAGATATTTAGTAGATATAAAAATATACAAAAATAAAATCATTTTAAAAATGAGATGAGCAGGCCAGGTTAGTGCTAATATAAACTGTATTGAAAGTTTATAATGAATAAAATTACAATATACAAACTCATTTTAGTTTATTTCAATCTAAATAACTATATAAAATTGTGAAATTGATTGCTTCACCCAAGAAATTTCTTTTTTTGTTTTTTGAATTTTTATTGGGGAATATTGGGGAACAGTGTGCTTCTCCAGGGCCCATCAGCTCCAAGTCGTCGTCCTTTAATCTAGTTGTGGAGGGCGCAGCTCAGCTCCAAGTCCAGTTGCTATTTTCAATTTTTAGTTGCAGGGGGTGCAGCCCACCACCCCATGGGGGAATTGAATCAGCAACCCTGTCGTTCAGAGCTTGCGACCTAACCAACTAAGCCATCCGGCCGCCCCAAGAAATTTCAACAGTCTACTTCTTATAGGCTTTAGTGCTAATATACATACTTTTTTTCTTCTACTTCATAGATTTACAGCTTAAATCAAACAATCTTTAAAACCAGAAGAGTAAATATTAGATTTATTATTTGTTATTAATTTTAACCACTGCATCAAAGAATTCTCTTTAGAGGTAGGAAAAAGGAGTCGTATCTCATGAGCTATTCAATTTTTAGCTAGAGATGCAGCAAAAGAGTGATTCTGTTCGATGTCCACTTAAATTTGGCAGCACAATTTCGATCTCTCTCTCTCTCTTTCTCTGTCTCTCTCCACACACACACACACACACACACACACACACACACACACTGAAAAACTACTAGAATGATCACACATTTATCAGAATGGCTAAAATAAAAAATAGGGACAACACCAAATGCTTGTGAGGATACAGAGAAACTGTATCACCTGTACTTTGCTATGACCCAGTATTATATTATATTATACCCGGTCTTATTTTACTTATTTTACTTATTTTACTATATATTAATTTTTGCTCCAAAAGACACATTAGAGATGATGGTCTGGCTAGGTCTTATTTTAGTGGAAATGTAAAATGGTATAGTCACTGTAGAAGACATTTAGCAGTTTCTTAAAACACTAAACATGCAACTACCACATAACCCAGCAATTGCTCCCCTGGGCATTATTTATTACAGAGAAATGAAGATTTATGTGCACAGAAACACCTGTACACAAATGTTTATAACAGTTTTATTTGTAGTAGCCCAAACTGGAAACAACTCAGATGTTCTTCAACAAGTGAATAGTTAAACAAATTGTGGTACATCCATGGGATACTACTCAGTAATAAAAAGGAATCAACTACTGATACATGCAACAACTTTGATTAATCTTTAGTGAATTTTGCTGAACAGAAAGGCCAATCACAAAAGGTTCTATACAGCATGATTCCCTTTATACAACCTTCTTGAAATGACAAAATTACAAAGATGGAGAACAGATTAGTGGTTTCCAGGAGTAAATGAGTGGGTTGGAGTGGGAGGGAAGTGGACCGGGCTATAAAAGTACAAGATGAGGGATCCTTATGGAAATGGAAGTAGTTTGTATACTGACTGTATCAATGTCAGTATCCCAGATGTAATAGAATACTATAGTTACTTAAGATGCTACATCTGGGAAAACTGGGTAAAAGATATTTTTATTAATTTCTTACGACTGTATGGGAATCTACAATTATCTTAAAATAAAAATGTTTAATTAAAAAAGAAAACCTGTGACTATGAGCCATAAAAGAACCAGGAAGACAGAAACGAATAAAATTACCTGTTTTTACCTCTTGGGATTGTTAAAAGGGCTGAATGAAATAATAAATATATAAGAAAGTCCTTTATAAAATACAGAGTCTTGTCACAAATGTTAATTTTTGCTACCATTATTAAATTTCAGTCTATGCTAAAGAAAGTATGTATGTCGTAGACTATAGTCTAAACCCTAAAACTCCAAAGCCTTCAGGTAAACTTGAACACTTCTCAAATGCCCTACATACTGAGTGTTAAGTTGTCCTTGGTTTTAGAAATGGCACCAAATAAACTATACTAAAGGTCAATAATGACATCTAGAGGAGAACAGATGTAACTTCAAAAGAAGAATGTATTACACCGAAAAAAAAAAAATCCATATAAATTGTATAGTAACCACAAACCTAGTTTATTTCTAGGTCTCTGCCCTGGGCCCCCAACAAAGTTATGCACATAAGAGATATCTACCTGATGACATGTACTTTCAAGTATTACATAAAGTAACAAAGAAATGTGGAACATTTTCATCTGGTATGTAAAGTAAATCTCTGCCTTTCCAATAAACTCAAGTATATCCTCCCTCAGCTTGTATGGCTCAGTTCACAGAAGTGTAAAACAGGAGTAAGTATACACTTTTTTATGTGAAATTTGGCTCCTTACAACTTTTGACTTACAAAGAATTTTGAAAGGCAAAGTGAAACAAAGAACCTTTTTACCTAAGTGATTAATGATGAATGGAAATCACATTTAGCTTTCTGAAATAGAACGATAGCTACAAGACTTTTAAAGCTTTGAAAGGACATTTAAAAAAAGACTCTTATAGTAATGGTTTCAGTGAACTTATTGATGATATGAGGTGCCCAACAGAACACACTAGCTAGGATATAGTTACACGATTGAATAGGTAAAATAACATACTTACAAATAAAATATATACTGTATTTGGGTCTTCGGAGCTCCTGAATCAGATAATCTACATTCTCCTAGAAAAGAAAGAACAAACAAACAAAATATGAGAATTGCTTAAGTGAAAAAGTGAGAAATATCATCCATTGATTTATTTAAGTATTTACTAAGAGTCTACTGTGTACTGAGGTCTAGATTAAGTGTGTATATGTTGGGGGGCAGTAAGGGCTGGGGATGAAAAGGAGATACATCAAATACAACGATCGGGAATCATACGTAATATCAACTAATTGTATTACCTTAGCCGATTAAAAATATAAAGGACACAGATATTGAAATACATTACAAAATTGATAATAATTCTACAGATTTGTCTCAAAGCTGCTTGTCTATAAATTGTATTCATCTGATCAAAATCCTTTTATAGAATGAATATCAAAATGTGTCTAGTCCTTTAAAAACCAACATTCAAGAGAAAATACAGGTAATTATCTTTGGCTTTTAACTTCTTGGGATCTAAAGCTGCAGAACTGCAATGTTTGTGAAGCATTTGCAAACAGCAGGCTAAGACCTTTTCTATAATTACATTCTTTTAAAATAAAATATGAAATTTATAAATGCAAAACAGTTGATTTTTCTGGTCGAAATGTAAGAATTCCAATTGCATAAGGTAACGATGCAGATTTTATCTAGTTTTTGATATTACAACACTTAGTTACATTTCAATATAAATCTGGTCCCCAAACTATACGTGACATAAAATGTCATTTTTGATTGTTAAAAAAATCATAATTTCCTTGTAGAATTAAAAGTAATGTAAGCAATGCACATTGCTTGTTAAGTGGGAAAAAGCTTTTAAAAATTGTCATTTAGATTAAAAAATACATTAAAAATTAACTTTATAATATAATCTTAAGAAAAGTTTGTTTTAAGAACACATTTTGAGCTTCAGAGAGTATATGTTTATCGCTGTGAAAGAGGTTCTCTAATAAAAATAAAGTTGGGAAATGATAGACTAGATGCATCTCTAAGATCCCTCTCAAAAGCAGAATTTCATGACTAAGTTACAAATGTGAAACAGTTGGAAACTACTATTACACAGTATTAATGTATTCATTAATTCAGAAACTATTTATTGAGTATTCATTATGTGGAAGGCATTGAGGACATAATAGTGTGAAAAAAGCAGATAGCATCTCTGCTCTCATGGAGCTCACTGCTGGTAAGTGAGACAGATATTAATCACATAAACCACATGAAACTTCAATGACAAGCAGCAGCATGACAAAGATGGTACTGTTAGTGCTTGTAAGAGGAGAGTTTGACCTGGTCAGCAAGGCCAGGAAAAATTTGTTTGAGGAAGTGAAGAAGTTCCAAGCAGAGAGCAGAGCCTGTGCAAAGGTCCTGTGGCATGATGGAATACAGTGGACTGAAATATTATTGTAGTTAAGAGCAAAAGGGGGAATGGTTTGAAATGAGGCTATAGAAATGATAGGAACAAGAACACAAGGGCCTTGCAGGCCACAATTAAGGAGTTTTGTCTTTATCATAAAAGCAATAAGAAGTCATTCAAGGATTTCGAGCAGGAGTAATATGATCAGATTTGTGATTTGGAAAGTACATAATGTACAAGCATGGTACGAGTGCATTGGAGTTGAGATGAAGAACATGACTATAAAGTAAGAGAATATACCAAATAATACTGAAATAGTTAAGTATTTTTAAAAGAAGACTCAAGCTAGTTTAGATGATGGATGAAAACTGGCAGAAGGAAGAATCTCTAATTAGAGGAAGAGAACTAACAAATAGAGGACAGGAACGAGCACACAGAGGGATGATAAAAAGGCCCAGTTGGCTGTAGTGGACATAGGAGGTTGGATACATAAGGGAGGACCAGCTCAGCTCATGGGGGCTTACGGGCTGGGCTACTAAATATAGATTTAATCATGGAGAGTAAAATTAAGCTTTTATAGGTTCCTGACCATAGATGTGAATAAAATGATAAAGACTCAAGACACTGATATAAGTATGTAAGATTAAGTGGCAGTGGTGTTCGGTTTATAGGTATGGAGGTTAATCCAGGAAGAAAGTGATGTAGGACTCTGTTAAGGTAGTTAGTGCCTTTGGAAGTAGCTGAGAACCTCAAAGACATCTTGAAGGCTGTAACAGGTGAACTAAGACATGGAAAAGGGAAAGGCAAGGCTATAACTCTGATAAACCAGGATAATTATGATGCCACAAATAATGACAATACAAATTTATTGTGCCTTCTTAATGCTTTCAGGTCATAGCATTCTGTATTTGCCTGGGCAGATGGCAGCTCAGCTTATGTAGTACCTTCGTAGGTCGAAGAAAACAAATTGCTTTCAGGTGTTTCATGATCTCTCGACTTGGAGAATCAACACGTTCAAAAAGGTACACTTCCTTCTGAAGAATCTCTGATTGTGTGTATACCATACTCACTATGCCAGTCTGTAAAGAAAAAGAATTACTAACATTATGCTGGCCTAGAATAATAAAAACAAAGCAGCATACCTAAGACTTAATTTTTTCCCATTAATACTTAGCTGGATAACTTATATACTAATATATGTGATAGCATTCACCGAGCATCCCAAACATGTAGGTAATGTACCCGAAGGAAATATACTCTCTCTGAACATGGACAATGCATAAATTTCCAAAAACAAAAACGTTCTGTCATCTTATTTTAAATTCGGTGATCAACAAATAATAATTAACCTGTCCCCTCAGCTTGGATCCCAACAGCTTTACTTTAAAACATAAGGCTGAGTGGAAATTAACAGGACCATCGGGAAATCTTCCAGGAGCTCTGTCTCACCGATTTCTAGGCAGCAACATTTAGAAAAGGATTTCTGATTCCAAGAAATCGTTCCGGGTACAATAAGAAATCTCTGTCAGTGGTTAAAGCCATTTAGTCTGAAAACATACTGGGCAAGCTTTATACAAGCTTTCAGATCCACCCAGAACTGACCCTCATTTAAAAATCTTTAATACCAAATCCTACAGAGGAATGGGACCAGCTATTGTAAGGGAGGATGGGTCCCCTCACAAACGAATACTGAGCAAAAGCAAACTCACCGTCTCTTTATCCATGAGAAGTACTTTCATACCCGGTCCGCTGTCCTCTATCATTTTGGAAATGTACTGCTTCACAGCAAAAACCACGTTCATGGTGGCGAAATGACAGGTTAGCACCACAGCCCTTCCCGCCCCCTTTTTTCTTGCTAAATGAACCCCCGGCCTCTTGGCCGGGTCTCAGCGGCTTCCTGCCGGTCGGGCTTTGGCTTCCGGAAGTCCGGGCAGCCAGGTTGCTGGGAGTTGTAGTTCCGCGGCGCCGTCCGGAGGACCAATCCCGTCGGCCGGGTGGAAAAATCCGGCTGAGACACCCAGAGCCGCCCCGCCCGGACGGGATCGTCGGCCCACTTCCAGCCTGGAGGTGTTGGAGGCCTGGGTTTCCAGACCACTCCCGGCCCTTGGACTGCGGTGGCCCGGCCGCGGCCGGAAGCTTTTCCTGCTGGCCTGGGGAGAGGGCGGTGCTCACGTGTGCAGGGACTTGTCATGAGGCTGGCTCGGAGGCGCGAACAGAGCGTGGCCGTGGTCACTCTGTGCCATGAACACGTTCTTGGGTGGCAGTGAAGATTGAAGGGAAGGGAGGTGGCGTGATGCTCCCGCCTCGGGACTCGGAGGGACGGCGCTTTGCGGGTCGTCACTGGGTCCTTAGCAAGGCGAGCACAGTGCCCCTGCAAAGCGAGGCCCGAATTGGTGTTCCGAGGACCGAGGGGCATCTGAACGTGAACAAATGTTTGTTGAATGAATGAACAAAGGGAACAGCCTTTGGGGGTGTTTGGAGAGAGGCCTCAGATCTCCCCCCGGTTCGGCCCCCAGGGCGGCGGTACTCCGCGGACTCCTACTCGGCGGGGTGCGGGGCAGCAGCTGAGTTCACACGGTCAGAAATGGGTAGCCGGCGGGGCTAAGGCTAAAGCTAAGTAGTGTGGGGGTTTTAAGGGAAAACTCAGAGATTTTGATTTAAGAAACGACAATAACTTAACAAAATAAATATTAAAGCCATCCGCTTCCAAAAGTCTGGCATATGTGTTTATACCCCGCAGGCCTCTATCAGGCCATTTCTCGAAAAGGAGGGTAAATGTTAGTTTTCCCTCACCTCTACGTTTAGGAGTGTAAACTCAGGACGATCACCGGAAACAACCACAACTACTCATATGCCCAGTGTTTGGTGGGGTCAGTTTAATCAATAGGTTCAACATTACCAAATCAGTCATTCTTTCATCATATCGTAAGAAGTATACAATTAAAACTATACCCAAAGCACGTTAACATTAATCTGGCTGTTACTTTAAACATGACATACTATAAAACATGACATACAATTTTCAAATAATTTAAAGGAGATCAGAAACCACTTGAAATACAGATTTCTGTCACTTCTGAGATTGTGAAGAATGTGGTTATTTTCTCTCCTTTTCAATTTTCCTACGAAGTAAATAAAACTTCCGGTTGGGCATTTTTTCTATCCTTGAGATACATTTTGAAAGAAAAGTTATAGTAAAATGAAAATGTGAATCTTTAATGTATACAAGTGAGAAAAATGTAATGTATGAAAATTCTGTTCTTACCAATTTAAAATGTTCATGTATTATAGAAAACAGCGAACCAATGCTAATGAAAAATGAAACACCTGCTAATCCTGTAAGTTACCAATATTTGAAAATTCACCTTCACTAACCTGTCACGTTTTTTGTTTTTTTCTTATTTCTTATCTATAATTGGGACCTCAGTAGAGTATAAGATTGTTTTTCATTTTATGATTTGTTTTTAGAAAGAATAAGGAGAGAAAAGCTTGTTCATGAAATTTGTGCTTTTTTTAGACAGTCAATCTGTAAGTAATGCATGGAAATAACTGCATCCTTTTGATTATTTATACTCGGACAATTATGACATTTTAAAAGAGAAGGAAATGCCTATTTTGACAAGGCTTCCTAACTCGTTCCATTGCCCATGAAATTCCATTGATGTCACTGTTCTTTTATATTTATACATTGATAAGATATGGAATGTAAGCATTTTGTACAAAATAGTTATTACATATTAAAAGGATGCTGTGATGGTCCTGAAGTTTGACAGCCTATTTCCTTCCTAAAGAAAACGCCAAAAGCCATTTTAAATGTGTCAAGATTAAGACTTCTTTTGTATCCCCGTATCTCTAAAAATAGGACAAAACCAATAATACAGTCCAAACTCTTGCTTTGTGACTCATCCAGGATAAATCCAGAGTGCCTTGTTTTGTTGTAGGTAAGACATAGCAAATTTAAAAGCCAATATGAAGTACCATACTTCTTTTTTCACATACTTCTTTTTTCATACTTATTTTACAGTGTAAATAAACTGTAATAAATATTTTCAATAATGAAGACCTCCAATTCAAAACATAAGTCATGACATTTTTCAAATATGAGTGATGATACCAATTATAAAAGTTTCTAATGCAGAATTTATTTTCACTTTGTGCAAGGAATCTATGCTTTAAAGACAGAACACAGTAAGTTAAAAATATAGTATTTACATTTGTACGTTTTGCTTAGTCTTTTGTGTGTAATGTGTGTGTAAATGAAATAATCAGGAATATTACATGAGCTTCAGCTTCCTACAAAGTGTATCCTTTTTAGAAGATTACCCATTTTATATTTAACCAAAATCATGTTTTTCTAGCATAAAAATTCAAAGCTTGATATAAAACAAAGGATATATAAATTTCAGTATAATTACAATAACAATATGGCCAACTCTTAGTTATCTTAGATGATTAATTATCTACCATTCTCCTTGTTGTTGTGTGTTAACATTTCTCCAACAAGTCCCGGATAGGAGGGAAATGAAGATATTCAAATTAAATTTCCTATTTGTTAACAATTGATAAAATATTTAGAGAAAGAATGATAGTGTTGCTCGTGTCAGACGGCCAGTCCTTGTGCAATATTTTTAACCTCTCTAACCAGTTCCTTATCTGATAGATGGTGACAATATAACCTAATGAAATTGTGAGAATTATGAAACAATGTGCAGGAAAACGTGTGCCTGGCACATAGTAAATGCTCAAAAATATCAGCTTTAATTATTTGAAATCAAAAGGCAGACATACCTTTTAGCTTATTTTTTTTTTACCTATGGCATATTTTATTCCCCTTTGATAAGAATATTTAAAAATAGAGTCGATTTCAGAATTTGTAAACTATAGCTTCTAAATATAAATTCCATAATAGACTTATCTTGCTTTATACTATACAATAATAGAAATATTAATGGTTGGCTTGTTCTATCATAATTTGTAAAGCATACAGTTTTCACAAAAACAAAAATATGCTTCAAGTGATTTCAGAAAAACATGCTTACAATTTACCCAGCCTCAAAACAAACAGAATTTGTTCAATTTTTGTCACAGTTGGTGGTTTAGTACTGATCTTTATTGTAGCAAATGCACTGAATCATTAGTTTTAAACCATTAAGTAAAGATTATTTGCATGAAGGGTTCTGTTTGCATATTCAGTAATTTCAGCGATTCCATCTTTCTGGTGGTGATGTTAATTTTGTTTAGTTGTTTTAGGTGCTGTCTGCCTACATCAGTTTAGGTTTCTCCACTGTAAAATTACTATTTTTAACTTGTAATTACTAAATATCACATGGAGAGATGCCTTGATGTGTTACAGATATCCTATTTTTCATCATACTTTCACCTGCTAATTTTAACTAGAGTCCATTCAATGATTCTTGCTGCAATAATTGATGTTAAACTAATAGTAATTATTTTCCTAATTTCTCCTACAATTATTATTTGGAATTCTGCAAAAAGAGCTTTTCTTTCCCCCATTTATTTTTTTCCCAATCGTTTATGTCAGTAGACTCATGGGTATTTAATACAATTATTACTTTTAACTAATAGGAAGCATAGATAGAGATTGAGACTGCAGGCTATGGAATGAGGCAGCCTGGATTTGATTCTGCTGTAGGACTTTGTGAGATTACGTATGTACGTGTTCTGTGCCTTAGTTTCCTCATTTGTAAATGGAGAAAAATAACACCTACCTCAGGTTGGTGTGAGAATTAAGTGAGATACTACATGTAGGCTTTAGCCTAGCTTTAATTACTTTTTTTAGCGAATATCTTGTACGGTGAGTAGTTTTATCATTTATACGTTTCCCCACCTACAAACTGAATATAAAAATACTTGTCATGTGCTGGCCTCCCTAAGGAATTATTAAAATTCACAAAATGAAGTTAAAAGTGCTTTGTAATGTTAAAGAGATACATAAGCTCTTATTTAATTAAAAATAATTGAGCTAGAATATGTAGAGTATTGCTGAGATCCCTTTTATGGTTCTATTCTTGGGCTGCTCTTTGTGTTAGAAATTTAGATAACCATAAAATGTGATGAAATTATTTGTAATGTTTTAGTTGTTTCAAGAAATAAGCAGGCTATATGAAGTAAGTTCAGAAGATGCATGTTCTTATAAATCCTTAAGTTTCATTAGTAAAGGAGTCTTAATTATAATGTTTTTATATTAAAATAATTCCTTTAGAACTGGCTCATTGTTGACTTAATCAAGCATTTGATCAGGATCACTCATTTTTCTTCACTAGAAAGAATATTTAATGTTGAAAAAATAAGATACAAAATATTGTATTTATATGTCTTTCCATTTGAAGCAAATGAAATTTAATGTAGGATATTATTCAAAATTTCTCTTACTATTAATAAATAAACAACCACCTTTTACTGAGCTTTTACTATTACGTGCTGAGCCCTTAACAAATATCTCAGTTGACTTTTGCAACTTTCCTTTGAAGTGAATATCATCTCCATATTACAGAACTGAGGTTCAGAGAAGCAGAGAAACTGAATTAATAAGGTGGCATAGAAAACGAATTGAGAGAACTGTATCTTTTTCAGTGGGCATTTTACCATGTGTTTCTTTGTATACATCCTGTTACACGTCCCTTTTTAGAAAGTCTATTGTCATTTCCGAGGATAGAGAATGTTTGTTTTCCATCCTTTTCACCTAGTGCAGTTGCCCTGTATACAGGAGATACCCAATAAATATTTAATGTTGGTGAAACTCATTCCTGGGCAAACTGTTACAATGGCAGATTAAATAAAGTATAGAATTTTACATGGACAGAACAAACAAAGAGATCAATATACTTATCTAGGTCATTCACGCCAGTAATTTTATTGAATGTTACGGAATAAAATCTAGGAAAAATATCATGGATTTCTTTCCAAATTCGCAGGTAAGTTACAGGGATGTCAGACCTGACCGTTCTGGTGCACTTGGAACAAATGACATGACATTTGTTTTTTTCTGACTGTCTGCTAGCAGTGATTAAGAAGATTAATTTCGTAGAATTGTTGATTAAGAATGTACTTGAGAAGCATCAGTATTTAATTTAGCTTTGATTTTTTTCAAAACACTCTGACAGAGGGCGCCCTTGGACCAACAAGAAGGTATCAATGCTAATAGGTTATAAACATTGGATGCTAGCTCACGTGAGTAATGGTTACACAAATGAGGGAAGATGCATTCTTTTGGCTAAAATAGATTCCAAGATGCTTGTTCAGTGTTGAGGTTAATCTGTTTTTGGCTTTAAATCTTATTGAATTGTTGCATGAATTGACTGCTTTATAATTTTTTTCATTTCTCAAGGAATTAGTTAAAAGCAATTACTGTAAAGTTGAAATCAAGCATTCTAATTTGGGAGATTAGTTTAATAAATATAAAGTCACATCTAAAATGTGAAGGGTAAGAATTTGATTATAACTTATACTCATGTCTGATTGCAATCCACAGTAGATCTATCAGCATGAATCGATGTGTGGGTTGAGTGGGCCATGTGCTGAGTACTTTCTGTGAATTATTCTCACAACACCTCAATGACATAAGTAGTGCTTTACCCTGTTTTTAAAAAATGAGATAATCAAAGCTTAGAGAGATAAGAATATTTCCATTCACAAGTGGCAAAGCTGGGACTTGAACCTGCAGATGTGAATACCAGAATCCATGCTTAACTTATACCCAGAATACTATACTGCAAATAACAGTTTTCTCTGTTTGTGACACAAACTATGTAACTAATAGTGAATTTTTTTTCCCCTTTGAATTCCAGTTACTATTGAAAGAATACAACATCCAGGCTCACCACTACTTAATTTAGGAATAATATTGGGAAATTTGATTTTTTATTTCCTGGTGATGTAGTAATTTAAACTCAAAAGCTATAGAATGATTCAGTTCCTGGTCGAAGGAAAGCTCAAGTTGAGACAGTACCTTGATAGAATGAAAAAAACATTGAATTGAGGGTAGGTAATCTGATTTACAATATATTTTACTATTTGGATGCTCTTGGGAAATGATTTAAGCTCACTAGACCTCTGTCTTTCAGATGAAGGAAATTGACTAGAAAACCTCAGTTTATAAATCTATGAGTGTTAGTTTTTACATAAGGAAATCATTCTGTTTTATATCTGCATACTATACGTGTCTTGTTCAATTTCTGTGAGCAGCATATTAATAGAAATCTAACAATGTCGTGATCTGCTTTAGCACTGGCATGGAGTCCCCGAAATGGTGTATAGTCCAGAGTCATTTGTCTTTGACATTTCTTAGGCCAGGCTCATTTTCTCTTTAACTATGCGTGGGTTCCTGAGGATAGCTGTTCATTCTTTCTTTAATTTTGGTTAAAGCATTTCCTTAAGTGGGGGAAGAAGAAGGATATATCTCTCTTCTCAAGTCCTGATGGAGGAGGTATGGATTTTGTCAGCTTTTTACTGAGTAAGTGTAGGGGCTAATTATCTTTATTAATGTGCTTTTGCTTTCTCCTGCGGAGGGTTTAGGAACTATTTCTTTCTGGAAGTAAAGTGATGCCATCAGGGCTTAAGACAGGAAAGAAGTAAAGGGAATGATGGTCTAGTTTTTATGTGAATATTTAATTTAAAGTCACCATTTTTAGTTGAGTTAAAATGTCTAAACTGAATGACACAACTTCCACGAAATCATTTTTCTATGTGGTTCTTAGAGGAAAGTGTCTGGGTCACCTATGCAGGCATCTAGTTCTTGGCACTGAGAATTTGTGGAGGGTTCTTTCAAGAAGCATTTATTGAATACCTACTATGTGCTAGCCAGGGAAACATAGCATTGAACAAAACAGACAAAATCCCTAATTTCACGGAGTTTACAATCTCGTGAGGACATTCAGACAAACAAAATAAGTAAAATTTATGGTTAATTAGGTGGTGATAAATTCTATAGAGAAAAACAAAATAGGTTTAAAGAAGGGAGATGGGGGAGTATTAGGGGTGTGTAAGATTTGCAGTTAGAAATAGTGTGGTCAGGGAGTCTTTCACTGAGAGGTGGACATTGAGCAAAAAACCTGAAGGAGGTGTAAGGAACAAGCTGTGCGGTATCTAAATAAAGAATCTTCCAGGTAACAGAGCAATTGCAACACCCCTGAGGTGGGAGTGGCCCGACCATCAAAGAGCAAAGTGGCTCCTGTAGCTGGAGCTGAGGCAGTGAGGGGGAAAGAGATAAAGGGGAGCAGTTTGTGTAGGACCCTGTGATGAGGGCATTGAAATTATTTTGAGTGGCATGGGAAGTCACAGGAGAGCTCTGACGAGAGGCTCAATCTGGCTGCTGGGCTGAGAATAAACTGCAGAGGGCAAAGGCACAAACACAGGGAGACTAGTTAGGAGCTTTTACAATGATCCAGGTGAAAGATGGGAGGGCTGAGCTGGGAGGGAGCTGGTGAGGGAATAGCTGGATTCTGGAGATGTGACCGTACTAGCTGATGGCTTGCGTGAAAGAAGGATGTGTGAGACAGAGAGGAGCCCCAGCACTGTAGCAGGTTTTAGCCTGAAGAGCTAGCAGAAAGAAGCTGCCATTCACTGAAATGGAGAAGACAGCAGGAAAAGCAGGGTCTGGGGGAGAAGACTGCGTGCCTCCTTCAGTTCCACTGTTCCTCCATCCGCCACACACCTGGAACTCGCCATCAGCCGATTTTTGGCTTCCTCCTTTTTCAATCCTGTATGCCATACGGATTGCGACTAGGCTGTTCAGATTGGGGAAAAAAGTGCATGCTAGATCAATAGCCAAAGGTTAAACATATTTTGCATTTATTTCATTTCTTTAATAAGGATTTGCCTTTGTATTTGGTTGTTTTTGAAGTTTTTAATGGTTCAATGAACTCCAAATAGAACCACATGCAATATAATTACTTCCTCTGCTTTATTAGAAATGCTTTTGTAATCATGTTCATTATATTACTTTAAAGTAAATAAGGATTGCGTCTCTTCTTTATAATGGATGTTTATATCTTCTGTAAGATAGATATAAAGCTTTTTTTATATTCTTGAGGACTTGCTGTAAGATTGCTGGGAGTTTAAAATTCGGCAGTGGAGGTCGCTTTGTATTATTAATCTGATCTTAAAGTTGTTAACATGCTGATTGCGCAAAATATGTGATGAACTTATTTTTGTTGTTTCACATATGCAGGACTGTAACAATACAGACTAGAGACGATGACAAAGCACAAGAAATTACTATCTAATTAAAACATTGAATTCTAATATTAGCAGAGTTCCCTAGAAAGTAAGTTAACTGTCTCAGTGCCTTTTGGTCTCCTTTTTCCAAAAATTTCCCTTAACTCTGGTATGTGTTGAGTAATATTTCTGATTTATTAAGAGTTTCATTTAAAAGTAAATAAAATGTTATCGTTTTTCAAACAGAATTTGACATTTGAATCTAATTTAAATTCTTGATTATTTTAATACTGAGGTTTTTTTCTGTCAATTTAAGGGCACAGAATTTTTTTTTAATTTATTGGGGTGATAATTGTTAGTGAAATTACATAGATTTCAGGTGTACAATTCTGTATTACATCATCTATAAATCCCATTGTGTGCTCACCACCCAGAGTCAGTTCTCCTTCCATCACCATATATTTGATCCCCAAGGGCACACAATTTTAAGAACCATCTTTGTAGGTTAATACAGCTTGTCTCTGCTTCATATGTTAAGCTCATTTTTTCACCTTTATAATGATGGAAGGAGTAGATGAGTTACTTTATAGATTATAGTATTGGGTTGTTATAAGTAGTTTTCTGTGCCGCATGTCCTTGAGTTTCAGGTAAGCATTGAATGAGTTTATTTGGTCATCGCACACCTGATTTTGGTTTGTATTGTGATTTTAGCTCTTAGAATGGGATTAGCCATTGTATATATGTACAGAAATATGATCTAAACTAAACCTTTAAGAACAACTCATTAAATTTGAAAAAATATATAATTGTGTGAGATTTTATTTACTCAGAACAACTTTTGTGTACATTATATTAAATCACCAAATATATTTGAATTCCCGACTGTGAAGAAATAGACTTCTAATATAATCTGAAAATATTATAATGATTATAACTCTTACTGAGCTCATGAATCTAAAATTAGAGAATCTTAAGAATCCTGAGAGTTGGAAGGGAATGTAGAAATCATCCAGCATGGCGTAAACATTTTTCTTCTACATCTCTGGCCCAAAGTCGTCTATTATCTGCTTGGAAATGTTCAAATAGGAGTGAACTCACTAATTTACATGAAGGCTATTCCATTTTTGAAAAGTTTGAATTACTGGAAATCTATTCCTTATATTAGAGCCAAAATCTGCCTCCCTTTAATCTTTACCCTTTGGACTTAACCCCTAAAAAACTATATGGAATAAATTTAAAGTATCTTTCATATGAGTGGCATCTCTTATGTTCTCCCCATCTTTTTTCTAGCTTTAAAGTTCCTAGGTTTCTTCAGTGTTCTTTATGTGACTTAGTTCCTAAGACCTTCATCCCTAGTTAGCTTGCTCTGTACTTAATGAAGCTTATCAGGGTATCATGTAGAGCAATAGTTGTTAAACTTCACTGTGCTAGAATAGACTTACCTGGTACTTCTTAAAAATGGAGATTCCCAGACTCCACCCCTGGAGATTGTGACTTAAAAGATCCAAGATGGGGCTCTGGAAGCTTTTAATTAGTATCACCTGAGAATTCTGATGCAAAAGGTTTCTGGACCTCCCTTTGAGGAATACTGTTTCAACATGCAGTACTAACAGGTTTCTGAATTCTTTATCAAAAGGCCTCGGCTCGTGAGAAACACAAATGTGTAAAATGACCCTTACAAGGCATAGCAGGATGAAATGAGTGTCCGGGACCACAGGCTGGAGAGGGCATGCTGATCTTTAGTCCAAAGGATGGGGCCAATCTTGGGGGTGTCTGCCCTGAAGTATGGAACTGGTTCCCTGGATGGAAATGAGGGTGAGGGGAGCAAGTATGAAGGAAAATGATATATACTGCTAAAAAGTAGCTTAAAAAACTAACTGTCTGCTTCTACTCTTGTAAATAACTTTGAGTTGAAAGAAAATCAAAATTGAAATTAAAGACAATACTGAGAATATTACATAGCAAATCCTATAGCATATAGAAAGTAGTATTAAAACAGAAAGCTTTAGAAATGCACTCAGAAAACAGGAAAGTTTGGAAATCAGTGAACTAAACATTAAACTCAATAAGCTAGACAATAAGCTAGACTCATGATTATATTTTCATATTACACAAAGAAATGTGTTAACATTTGGAAGATCTGCATAATTCAGTGACCCAATATTTTTAAATGACCAACGCACGTTACAAAATAAGCATGGGTAAAAAATATTCAAAGTGCAAGATAGAGTAATTAAGGGAATTGTATGTAACAGAGTATGAAAATTCATTGATATACTTTCAAATTCCACAATGAAACTACTACTTGTCGAGTTTTGGTGTAGTATCGAAGACTATCCACGATTATTTGAAAAGGCTATTAAATATTCCTCCTTTCTCTACTTACATCGTATCTGCATGAAGCTGGATTTTCTTCAAATATTTCAACCTTTTAAAACAATATATCACAACAAGTTGAATGCAGAAGCAGATATGAGAGAGAATCCAGATGTCCTTTATTAAAGAGAGTTGCAAAAATGTTAAACAATGCCATCCTCTCATTAATTTTTTAGTTTGGAAAACATGTTTTTAAAAAAATATGTTATAATGGGTTTATTTTTAAATGAATTAATAAATAGTTAAAATATCTCTTTTAAAAAGTTTTAGGGGTAGTCGGATGGCTCAGTTGGTTAGAGTGCGAGCTCTGAACAATAGGGTTGCTGGTTCAATTCCCGCATGGGATGGTGGACTGCGCCCCCTGCAACTAAAGATTGAAAATGGCAACTGGACTTGAAGTTGAGCTGTGCCCTCCACAACTACATTGAAGGACAATGACTTGGAGTTGATGGGCCCTGGAGAAAGACACTATTCCCTAATTAAAAAAAAAAAAAAGTTTAATTTTTAATTTGGTCAATATCAATAGTTATAACCTTCATAATCAAAAACTCTTTGGAATCCTCAATAATTTTTTTAACGTAACGGGTTTCTGAGACCAAAAAGGTTGAGAACCACTGAAACAGAGGCTATGACATTTTATTGTGTGTTAATCTTATAAAGAAAGCTGCTAAAATTAGTTATTCAATGAACCTTATTAGAACTCTAAATCAGATTAACATTTTTAAATGGCCCATAAATAAATATAAAGTAATAAAACTGCAGTATTCACAATATGCTATTTTGGACAAGTCAAAGCCTACATTTCTATTTATAGTTTTGACCTAATCTAATGCTATAACAACCCCCCAAAAAATTTATACTAAAAAAACTCAGGAATCTTTATTCAAGCATTGGAAAACAGATTTCTAGATTATTCTGATAGAGTCCTATTATGCTAAAAGCCAAAGGGATGCGCTGCTTCAAATGTTTGCAGAAATGATTTCTTTTTTTAAAGTAGCTCTGTCAGCTGAAGAACAGAAAAAGAACAAACTTGCTGAATGAGGATGGGCTAGAGCAGGCCAGCAGGCCTGTCATAATTCTGTAATTGGCATTTCTGCTGAAGCTAGGAGAAGCCGAGTGTGTGGGCTATCTATCGGGCTGTCATCTACATCTAGCTCAGAGTGCTTATGTGAGTAATTTTTAAGTTCTAACTGCAAGTGTGGTACTGGTTATGACCTTAATGGATAGCAATGGACACAAGAGAGTTTGTGTTTATTATTACATCGTGACAGACTGCCGCAGGACAGTACCTCTTCATTATATCCCAGACTTATTATCATTAGCACCAAAATATGCACGTGAAAACCTTTTGAGAAATTAAAAGTGTTAAGTGGAAGAGATTTATTATTAATAATATGCTTAGAGACATTTTAGTATTGTGGTTTTGGAATCAGCCTCGTGAAGGCTTAAATTATGGTTTTGCCACCGATGATCACGTAACTTGAAACAAGTTTCTTTAACCTATGTGATCTTCAGCCTTGTCCGTTATAGTACTTATAATAATACTTATCTCATAGGTTACTGTGAGGCTTAATGATAGCTGCTACTGTTATTACAAACTACAATAATAATTATGCTCCTGTTAATTTTATACCTTAATGATAGAGGTTAGGAGAGACTAAAGATATCCCATCACTTACTCTTGTTATTTACACTGGCAAGTTCTTTGAGTCATAGAGACACTTGGGTAATATTAGAGATCATTTAAGGCCATAGCTAAGATTCTTATCTTCTCCCAACTATTTCATTTAGTTGTCTGGACAGCAGGGAAAAAATTGAGGTTGGGATCCTGGAGGAAAAAATATTTTGTCCTCAAAAGGCTACATTTAAAGTCTTGGGGATGTAATACACAACACAGAAATATAGTCAATAATATTATGATAGTGTGGTAAGGGTCACATGGTTGCTGGACTTGTCACCTAAAGAAGGTGATCACTTCTTTAGCATAGGGCATAGAATCAATAACGTGGTAATAACTCCGTATAGTACCAGGTGGGTACTGATGTACACCTGAAACGTACAGAATATTGTATGTTAGCTGTATTTTAATAAAAATCATTTTTTAAAAGGCCATATTTAAAAGATGCATGTTATTGAATAGTAGACCTTTCAGGGCAAAAGTTTAAAAGGTAGTAATACCAGTATCAGTAACTGTTTAAAGAAATGAGCTGGTAGAATGTAAAGTGGTACAAGTTTTTGTCAGGCAATTTAGCAATATGTATTAAAGATCTTAAAAATAGCCAAACTTTGACCCAGCAGTTTTATTTTTAGGAATTTTTTCTAAAGAAAAGAGACAGAGACGTATAAAGAAGTTTTGTATTTATGGATGTTCCTCACAGCACTACTTATAAGAGTGAGTTAGAAACAACAAGATAAATGCCTAACATTAGAAGTTGCTTAAGTAAAGTATGGCCTACTCATAGAACGAGATAATACACAACTACTGAAAATCATGTTGGGGGTAAAAAATGCACATGCCTTTGAGTGCTTAGCAAGTAAACTAAATGTCCGAAGCATCTGAGTACGAGACATTAGGGAGTGGTGAGGACTGTGGTAAAATGGAGAGTTCATGCTCCACCTGAAGGCGTTAAAATTCAAACTATAAAACAACTCTATTCTGGCCAATGAAAGGCAAAGTCTGAACTCTGCCCACAGCAGAATCAAAGCACCTGCTGTTAAAGAATATTAAAATGTGGGAAAATGTTCATGGTGTACTTTTAAGTGACAAAAGCAAATATGAAAAGTATAAGTAAAGGATAATTCCAATATTCTTTTTTAAGCCTGTGTGTTTATACACATATCTCTTTCCTGTCTGTTGGTTGGTCTATCTTACCTGTCTGGAAGGATATTTGCCAAAACAATAATAATAGTAAACCTTTACACAGACCTTACTATGTGACAGGGATTGTTTTAAACACCCTATAGATGTTAACTCATTTAATGATCAAAGCAATAATAGATACTATCACTACCCCTGTATTACAGATGATAAAGCTGAAACACAGCGATGTTAAGTAACTTGCCCATCGCCACACAGCTAGAAAGTAGTAGAGGTGGGATTCAAGCTTAGGCAGTAGAGTCTGGGCTCTTAACTGCCCCGCTATATTAAAACCCAAAAGTCATGACTTGTCTGAGATATTCTGTGTGGCTTTTTTTTCTTTATGTTTTTTGGTGAGTGGTGTATTTTCTATAATACACATGTATTTTATAATCAGAAAAAGCACAATGTTTTATTAAAAGTGTACATTTATTGCCTAGGCATGTGCTCCTTTTGGCTTCTCCAATTACAGTTCTCTATTAATGAAAATTAGTTTGTCTGATTTGCTGGCTGAAACCTAGGCCCTGAGGAAATGAAAAATAGGACAGGTAAATTTTATGGAGGTGGAAGGGAGAGCATGTCAGTAACAGGCTCTGTGGGACAGCAGAAGAGCCATGAGCCAGAAACAGCAAGACAAGGTTAATGAGGAGTGTAATGTGGGTAGCTGTCACTGGAGAAAAGTTTTCTTTCTATAGTTCATCTAAAAATGTGATGTTACAATGCCCTTTCATATCACTCAACATTTTTCTTTATTTAACAAATATTCATTAGATTCCTCCTTGCTAGGCACAATCAAGCATGCAATGAAAAATCACAGAAGGAACCTATAACTTAGTGAGGGAGGTAAGGGAGGACCTGAACATGATCATTAACAGTAAAAGAGGTCAAAATGGAGAAATCTTTATTATTTTTTTCCAGCTTTATTGAGATGTAATTTGTTGCGACCTGCACAACACAAGCCGTGGGAAGACAAGGGAGGTGGCGAGGGTTAGACTATAATAAAGAGACAGACACTCAAATACAGTTAAATTACAGAGGACCAAGGGACTCACAGCCTCAAGAGACTGGAGCCCGGAATCACTGACGATATTTATTGATTACAAACAAAGAACATCACATGATTAGAGGGAGGGTCTGTGAAACTCTTACAATACCCCAGAAAAATGATTTCAAAACCCAATTATTTGTCCCAAAGCAGCCGAAGCATGTAGTCCCATGATGACTAAGGTGCAGCATGCACCTCCCTGGGGGAGAGAGTCTCTCGTGTGAAACTGTTCCATGAGCTGAGCAGAAAGAGTTTGATCTTATCGCTCTAATGTAATTGACATACAACATTGTCCAAGTTTAAGGTGTACAGGGTGATGATCCGAAACACACATGTTGCAAAATGTTTACCAAAAGAAGGTTAGTTAACACTTCCATCACCTCACATAATTATCTTGTGGGTGTGTGGTGAGAACATTTAAGGTCTACTGTCTTAGCAACTTAATGATAATATAGTATTGTTAACTGAAATCACCATGCTGTCCATTAGAGCCCCAGGGAGTTTCATTTATCCAAAACCCTTTGAGCCCCTTCAGGTGTTAAGTACTCTTTTAGGTACTAAAAAGACAGCAAATGATGAGAAACACAGTTCCTGCCCTCAGGGAGCTTGCATTCCAACATTGAAGACAGAGCAATAATTATAATTTAGCCTAGTATAAAGGCATAGAAAAGAAAGAAAATGCTCCAGCTTACTTTATAATCTGGCAAAGCCAGGATACCAAAAACATATGAAATAGCACCAGACAGGAATATTAGGGGCCATTCTTAAGAACACAAGTGCAAAACCTTAAATATAAGCAGATAAAATAAGTAGTGTGATACAAGAATAACCCATCACGGCCAAGTAGGATTTATTCCAGGTTGATAGAATGATTCAATATTAGAATGTCTATGAATATAATTCACTAGATTAATATACTAAAGAAGGAACAATTATTTCAATAAATGGATAAAAAGGATTTGATAAAATTCAACACTCATTCCTGAATAAATAATAAAATTACTTAGAAGAAAAGGAATAGAGAGAAAATTTCTTAATAAAGAGATCTTAAAGTATAAACAGACATATACTTAATGGTGCAACTTTAGAAAAATTTCCAGACAGGGGTCTTCCTCACTACTATTCAATATTTACTGCAAGTCAAACCAATGCGATAATGTGAGAAAATAAGAGGTGTACAGGCTGGAAAAAATAATTCCGTATTTGAAGATGATGTGATGACCTACATAGAAAAGAAAATAAATGGGCAAACTATTGAAATTAATCAAAGCAGGCTGACAAGATCAACGTACAAAAATAATAAGTTTCTCTATACCAGAAGCAACCACTTCGAAAATGAAATCGAAAAAAAAAATTCCTTTCACACCAGAAATAAAAGTATAATATAATAATCTAATCCAAAATCTAAATCTATGTAATTTAATAAAGAAGTAAATTTGTGCAGTAACCACATGAAGAAAATTGTAAGACCATATTTCATAAAAAAAGAGGCTGGATATGTAAACAACAGTGAGCATTAACAAGATGACAGTCACAGGTGCTGCAGCCATTGGTGACTTTTGCTAGAGCAGTTTCCATGAACTGGTGGGAATGGAAGCCCAAGTTAAACGGGTTGAAGGGTGAATGGGAGCTGGGGAAGTAGAGATGAGATGTGGCGTCCACTTCCAGAGACTTGGCTGTGAGAGAGCAGTAGTTTAAAGGAGATGCAGGGTCCAGGGAATGTTTTATGAGACTGGTGTTTTGCTTGTTTGCTTTAAGATGAGGGCAACATGGGCTGCATGGAAGGATCCAGGAGAAAAGAGAAATGGAAAATTGTCGCGTCCAGTGCAACAAGGGCAGTGAGGATGCGAGAAGGGGCGGCTTGGGTTAAGTTTTTAAGAAAGAAACAAACAGAGACTTAATTAAAGTCTCTGTTAAATCTCTCCGAAGGCCAGGGGTCTCTCAGTCTCAGAGGACTGGAGCCCAGAATAAGGCCAGCTGGAGGCTTTTATTGATAGGTACAAATACAAGAAAGTAACTGTTTCTTACACCGTCTGTGAGACTCAGACATCATAACAGAAAAATGTTTATTCCAATCACCCTTTGTTTGTAAACAGCGGAAGCACAAGGTCCCATGATGTTTTTAAAGTATGTACCTTTTCAGGATCAAGTCTTTCACATTGTAACAACTCCGTTGAGAAAACTGGAGAGGAGAGAACTGATCTTTGTTCTCCTCATGACTAGTCTCACAAACAGGTGCGAGGGAGAAGCCAGAGCCCGCAACAGACTTTCCCAGGCAGGGGAAAGGGGAGGCAAGGCCCTTTCCCATATTTGTCTAAGGCACCTCATTGGGGGTCCCCACTCGGTTCTGCCTGGCTTAAGTCGTATCTCCCGTGAGATATCTTACCCGTCTTTGGCTGCAAACCATCTTTTGGGGACCAGACAGAGAGACATAAGGTGTAAACACAAGGATGGAACAGAGTCCCAGAAAGGCACAATCTCACAAACTCTTCTTTCCTTAAGGTAAGACTTGAAGAGACAGTTGGCTAGGCTGTTGTGCGACTACAGAAAATACAGAAGACAGAAGAGAAATGAAATGTGAATGGCACAAGTTCTCTGAGGAGGCAGAAAGGGAGGGGACTATGCGTAATAATGACAGGTGGCAGATTAACCTTGAATATGAGCAGCCTTTTGAGAGGGAAAGGCTTTTATCTAGAAATTTGTACAAGATGAGAATGGATGCAGCGGCATATAGGTTTGTAAGTGTGTGTAGGGCCTGGAGGTTAGGGAACTGCCTTCCCACTCACTCCAAGACCTCAATTTTCTCTGTGAAGTGGGACGTTAGGTCAGCTTTGGAGTAGGTGCAAGGTGGTGGTAATAACGGGAAGATGGTGGTGAAAGTTTGGCATAGTAACTGAAGGAATTACATCTGTGGACCCTTGTCAATGTAAGATATTAAATACAGTAGTACTTCGGTTTTCGAACGTCTCCACTGACAAACATTTTGGTTTATGAACGCCATAAACCCGGAAGTAAATGCTTCAGTTTTCGTACACGACTCAGAAGTCGAACATGTCTTCCGCTAAGTGCATGATCCTGAGGCCTAGCTGTTGGCTGTTTTCGAATGTTTCAGAACTCGTGGATGACGTTCGAAAACCGAGGTACCATTGTATCAAGTTAAAGTTCAGAAATGGCTTCTCTAATTGAGGCTTAAGGGCTTACTGATGCTTGTTTGGTTCCATTTGCTTGGTTTCAGGGTTTCTGTTATAGTAAGGGTGCCACTGAAAACTGCATCCTAGAGCCTTGCCAAACCTGTGTGATTTAAACAGATAACTCTTTTGAGCAGAATGTACAGACTATCTAGTGAAAACATGAATCTTACTGAATTTTACCTACTAATAAACTAATTTTCCTAGCTGAGGAATTCAACTTAAACTTAGGGTTTTTTGATTTGGATATTGATGTATTATTTTGGCTATTTCAGAAAGCTTTTTTTGTTTCTTAGTGTTTTTTCCTGTATTAAAAATGAGAAATTCTTCTGGTCTTGGCTAATTAATCATCTTAATCATTTGAACTCACCAAATTAGTGGAGGAAGTTTCTTTATTTTTCTAAGTGAAATCTCTCGTGATAGAATAGAACTTGTATATTTCAAAGGGAAGTAATAAAGAAATATTTCCAATTTGGAATTTTAAGAAAATGTGCTTTGCACTTATCCTGTTAGCACTAAAGGATGCTAGTAGAATAGCTAATTAATTATTACGAGGAATCGTCTTTGGTAAATGAAGCTGGAAACATGGAGCTGCTCACTCTTACCTTTCTTACCTTTTAAATATCTCTATGGTATTATTTCCTCTCTGCCTCCTGTACAAAGGATTGGCAACTTGAAGTTAGGGATAATGACATAATCCTGTATCCCCATAACCTAGCTAACAGGGTGCCTATTATACATAGAAGGCATTCAATACAATACATTTGATTTATGATACAATACAACGTATTTGATTAATGCTACCTAAAGCCTGAAAATTAATTATTCAAGCAGGAGCACATCCTATGATTAATGGCGTATATTGGCTATATATATAGTATAGCTTTTCCTAGAAATTAAAATTTTTTTAGTAGTTTAAATTTAAGTAAAATTTAAATATAAAGATACTTTTGATGATAAAATACAGAAACTTAAATGGAATGAATTAAACAAGAAAGGGGGATGTGTTGGCTGGTGTAGACAGACTACAGAAGGAGCAGTAGAGTTGTTCTCGTAGATGACTGCCTCCAAGAGCTTGGGTCCAGAATCTCATTTCTTTCCCTTCACTTTTCACCTCTTCTTTCTCTGTGTTGAATTTAATCTTCTAAGTTGCTGTCACTGTATTTCAACCATAGCCTTAAGTAGCCCTGAGCTTATATTCTTATGATCTCATAACCTGGGGAAAATCCAGTTAGGTCATCGTTGCACTAATCACAGAGCTCAAGGTGGATGGGGATGTTATGTTTGAAACTACCTGGGTTAGGAGCTCATCTCTGTGACCAGGGAAGTAGACACTGTTATTCGCAAGTCCCTCCGAAATCACCTAGTTGCAGTAGGAGAGAAAATGTTCCCCATAGAAGACAGGTACTGTTCTAATCGGATAAAATAATAAATATTCGTTCTATGGCTTCTGACCTTCTTCCTTAGTAAAAGAATCTCTCCTTGGTCATGTGACTAAGTTCTGGACAATGATATAAGCAAATACGTTGTGTGCAACTTCTAGGAAATATTCTCAAAGGAGGGAACATGTACTTCTTCATTCCTTCCTCCTGCCTTTGAAGAACACTGGAAGGTTCTCACTTAAGGCCCCTGTTAGGCACGGCCGGAAGAAAGAGTCACAGGAGACCAAAATTGGTCTATCAGAATTGATTTGGCATGTTTGAGCCGTGGGAGGTCAGGTTAAAACAGACCATAACCTCTCTGAGTAAGAGGGGTATGGAGTTGTATAGGCGGAGGTGACAAGCAAGCAAGAAGCAGGACAAGATGGCTTCTGAGGTAAGATGGTTTCTATTCAGCACCTTCCCTGGTTTCTCCAGGCCTAAGGTGGTCTTGGTTTCGGAATTTTCTACTGAATTCAGCTTAGTCTGTTGGGGTGGGGGACAGGTGCAGTTAAGCTGGTTATTGCAACCTTTGCATAGATTTAAGTTGGATCCAGGAGTGGGTCCCATGCAGACGCAAAACCTCCCCCAAGTCATAGGACCAGCTCTGGGCCGAAGTAAACAGGAACATTGAAGCTGGTATAGGAAACAGAATCATTAAGAGACAAAGAACGAAAAGAAAACTTTCAAAAAGACCACAGATCCAAATCTTGAAATAGATTTAGTGCCACCATTACAATTCCCTGTCTTAACATTCTCCCATCTCTGATCGGCAATGAAAAATCTTTGGAAATTGGGATGAGGGTCCGTCTTCTATAACTGCTTCAGAGCGGGCTAGGGGCGTAGAGCTGTCCCTACCTACCAGATTGCCGGTCAAAGATGGTGGAACAACCGACCGGGATAATCCGGGCAGCTCTGTCTAGAAACTGGATTGAGTCGGGGGCTCCAGACCGGGAGGTGGAGCTCTGATCTCTAGGGCTAAAGGCCATTTCAGGATCATGCGCAGGGAAGGGCTGGAAGCCTTGCATGAGTGCCATCTGCAATTTAATGGACTCGATTCTGGAAGAGACCAATTTCACCAGAAGGTTAAAGAGGTATGGTCCAGATAGAAGTAACCTAAGGACAATAAGGAGGGGAACTAGTAAAGGTGACAGAAGGGACCATAATTAGGATCCCTAAGATTGAAAAAGGGGTCTCAAATGGGGTGCAAGTAAAGAGGAAAACAAGAGCTCTTAAGAGAGAAGTAATGAATAGCAGCTCCGGGAGTCTGGGATTAGTTATTAGTACTTATCGGTCCTGGGAGAGTGACTGGCTTGTTTGGAGAGGAGCTTAAGGTCTTCAATGGGCTCACAGGAACAGGTGCAATAGTCTTCCTTCTGGGGGAGTCCTGTGGAGTCTTAAATGAAACGGGTTGATTCCAGGGAAGGGGACCCAGCAACTGGATTCTCTGAAGCCCAACAACTGAGCTGTCAGGGACCCCCCGGCCTTCTAGGATTCTAATAATACTTGGTCCTGACTTGAGGGGGTTGCCATGTGTAGAGGGGACAGCCTGTGGGAGGTGCTGGTCCCTATATTTCCTGAGTGCCTGGTGAACCTCTCAAGTTAACATAGGAAATAACAGAATTGAGGTCAGAATCTACAAGCATAAAGCAACGGCTGTAATTAGAGCCAGGGCTTAGAGGTCTCCTGACCAAGCTTACCCAGAGTCTTTTTCAAGGGGCTCTATTTATCTTTACCAAGCAGATTTCAGAGGAGCGGTCAAGAGAGAATAAATGGCTAATTAACAGGCCTACCCGCCACATCAAGGGTCACCTGCAGTTTTGTCCCTGTGATGAGAACAGCTTGGAAGCCACTGGGAGCTTCAGGCCCGTTTGTTGCAGCCATTTGTGGGGAAGGAGTTGGTCCCTAACTAGAGTTTGGGGTGAGTGGGCTGTCGTGGTGCCCTTATAAGAGTATGGTGAGAGCTATTTGCCTACCAGTAACTTCGGCTGTGGTTTTTTATATAAAGTTAATGAGCAGACGGAGCAAGAAGGGGCCAAAACGTAAGAGGAGCAACAAGGTGATTAAGAGGCCTGTGAGTGGAAGTAGCCAAGAGGGGCTCGGGAGCCAAGAGGTCAAGGACCAGCCACCCCTTGGCTGTTGTATTTGTGCAGCCATTCAACCTGTTCATAAATCTTTTTGATATCGGTTTCAACTTGTCCTGAATTATTAATATAGGTACAGCAGGTGTTGTTCATGACCGTGCAGACACCCCCTTGGTTGGCTCGGAGGTAGTCTAGAGCAAGGCGATTGTCGAAGACAACATTGGCTAGTGAATCTAACGACCTAGAGAGTCCCGCCAGGACCTCTACTGTTTCTCGGGAAGTGTCTTCTATGGACTTAGTGAGCTCCCTTCGAGTGCGTTCACGATAGGCAAAACCTCCCCAAGGGGCAGCGGCTGCAGCAGTAGCAATTGCTCCTGCTGTCACAAGTCCGAAGCCCCTCTTCGGTTGGGGGGGAAGTGGGCTCTGGGTGAGGTTTAGGATGATAAGGCCCTGTGGGGCCAAGGTACCTAGGGTGCAGTCGCCTCCATGTAGGGAATTATCAAGGTGGGAATGTGCGATGGCCTCTAGGGGGTCTTGTTGGTCTGTGAGCCAGTTGTTAGGGGTCCCGCATAGCCACACCAGGCCCAGTGGGGCGGGGATGAGAGTGGCCTTGGTGGAGTTATAGCGGTTAAGAAGGGTGTAGGACAGAGGGGAGATACAAGATTTGAAAGGACCCAGGTTGGCAAACTTGGATGTGTGGGGGGAAGCTGGAGGTGGATCAAAGCTGGGTAAGGTCCCCGGAAGGGGTTTGCCCAGTTTCCATGGTCTGCAGCCAGTCGAGTTGGCTTGGTCTAAGGTTGTAATAGTCTCGGGACAACAATGGGTGTCATTAGGGGTGCAGGGTTGACTGAAGATAGGTTTGCAGAGGAGGTGAGACCAATTGAGAGGCTTGAGGATGTTGCCAGTTGTCAGCTCAGCCAAGCCGCCCAGGGGTAAGGCACCAAGGGCCTGGAAGGGGTCGATGTTGGATGTATGGGTGTTATTAAAGCAGGGAGTGCAGCCTAGGGATGCGTGACAGGTGAGAGACGTTGTGAAGAAGTTAAAAGTCCTATGTTGTAAGGGAGTTAGTCGGAAGCAGAGGGGTGGGTTCCGTTCCCAACGAACCCTCAAGGAAAAGGGGAGCCTCTCGTTCTGGGAGGAGGAGTTCAGCGCTTGGATCAGAGAGTGGTTAGTAATTGGATAAGCCTTAACCTGGGTGTTGTATCTGGAAGGTGTCTCTGGGTTGGTAAGACAGATCCAGCATCTAGTTAAATTTTCACCTGCGGCTAAAGTTCGAGAGGCATTAATTAAAAAATTGTCTTCCCAGTCCCCATGTCCGGGGGAGGGGAGAGAGCAGAGAAGGGTGAGGGAAAGGAGGAAAGCCAGGGAGGGAAGGGGAGGGCGACGGTGCATTTTGACAGGCCCGGATAAAAGGTTTGGGGGATGACAGAGGGGGTTCCACGTAGTGCTCAATCCCAGTTGGTGTACAGTCTGTAAGAATCCCCGTGTGACAGTTTGTCAAAGGCCAGTTCCCGGACCAGTTCTCCGGCCTGGTGTTGGTCGGTCGGGCCCCTTAAGCTATCCTGGGGCAGTTGAGTCAGATCTTCTAGGATGATATCGTAGACTTGCCCAGCACGTACCTGTGAGGTCTTGTCATTCCCGTGGTCTGTTGCTTACGTATTGTCACCTTTGTGTCCCCCGTCCGAGTGCAGGTATAAATGTCTGGTGGGGTGTCTGGCTGGGGTCCCTCTGGCTGGTCCAGCTTCTGTTGTTTCTGTTGGTCTATGTCCGGGTTGCTGGCTCCGGGTCCCTTTTCATCCTGGACAAGTGAACCCAAGAAGGTATCCCTAATAGTTTGGCTTCTGTGGGGGTTATTAGGATGACCTGATAGGGTCCTTCTCATTTGGGATGGAGGGGGAGGACTTGGTCTGGGAGAGCCTTCAAGAGGACCCAGTCTCCCGGTTCTAGAGGGGTTGCTAGAATTTCAATTCCAGCCTGAGGTTCAGGAAGGAAGGTATCAGCATGATAGCAGATGAGGTGCCGGGTGAAAGAAATAGGGAGATAATCACCAAGAGAGGTGAAGAGGAAGAGGTATGTTGCCAAAGAAGAAAGGGCGACCATACATGAGTTCAAACGGGCTGAGGAAAGTTGGAGCATGGAGGGGGGGCAGTGCAGAGGCGGGAAAGGGCACTAAGGAGGAGGGAAATCCAGTCCTGATGGCGATAGAGCTAGGGCTTAGGGATATCCTGAGCAAGCTTTCCCAGAGTTCTTTTCAAAGGGCTCTATTTATCTTTACAACCAAACTTGGTTAATTGAGTTTTGAGGGTAAGGTGAGCCCTTTCTACCTTTCCAGAAGATTGGGGACGATATGCGATGTGCAGTAGCCATTGAGTGCCAAGAGGGATGGCAACTTGGTGGGTGATTTGGGAACTAAAACTAGGACCATTGCCACTCTGGAAGGTTGAAGGGAGGTCAGAATGGGGGATAATGTGGCGGAGAAGGGAATGTGTGACTGTGGACGATTTTTCTAGCCATCAGAGAAAGAATCCCCAGGAAGGTGAGGAGATAGCGGTGTCGGCGGATGCGTGGCATATGAGTGAAATCAATTAGCCAATCTTGGCCTGGGATGTGGCCATGGGCCTGATGGGCCAGGATGGGGCGAGGTCGAATGGCCCCCTGGGGTTGGAGCAGCGGCAAATGGAGCAAGCTTGAGTGACGTGGGCTGAAAGGGAGGAAAGACGTGGGTGAGTGATCAAGGGACGTAAGAAAGTGAGCAGTCTATGTCCTATGTAAAGAGAGTTGTGGAAAGCCATAAGGATGTCTAAAGCTTGGCCATTGGGCAGTATTAGTTTGCCAGCAGAGGTAAGCCAGAGGCCCTCCCAAATGGCTTCCTGACTGGTAAGGGAAGTCATTTCATCTGGAGTGTACGTGGGCTGAAGGTTAGGGATGGCAAGGAGTTCGGTAACAGGCTCTTGAGAGCTGAGGAGAGCAGCCCGGCATGCCTCTCTCTTGGCCTTGTTGTTACCAGTGGCTACAAGGCCAGAGCCCCTTTGGTGGCCCCTGCAGCACAAAATGGAAACACAAGCAGGGAGTTAGAGAGCCTCAGTAAGCTTGAGGATTAAGGGGCCTGGGCTACAGGGGAACCTTGGGAGGTAAGGAAGCCACGTTCTGCCCAGATTGCAGCATGGGAATGGATAATATGAAAGGTATAGAGTCTGTGTAATGTTGACAGAGTGTCTTTTGGCTAGGGTTAGGGTGCAGGTAAGGGCAATAAGTTCAGCCTTAGGAGCAGAAGTGTTGGAAGGGAGAGGGGAAAATTCTATGAGTTCATGGGCAGAGGTAACAGCATAGCCTGAGTAGCGCTCTCCGTTATGAATGTAACTGGACCCATCAACAAGCCAGGTGTAGTCAGGGTCAGGAAGGCGTTGTCAGAAAGGTCAGGGCGAAGAAGCCGGGAAGATTCGAGTTCCTCAATGCAGGAATGAGAGACAGGTGGAAGTGAGAAGAAGCGTGGAGAGACTGAGAGCAGGGCACTGGAGAAGAGTCATGTGGGGAGAAGTCAGAAGTTGTTAATTGATGAGGCGAGAAGAGCTGAGAAAGGAAGGAGCCTTGTTATTAAGAAGACTAAGGGCTGAATAAGGCAAGAAAACAGTGATAAGTTGAGAGTAAGTAAGTTTGGAAGCCTCTAAAATGAGGAGGGCAGACGTGGCAAGGGCACGGAAGCGGGGGGGCCAGCCCCGGGCAGTGGGGCCTAGTTGTTTTGGGTAGGTAAGTGAGAGCTTTGAAGTTGGGGCCTGATTTCTGACCCAAGAGGCCTAGAACGAGTCCCCGAGATTCATGAGTATATAGGAAGAAAGGCTTGGTCAGGTCAGGTAAAGCAAGGGCAGGGGCGGAAGTGAGAGCCATCTGGAATTGAGAGAAAGCAGAGGTGGTCTCTGAAGCAGGCAGGAGAGGTTCCTGGAGGGGGCCAGTGGTGGCCTGGTATAGGGGTTTGGCAATGAGGCCAATGTTGGGGATTCAGATGTGCAACCAAGCCAAGGAAAGAGAGAAAATCCTGTTTAGTGGACGGGAAGGGGATACAGCGAATGAGCATTTTACATTGTGTAGTGATTTCCCGGCAACCTGGGGGATGGTGGAATCCTAGGTAGGTGATGGTTGGGGTGGAGAGTTGGGCTTTATTGCTGGAGACACGATAACCTAGGGAAGGCAGATAATTAAGGAGCAGGTGGGTATGGGAAGTGGAGATATTAGGCGTGGGCTACAAGGGAAGAGATCATCAACGAATTGGAGATCGTAGAGCCAGGAAGGGAAACGGAGTTTAGGTCTAGAGCTAGGGCCTGGCCAAAAAGCTGGGGACTATCTTTAAAGCCCTGAGGAAGGACTGTCTAGGTTAATTGTTGAGAAAAGCTGGTATCAGGATCAGATCAGATAAAGGCGAACAGGTCCTGGGAATTGGGGTGTAAAGGAATAGAAAAGAAAGCATCCTTAAGGTCAAGGACAGTAAAATATTGGGTGTTAGGAGGTATTCAAATTCTTTAATAAAGCGGGAGGGATCAGAAGAAAAGGAGCCTAGCTTAGATTCAGTCAGACTCAGGTCCATCATTGAGAAAGGGACATGGACCCTAACAGGGCCTTCAGCACCTGCCACTTCCCTGAGAGGCATCTGGGTGGCTGGGGTCACATAAAGCTGATCAGGTATGAGGAGGGGAGGAAAGGTAGGGAGCAGGCAGGCAAGCAGAGGAGGAAGAGGAAATATTAGTGAGAGACACGGAGGCATCGGGTTGATATGATGGGGGGTTTTGAACTAGTGGAGGCCAGGGAGAAGAAACATCAGGGGGTTCGAAAGGATAGGGACCAGGATTAGAGGGTGAGGACTCTGGAGCAGGGGGTATGAAGAGACTGAAGCTAAACCCAAGAGGCGTGTCTGCCTGTAGGTGGGAAATGGGCCACGTCCCCTCGCAGCTCGAAGAAAGCCAGAAGGTAGAGGACCTCGCTCCATTTACCCTGCCGGCAGAGGAGGTTGTTTAAATCCTGGAAAGTATCAAGGTCAAGAGTTCCAGTTGGTGGCCATCAAGCTTATATTGTGGTCAGTCCACAGTTGAAAAGGAAATAAGGTGTTTAGTCTTTAAATCAGGGTAAAGTCGGCTCTTAATGTGGTTCAAAAGGGTCGCCAAAGGGGTGTCCCTGGGGTAAGAGGAGGAGCCAAAGCCCATAATAATGAAGGAGGGGAAGGGTGCAGACCTGGGACAGATGGTCCAGGGCACTGGCCCTGGGACATGGTCAGGCCTAGCGCTCGGTCTTGTATTGGTCGGCAAATCTGACCTAGACGGACAGGATGGTGGAAGAGGGTAAGACTTACCTAAGTTGTCCACTGAAGGGTAGACGAAGGCGGCTCCCCGTACGGGCCACCAAATTGTTAGGCACGACCGGAGGAATGAGTCGCGGGAGACCAAAATTGGTCTATTAGAATTGATTTGGTGTGTTTGAGCCGCGGGAGGTCAGGTTAAACAGACCATAACCTCTCTGAGTAAGAGGGGTATGGAGTTGTGTAGGCGCAGGTGACAAGCAAGCAGGGGGCAGGACAAGATGGCTTCTAAGATAAGATGGTTTCTACATAGCACCTTCCGGGTGGTTTCTCCAGGCCTAAGGTGGTTTGGGTTTCAGCCTGTACTGGAATTTTCTGTTGAGTTTGGCTTTGTCTGTTGGGGTGGGGGGCAGGTGCAGTTAAGCCGGTTATATTATCATTATATTATCACAACCTTTGCATATGTTATGTAAATTTAAGTTGGAGCCGGGAGTGGATCCCACACAGACGCAAAACCTCTCCCAAGGCACAGGACCAGCACTGGGCAAAGTAAATAGAAACACTGAAACTGGTATAAGAAGTATAATCATTAAGAGGCAAAGAAAGAAAACAAACTTTCAAAAAGACCAGAGATCCAAATCTTAAAATAAAAGATTTAGTGCCACCATTATAAGCCTGTCTTAATAGCCCCATGAAAGACCACTCAAGCTCGCCAGAGTCTCTTGCAGCCCCATAACCAGACTCTCCCAGCTTTGCTTCCCCTATTCTGTTTTGTCCCAAGTATGAACACAGCCCCTGACCACACCTACTTCTTCAGTCATGTCATTCTTATGGAGGCTTCCATGTTCTTATATGACTCGTTTCCTAGCCACGATCGCTGGACTAGGGCTAGACCCTTGACCCAAATAGAATATTTCCCCATTCCCCACACTAGACACAATTTATTGGTCTGATGGGCATCTGACCCAATGGTCCAATAAGAGCCCTTCCTCCAGATTTTTTTCCCTCCTTCTTCCTCCTCTCCCCCACTCCGGTTCTAGCCGTTGTTTCTCAGTCTATTGTGTAGGACACAGCTCCCTGGCCCATGCTGGTATTATGAGCCTTGCACTCCCCCCTCCCCTTGTTGAGGCAGCTGGTCACCAGTCATTGGTCATCCACTCTTGGTAGCACGCAGTATCCTAAGGCAGCCCACACGGTAGCTCACAGCAGCCCAGCTCCAGGGAGAGCCATTGTTCACAATCTTAGCTGTAGAAGGGGCAGCTCACTGGCCCATGTGGGAATGGAACCGGCGACCTAGGTGTTAGGACATGGTAGGGTGCTCAACCACCTGAGCCACTGGGCCGGCTCTCCTCCAGATTTTTTTTTTTAACTTGGACAGAGAAAGCTACTCTCAGGCTCTCTCTGGCAGTGAGTACTATGCGGTGTCAGGCTCTGGAGTTGTTCCGTCTTGTGTGAAAGAAGCCAGTCTTACTGGGAGAGAATAAAGCTCGAATACTGAAAGAAGTCACGATGAAGGCTGTAGAGAATCCTGGAAACACTTGAATCTGGTTTCAGTCAGTCCTTTCTGAGGTCCATCATACATACATTTTACCTTCCGTAACTCAGCTCAGATCAGGCTATGGTGTTTTATAAAACTTTCCTGGAGACTTAGGGTTGAAAGAAGAGGCGCTGAGAAGATTAAGTGAGAAAACCATCATCAATTCCTTAGCTTTATGTACTTGGCATATAATACAGTCTAAATTAGTAGCCGGGATTATTGCTATTTATTGAGATATTTCTTCTCACATATCTATATTTATGTCTTTACGATTCTTGTCCTATAATGTCATTCAGGCTAAACTCCTAAAAGCTCAAGAATAACTTTCCTAGCTTTTGTGAAGAACGTGGAAAACAGTATAAGAACCCTATTTTTAACCCTCTTTAGTGTTCTTCACCAAGCCATCTGTTCCTAGGCTTTATCACCTTCTACTCAAATCCTTATCCTCTTCCTATTTAAGCTAATGTCCTCTCATAAGCCTGTGAGATCTTTTATTTCCCAGAGTGCAGAGGCAATAATCAGGCACAGCTCCTGCCAGAAAAACTGTTACCTCAGCCACTATTACTTGTCCTGGTCTCATTCTTAACAACAAAAATGTAAATGGCTCGATTAAGGGGACTTATAGCTTGGATCTAAAATAGATCATAGGAGCTTAGAAAAGCTAAGCAGCGACTAAAATTAACTTGTGGAATGGACTATTTCTTCTGTTGCCTTGTGCAGCTAAATGCTTGAAAAGTGTTTGTTAATACCCTAAGTAGTGGTGCCCCATTGAGAAATAGTTGCCTTTTATGTCCCCCAGCACTGACCATTATCTGACATGTCAAAAGTAGGAAGGAAACAGGATTGCTCTGGGCCAAAGTAGTTAAAGTCTGTCATCAATCACTAACACGTGTAGGAAGAAGCAGGAAGTGTTGATGTCACTCGGTCAGGTTGCCTTTTGTATTGAAAGTACTTCCTGATTCTGCTTTCACAACAAGTCCACCAGGTAAGAGGAGTTTCCTTGTCTTTTCTAGTGCCTGGTTCCCTACTGCCAGCTGGCGTTTAGTGGTGATAAATCTCTTTCCACAACATGGCAAACGATAGCCTCTTACTCGGTACTAGTGTTCTTAGCTGTGGCTGCCGCTACTGATGATAATGTTCCATCTTTCTGTAAAGAAACCCCCTGGACTCTAGAAATAGGCACTTTGAGATGTTTCTTTTTTCTCTTGGGTTCTTAAAAATATATACCCTTGGACATAAGATGAATCCAGTGAGATATAAAACTGAGGGTAAATGGAGTGTGACTCCTGACTGATTTGCCCCGAGGGTTGACTCCCCTCTGTTGTTAGTGGTTTGCAGAGCCTGTTGGAGAGAGATGGTGATACGATGTCATTATCACATATGAGGTCATGGCCTGTGGTGTGTCTTTCTCCTCACCAGTCTACTGTCTGCGTTTCCAACGAGCTCCTGGTGACGTCCTATTCCAGGTCTGAGAGCCACATGAGGGGCGTGCTCTGCTCATGTGAGCGCAGGTGGATGTGGCTTTTCTGGACCCTTCCCATTACCACAGACTGGAGCTGCTTCCTGGCCAGATCAGCTGTTTCAGACTTAGGCATCAGATTTTCCAGTATTTGTCACATGTGAACACTGTGGAAATTACCCTGACTCGTCATCACTTTCATTCTGACTCTGGGGCTGGGAACCAGAATAATATATATATATATTTTTTTTTAAATTTATTGGGGTGACAACTGTTAGTGAAATTACATAGATTTCAGGTGTACAATTCTGTATTGCATCATCTATAAATCCCATTGTGTGTTCACCACCCAGAGTCAGTTCTCCTTCCATCACCATATATTTGATCCTAATTTTTTTTTTTTTTTAAAAGAAGAGATGAGGGCTAGATTTTTCTTCATGTTGGAATAAGAAACTGTTGTTCTAAATGATGGGTTAAATGGTGTATTTGATGGCAAGAGACAGTCTAGAGTAACCACTGTGTCTGTAATATTAGTGAATTTTAAATGTCCACATTCACACCTTTTTCTCCCTTCTGCCTCTCTTTAGGAAAGCTGCTGAGTTGGCTGGCAATACTCATATTGTAATAAATCTTATATATTCTTCATAAATATTGTTGTCTAATAGATTTCATCAACTGAAAAGTATTCATTGAGCACTGGATTTGATTCCACGGGACTGGAGCTATCATACCTTTTACTAAACCTGACCTGGCCTTAGCCCATGTTTGCTCACCCCTAACAGGGAACTCTGGGACTCAGTCTGTTTCCTTCTGTAGCTCTAGACCCTTTCCCCTCATACCTGCCTTCATCGTTTATACTTGAGTTTCCTGAGCTCCTAATCTCTGACCTCATCTCCTATTTTTGGCTCTGAATTTGCCCCTTGGACTTGATGACAAGATTTGGCTTCTCCAGATTAATACTTAACCCCTGGCATACCTCCCCAAATATAGTTTTACCCTCACCCTCTGGCTTCGTTCCCTTCCATCTGCTGTGAATAAATATCTCACTCAAATCTTCCCAGCGTTGATGACCCTGCCCGAGCCTGGCCTGCCTCCTCCTCACCCCCACTGGAAAAAAGTCAGACATCAAAAGCCTTAATAATACGCTATTGGATACAGTGAAAGGGAACATGTTTCCTACTAAAAGTATATGACCCAAAGTGGGAAAATATCTGAGTCACTTGAAAAAAAACCTAAAAAAAAAAAACCTGTTAGTTTTTTTTTTTCCTTCTGAGGGAAAGGAATCTAAGAGACAATTCATTTGCTATTGCATAAAAAAAATCTTTTAAGTTATGTACTTAAAAAATACATCACTTTCGTTTTATTAGAAGGCTGGCTAACAGAAGGGGGAGGAGGGAGACTGAGTCCAAGCAGAGAAGTGTTGGGAGGGGGCAGTCCCAGCAGAGACCAGAGAAGGGCCACATAAGGCAGACTAGAGGCCAGGATCCACAGTCTTATTTAGAAACTAAGAAATCAACAAGTACCAATAATTATTTTGTTACACCAAACATTTTGGAGGAACATGCGATTTTTTTAGATGCACATAATTATTTGAGAGGGGTTACGTGGCTTTAGAGACCAATTTCTTGATAAATCAGTAGCTGGGAATAAAAATCTAGGTTTGTAGTCAAGGCTTTTAATCAATAGCAGAGAAGCTATTTCCCTTTAAATACGTAGTTCTTTTTATTTACCCAAGCACTTTTTATTTTAAATAGGTCCACTCCTAATATTTGTGCGGCTGGGGCAAGAGTACAAATAGAGGCCCATATATTATATGTCTAAATATTTAAAAGTTACACAGAAAGCTAAGAAGTTGTTAGATAAAACATGTTTTATCCTTCTACCTTGACAAATATGTTTTTATAACTTGGAAGGCCAGGTTCAAATTCAGAATTATTGGACTCCTATGGTGGGAGCCTAGAATGGGCAGTGTGGGGTGTGCTGGCCCATCCGTGGTGGTGTGCACCCTCAGGAATCTGGACCCCAAGAAGAGGCTCACACAGGAAGTGGGCTCAGGACATTTAGGCTGGGAATTCCAGATGCCCAGGCACCCAGAGAGTGCTTTAGATGGGGGGATGGGGGCGTCCCAGGCTCCAGATGTGTATGTCTCCTGATTCTATAGCCTCTTCTTCCCATGGGGAGAGATATGGCCAGAGGAAGGTCAGAAATGGTGCCTTTTCACGTTCAGGGCCCAGCGTAGAGAGGCCACTTGCTGGGCCTGAGGGCGGTGTGGTTTCTCACCTGGGATCCACCCTTTGTCATCCCTGCTCTACTGTCAATCCCCTGTCCTGGTCCTTTGCCGCTCTCCTTGTCAACTGTCTTCTCTCAGAACACACAGAAGCTACCTACTCTTCTGCTCAGATACCAGCGCCGTTAAATAGGACACAAGGGTGGTGTCTCCCATTATTTATCTCTTTGATTCCAATTTCCTCTACTAATTATCTGGGACCTTTCTTATTAGCAAAATGTACCCTTGGGAGGCCTGTCAGGGAAGGAGCAGCGTGGGTGGCAATAAGTCTGGGGAAGGGACATGGTGTTTTCTTTCCACTGAGGAAAAGGCCCTCCAAATACTACTGGTCTCAGGGTGGTGGCAGATTCCACCCTGGGGCAGATGGAAGGACAGTAGCCTCAGCAGCATTCACACTGGGAAGGAGGGAAGGAACACTGCTGGCTAGGCCACAGCTGGAGGACCAGAAAAACGCATGATGGGCAGGCCTCTGAGCAGACTATTTTCAGTGAAAGGAAAATGAAATATGAATGTCAGCACCATCATCCCATGAGTATTTATTTAGTACTGAGTACCCCACGGGGCCCCTGTCGGACTGACGGGGGAAGGGGGTAAAAAGGGGAACACCTCTCATGGAATTGGAACCCATGTTTCTGTGAAGGCATCAGTGATATTTAAAAGCAACCGCCTTAATCCCAGTCTCCTTTCTGGTAAGCCCAGCCCCAGTCACCCCAGGAATTCTGGAGGTGGGAGTGTGCCGCATGCTTTTCCTTTCCTGATTGGTTCAATGTATGGGGCGTGTCACCGACTCTAGCGTGCTTTTGCTGTTTCACACATTGCCCCAAGATCCAAAACAACCACTTTCATTTTCCCCTGAGAATATTCCTCGCACAGGATATTTGTGTATGTGTTAGGCTTTGCTGGAGGCAGTGGAGAATCCCATGCTGCCATATTGCTTGGCCCTTTCTCTTTCTTTAAAGACTCCTCATTTTCCTGACCCCCTCCCATGGGGCTCCCCTTTTATAATTGGATTTTCCTTATTTGATTGCAGCCAAGGACTCGTTAATGTGTCCTGCTAAATTATCGGTCATCTGTCTAGTTCCCATCCCGAGACTCAGAGGAACCGACCGAATCTTGCAATCAGCCCTTCCAGTTTCTTCCAGGAACGAATGTCTGTGGTCCGAAGCCACAGTGTCCTTTCTATAGTCTACACCACCTTCCATCTTTTCTCCCGGATGTGGTGAAGGACATGTATCGAGAGAAGCATCTGGACTTCTAATGTTTAGTCTTGCTTATGAAAGCTCCTTTTTGGGCAAGGGTTGTATCTTTGCATGCCTTACACAGGGTGGGTGCTTAAATATATCAACAATCCAGCGAATTGTATGAATTCCCATTTTGTTGAACTCCTCTGGCAACTCTGGCTCCTGGCTCCTGTAGCGGATAAGGAGCCAAGCAGTCTGGTGCGACATCCAGGCCATTTATTGGCAGCAGGAGCAGAACTGCCACTGTGATCTCTGAGGAGGGGAGGGGGTGGAGCTAGTCCACTTAGGGGCTGTTGGGGGCATCAGCCCTGATTAACATTTGTGACCCTTCTACCACTTCTCATTAGCCAGTCTCTCAGTTTTCCTTCCTTTCTTTTCCCATAGTCAATGCTTCCTTTTTTTTTTTTTTTTTTTTTTTTTTTAAGATTTTTATTGGGGAAGGGGAACAGGACTTTTACTGGGGAACAGTGTTTACTTCCAGGATTTTTTCCAAGTCAACTTGTTGTCCTTTCAATCTTAGTTGTAGAGGGCGCAGCTCAGCTCCAGGTCCAGTTGCCGTTGTTAGTTGCAGGGGCACAGCCCAACATCCCCTGTGGGATTCAAACCGCCCTTGTGGTTGAGAGCCCACTGGCCCATGTGGGAATCGAACCGGCAGCCTTCGGAGTTAGGAGCACGGAGCTCTAACCGCCTGAGCCACCAGGCCGGTCCAGCCAATGCTTCCTTTTTAAATGTTCCTCGGGTCTTACACTTTTCTCCTGGGTGCTTCTAGAGTACTTTCCTCATCCAAGGACCCCTCCCTAGTTCTTGGTCTAGTTCCCGCAATTTCTTCTGACCTCAGGATTTTATCTCTTCTTGAACTAGAAGGTCACCTAACACACTAGGGTAAGTGACACCTAAGTAATAGTGACACTTTTCAATTCCAGATTTTTTTTTCCAGCTGAAAAAACGATCATCCGTTTACTTGTCGATGAGGAGTTGCTGTGATCTGCAGGCTTGTCTGCAGACCGTAAGCCACATGGAAACAACCCTAATGCCGGTTCAAGTTCAGTAACCCGGAAAGAGGGCACATCACTGAGAGAGATTCTAGTAGGTGCCAGTTACATACAGTCACTCAACACCAGAGCAGGAAAAGAAGCTGTCTCTATAATTTAGAAAATTTCTTAATGTCCCTATAGAGCTCAACATGGGCCATTAGTCACACAAAAAGGGGAGTTGGCACCATCTTCTATCTTCTGTCCCCCGAATGCTGTCCGTTTCCAGTAGCCTGCATTTGGCCTGCCTCCCAGGGCTGACCTGGTGAGGGACACATGACTCAGTCACTCCATTACCTCCTCCCACCTCTCCTTGTTGTCTCAGCCAGTGTGTTGGCAGTCTGATTATTTGCTTTTCCTCCATACCTGAGGGTGTGTCACCTGTGAGCTAGAAATGAAGCTGACTCACCTGGCTGGCATTCCAATCGGGTAAGGCAGCTTGCTCTCTTCAAAGCCTCAGGAATAGGCTTCTCTTCCTCCCTACCTGTTGCTAGGCCTCTGATGGCCTTAGAAGCCCATTCTTACATCCTCAGGGGATTTGTCAGGACCCAGTGGGAACACACCCAATCTTGCCAAGAGCCTTTTAGTTAATGTCCTAACATAGCTCTCCTGGGGACCAGCTCTTGCAATAATTGAGAGCTGATAAGTCGTATTTACAACTAAGTACCTCTATTGATCTTTAGTGTTACAGGCCTCATGGCAGGGATTTTCTATTTAGGGGTTCCCCTAATACCTAACAGTCTGTACCCGTTAGGAGATGCAGGAACATAAATGGTGTCCCTGAACTCTTCTCTCTTATTATTCCTAGGTTTTTTTCATTAGTTGATTAAATAGTTGACTTAAGAGCAAATCCTTGTTGAATTGTGAAAACTAACAATTCAAGGCAGTTGTTGGCTTCTAATTGACTGGTGAAGACATTGATAGTTTAGGATTTTATAGGAAATCTTTAAAAGGAGGTGATACAGGTTGGGCCTTGAACTCTAGGGAGAGCACTTATGATAGTGCTCTTACCAGCTTGCTAGAGCTGATGGTACATCTCTTTCTAACTGCACGTTCAGTGACATCACATTAGTAGCCTGAAATTGTCAGGGATTGGAATATTGATAGCATGGAGACTGGTAAATGCTATAAGTCAGGGCTTTTTCCTCCTGGAGAGCTGGTTGTTAATATTTACTAGCACACCACAGGTGGTAAAGGAAGTAGAACACAACATAGAGATAGAAATTCGCAAGCCATATTCTGGAGTTAGCTCTAGACTGGGGTCAGATTGTATAGGATCTTTCAGGGCAAACTGAGGAATTTTGACTTCATCCTCTAGATATCGAGGAGCGGATGGCATTTTATTAGTTGAAATGCTTTTGGTTATAAGCAATAGAAAAACTAAATTCAAAATGGCTTAAACAATAGGAATTTCAAGGAGGACCACTTACTCAGGATTGGCTAATTCGACAGTTTCCCGAAGATACAGATTCTTTTCATCTTTTTGCTTTGCCATCCTTAGTATGTCAGCTTGTCCTCCAACCAGGACGTCTGTTCTGAATCCAACAATGTGCAGCAGGAGAAGAGAATAATTTCTTATTTCCCTTGATCTCTTTGTAAGAGCGAGGAAGTCCCACAGATTTCCTCCAGTCTCACATTGGTCAAAACTTTATCAAATGCCTAAACCAAGTACTGGCAAGGGGACTGGAACCCTGTGATTGGCTTTGATCCATCAGTGTTTCAGCCAACTCGCTCCCATTCAGCCCCAGCCTCCCACTGGAGCGAATCTGCCCTGAAAACTAGTCATGTGGAGAAAGATGACAACATGCTGCTATAGCTTTTGAAAAGAGAGAAAATATACATATCAATGAAATGTTTTAGGAAGTATAGGATTCGCAGGAATAGAGGGCCGGCGAATAGAGACCCAGTTATGCTATTGTAAGTGTCTGGATGTGACTATTATGAATCTGGTATGTGCTTCCAAAACAATGGTTCTCAACTGCCAATTCATTCATTTATTCAGTAAATAAATATTTAATGAGTGACTGCCATGGGTTAGGCACTATGCTATGTAGTATGGGTAAAATGGTGAACTTATTTCATGGTGCTTCACCATCTAATGGATGAAACAAATATCAATAAAATAATTCACAAGTAAATGTAAATTTATAACTTAGTTACTGTTATGAAGGAGCCCAGGATATTTGTTTTCTATTTTTTTAATTGAGGTAAAATTCACACAGTGAAATGCACAAATCTTTTTTAAAAAAGATTTTTATTAAAATATAGCTAACATATTATATTAGTTTCAGGGGTAGTTATTCAACATTTATGTAGTTATTCGACATAGTTATTCAACATTTATGTACCTAGAGAAGTGATCACCAGGAGAAGTCCAGCAACCATCTAACACAGTACCATGTAATCACAATATTATTGACTATATTCCCATGCTGCACATTATATCCCCATGACTTACTTGTTTTATACCTGGAAATTTGAACCTCTTATTTCCCTTCATCTTTTGCCCCCTTTTTAAAATTTTTCAGTTATAGTTGACATTCAATGTTATTTTATATTAGTTTCAGGTGTATAGCATAGTGGTTAGACATTTACAAAATTTACAGTGATCCCCCCAACAAGTCTATACACAGTTATTACCATATTATTAACTATATTCCTTATGCTTTACTTTACATCCCATAACTGTTTTGTAACTACCAATTTGTACTACTCAATCCCTTCACCTTTTTCACCCCGCCCCCAACCCCTTCTCATCTGGCAACCATCAGCTTGTTCTCTGCATCTATGAATCGATTTCTGTTTTGTTTGTTCATTTATTTTGTTCTTTAGATTCCACATATAAGTGAAATCATGGGGTATTTGTCTATCTCTGTCTGACTTATTACACTTAGCATAATACCTTCCAGGTCCATCCATGTTGTTACAAATGGTAATGTTTCATTCTTTGTTATGGCTAAGTAACATTCCATTGTATATAAGTACCACTTCTTTTTTACGTAATCATCTATTGATGGGCATTTAGGTTGCTTCCATATCTTGATCATTGTAAATAATGCTGCAATGAACATAGGGATGCATGTATCTTTTCGAATTAGTATTTTGGATTTCTTCGGATAAATACCCAGAAGTAGAATTGCTGGGTCATGTGGTAGTTCTATTTGTAATTTTTTTTTTGAGGTGCCTCCATACCGTTTTCCATAGTGACTGCACCAATTTGCAATCTCACCAAGAGGAAAAGGACAGATCTGAAGTTTACAGTTTGAAGTACATGTGTCATAGCCACCCCATCTACATATAGAACATTTCCATCACCGCAGTAGCTTCCCTCATGCCCCCTTTCTATATCCCCACCTCGTCCCAATAGGCAACCATGGTTTGATTTCTATCATCAAGATTATTGTTGTCCCAATATGGTGATGGAAAGAGAACCGACTCTGGGTGGTGGACACACAATGTGATGTATAGATGGTGTATTACAGAATTGTACACCCGAAATCTATGTAACAATTGTCACCCCAATAAACTTTAATTAAAAAAAAAGATTATTGTTGCCTATTCTCAAATTTTATATTAATGGCTTCTTTTGCTCAACAAATGATTTTGAGATTTATCCATGTTGTTGTTTTTAAAGGCAGTTCATTTTTGAAATTTGTATTCTATTGTTTGAACAATGTATTTGTCTATTTTTCTGTTGATAGACATTTGAGATGTTTCCAGTTTTGGCCTATTATGAATAAAGCTGTTATGAACATTCATATATAAGCTTTTTGTAGACATATGTTTTAATACCTTTTGGGTGAATACCCAGGAGTGAAATTGCTGGATCTTAGGGTCGGAATGTGTTTAACTTTATAAAAAACCCTAGATTTTAGAACTAATAAACAAATTGAGTAAAGTTACAGGATACAAAATCAATACACAAATATCTGTTGCATTGTTTCTATACACTAACAACAAACTATCAGAAAGAGAAATTAAGAAAGCAATCCCATTTACAATTGCATCAAAAAGAATAAAATACCTAGGAATAAATTTAACCGAGGAGGTGAAAGACCTGTACATTGAAAACTATAAGACACTGATGAAAAAAATTGAAGAAGACACAAGTAAATGAAAAGATATTCCGTGCTCACAGATAGGAAGAATATTGTTAAAATGTATATATTACCCAAAGCAATCTACAGATTCAGTAAGTCCCTATTAAAACTCAATTTTTCAGAGAAATAGAACAAACAATCCTAAAATGTGTATGGAACTACAAAAGACCCCAAATAGCCAAAGCGATCTTGAGAAAGAACAAAGCCAGAGGCATCATGCTCCCTGGTTTCAAACAATATTACAAAGCTATGTAATCAAAACAGTATAAAAACAGACATATAGATCAGTGGAACAAAATAGAGAGACCAGAAATAAATCTATGCACATATAGTCAATTAATCTATAACAAAGGAGGCAAGAATATACAACGGTGAAAGGACAGTCTCTTCAATAAATTGTGTTGGCAAAACTGGACAACCACATACAAAAGCCTGAAACTATACTACTATCTTATACCATATACAAAATTAACTCAAAATGGATTAAAAACTTGGAAGTAAGACCTGAAACCATAAAACTAGACGAAAACAGGTGGTAAACTCCTTGATGTTGGTCATGGTGAAGATTTTTTGGAGCTGACTCCAAAAACCAGTAACAAATGAAAAATAAATAAGTGGGGCTGCATCAAACTACAAAGCTTCTGCACAGCAAAAGAAATCATTAACAAAATGAAAATCAACCCACTTAATGGAAGAAAAAATTTGCAAATCATATATCTGATAAGGGGTTAGAATCTAAAATACATAATGAACTCATACAATTCAACAGCAGAAAACAAACAATGTGACTAAAAAATGGGCATAAGACCTGAATAGACGTTTTCCCAAAGAAGACACACAGATGGTCAACAGGTACATGAAAAGATGTATTAGCATCACTAGTCATCAGAGAAATGCAAATCAAAATCACAATGAGCTATCACCTCACAAGTGTTAGAAAAGCTTTTATCAAAAAGACGAGAAATAGCAAGTGTTGGTGAGGATGTGGAGAAAAAGGAACCCTCATGCACTGTTGGTGGAAATGTAAATTGGTGCAGCCACTATGGAAAACAGTATGGAGGCTACTCAAACAATTAAAAATAGAACTGCTATATGATCTAGCAATTCCACTTTTGAGTATTTATCCAAAGAAAACAAAAACACGGATTCAAAAAGATATATGCACCTCCGTGTTCATTGCAGCATTACTTACAACAGCCAAGATATGGAAACAACCTAATTTTCTATCAATGGATGAATGGATAAAGAAGATGTGGTACATACATAAAATGGAATATTTCCCAGCCATAAAAAAGAATGAAATCTTAACATTTTGCGACAACATAGATGGACCTAGAGGGTATTAGGCTAAGTGAAATAAGTCAGACAGAGAAAGACAAATACTGTGTGATCTCACTTATATGTCAAATTTTTAAAAAGCCAGAACAAACAAACAAAAAAGCCAAACTCATTGATACAGAGAACAGATTGGTGGTTTCCAGAAATGACGGTATGGAGGCATAGGAGAAATGGGTGAACGTGGTCAAAAGGTACAAACTTCCAGTTATAAAATAAATAAGTAATGGGGATGTAATGTACAGTATGGTGACTATACTTAATAACACTGTATTACATATTTGAAAGTTGCTAAGAGAGTACATCTTAAAAGTTCTCATCACAGGAAAAATAATTTATAACTGTGGTGATGGATGGTACCGTGTTTCCCCGAAAATAAGACCTAACCGGAAAATCAGCCCTAACATGATTTTTCAGGATGACATCCCCTGAACATAAGTCCTAATGTGGCTTTTGGAGCAAAAATTAATATAAGACCCGGTCTTATTTTCGGGGAAACACGGTCAGTAGATTTATTGTGGTGATCATTTCACAGTGTATACAAATATCGAATCACCATGTTGTACATCTGAAAAGGATATAATGTTACATGTCAGTTATACCTCAGGAAAAAAGGGGAACCATGGATATTTTAAAAATACATGAATTCATGATCCTCAGTCCCAAGAATTCTGAGTTAGTGATTCTAAAGTTCCTAGACACATACAGTATGTATGTAGGTTTTAAAACTCCACAGAACCACTGGTTTAAATTATAGTGGTGGGAGTGGAAAGGCAGTTATTTTGGTTTGGTTTTCTTTTCCACCACAAAAGCATATAAATACAAACAATTGCTGGGTTTTGTTTTCCTGGTTAGCTGCAAAATAGCTTTCTCTGAACATTTCCCCCAGTGTTAAAATAATCTCTCCATTTAGTTTCTCCCGTGAAATGCAGAGCTCTGTTTTTTCTGCTCTTGTTTAAAATGAAGTGAAAGCTTCGGAGCTCCTTGCCGCAGCTAAATGGAATAAACAAAGCAGGCCTTTGGGGTGGCAGAGAACTTTGTACCAATGGCAGTTGAGGGTGTGTGGCCCTGGGTACACTGGTAGGGTTTTCTCTGCTGCTTTTACTTCCTTTCCTCACAATTCTTCTACTGGCAGCAAAAAAATCATCACCTGTGTTCAGGCTGCTGACAGCGACATCAGACAGCTGCTTCTGAGCTGCTTCATACTAGTGACAGCCCGAATGGCTGCACCATCACTACAGAAGAGATCCCCAGTTTCTAGGCAGAGAAAGTGACACATAGAAGTAGGAAGGGAGTCACTTAATGGATTAGGGGCTGGCTGAGCTGGGACCAGAACCCAGGTGGCCTGGCTCCCGGCCCGGCTGACCACACTGCTACCCACACAGCCTGGGCTGACCCAAAACAAGCAGCCCATTGAGCAATTGCACAAACAACAATGAGTGATGGATGGTCAGAGCAAGAAACAGGCACAAAGCAACTGCAACCCCATCACTTCCTGGCCCCTAAATTTCCAGGCAAGCCTGTCAAGTGTGGTCACTTAAATGAGTTTGACCAGCAACTTGGCCCAGCATTCAAATTTGGAAACTTTTTGTGGTCACTGCCAAAAGTAACAGCCTGCCTTGTCCTGAAGGTGGAGAGTGCCTTTGAACTCCATACCTGGCCCTAATAAATCTGTGGTAGTGGAGTTAAGACTAGAAGGACGTAAACAGATGGGCATACCCAGAGCTTGGGAGGGCATTGGTGAAACAAGACAGCTTTAGATTTTTGAGGCTCCTCGCCTATGGTTCTGTCCTCTTACCTCAGACTTAGCTAGTAAGGGGTTGGGTGTGATCCATAGAGTTTAGTTAGGATCAACTTAAATGACCAAGTCTCATCCTACTCTTCCCCTCAAATTTGCTACTGAGCGGTAGCCAAAATGTGTAGTCTCCACATGCTTGAAGCCCAGGTCAAATGGTTCTGCCTGCCAACCTGTATTGTTAGTTAGTCCTGCGTGTGCCTCACGCAAGGCTCGCTGACCTGCTTGGACTTGGTATGGCCCTAGGCCCAGCCCCAAATCTTCAACTCTAAACCCAGGGTATCCCCAAGAGATATAGATGTCTAGGAAGTTTTCTGTTTCAGGTGTCGATTTTCCATTCTAGCCTTGAGGTGGATAATTTTAAAACATCTATGCTCCACCCCTCCTGTTTTGAAACTAAGGACTTCAGCACGTAGTGAGGAGACAGCAAAGTTGACTGTAATATTCGTTTTTAAATAGACCGAATAGGCACAATGTAGACAATAAACATTTAGAATATGAGGACCAGGTGCCATAATGTTAGGAATCTGAATGAAAATTTAGGATTTCTTTGGTCAGACGATAGCAGGGACTGGCCTCATTTTGTGTTTATCATAAGAGGTATTTATTAAATGGCACTTCTCACCTGAAACAGTCCGCATTCTCCTGATGTTTATTTATTCAGTCATCAAACACGGAAGGTCTGTTATGTGTCAGGCAAGCGTATGTCCTCAGAGCCATTGCAACCTCACATTGCACGTATGCGAGTTCTGCTTTATAGAATGTAGTTTTATGTATTTTACTAGAGTGTAAGATCCCTGATGCCTGGAATCGTCTTGTTCCTTTTATTTCCCAGTGTCAGTGAGCACAGTGCCTTGCACAGAGTAGGGACTCAATCAATATTTGTTGAATTGAATTATGCCGTCATGCTGTTAAAAGGCATTGCCAAACAAAGTGCCACATAACTTTTTTTTTTTGATTGTGCTGAGTCTAAGGCAGATGTGTCAATAGGGCATCATCGTTAAGAAAGATCGGGCGTTTATAGAGAAGGGTACGTTCCCTTCGTGAGCGAAGGATGGAGAGTGCATAACCGGGCAGAGACGCGTCTGTCTGGAAGAAGCGTTGTTAATTTTCCTCTGGTCAGTCCAGGATGATCGAGCAGAGTAACTAGAATTTCAGTCTTCTCCTTCGGAAGTATTTTCATCCCTCTCACCTTTCTAGAACCACCCCGCCCCTTTCTGCTTCTTCCCGAAGGGCTGTAGCCAACGAGGGCCACCTCAAAGTCTCAAGAGTCCACCTTGTCTCCCTCCAGCTCTGGTGCAAGAACTCTCCAGACCAGGGCCTTTAGGAACAGCGCCCAGGCAAACACGGGGTCACGCGCGGGGCAAGCGCCAAATTGGCCGCGGCTCGGGGAGCGGCGCACAAGGCGGGGCTGCTACGGGGCGGGGCGGGGCGGGGCGGGGCGGGAGGAGGCCCGGGGGCGGCTGGGGTGTCACCACCAACCCGCTCCGGCCGGAAACTGGCGCTTGTTTCCGGCCGGACGGCCGAAAATCACCGATCCTGAACCAGTCGCCGGAGTCGGAGTGGCGGCCGGGTGTGGAGTAGGCAAAAAGCCGCTGGGGGAGGCCAGTGTGGATCAGTCCGGTCTGGCTCCAGCTCCTGATCCTGTGCGGAGCAACAGCCGCGGTCGCAGTCTCCGCCACCGCCTCCGCTTCCATCGTCGTCGGGGGAGGGGCCGGCCGGACCCCGGGGTCACAGCAGAGGAATGAGGAGAGGCGGCCGGGCCCCGCGCTCCGCCCCGGCCTAGGGCCTTGCCCCGGGAGCCGCGAGGGTAACGGAGCCCCCCGCCCTGTCACCCACCCCCGTCCGCTCTCGCCCCTCGCCCCTCTTCAGTCTCTCAAACTCCGACCCCCTGATCTCCACTGTCCCCCTTCTCCTTTCTGGTTATATTTCACCCGGAGCCACCGCCTCTCGGCGCCCCCTCCTCGCCCTCACCGTGCCTTGCTTCGTTCCAGCCTTTCCCCCGTTACTCCTCCCTCTCACCTGCGCCCCGCGTTCCTCGCCCCCGGCCCCCGTTCCTGGCCTCCCTTCCAAGTGTGCTGGGCACTTTGGTCGGTGCCCCCCCCGTGTCAGACTTTCCGGGAGGGATGGTGGAGTTTTAAGGTGGTGAGGAGTGCAGGCTACTCCTACCCCGGCGTAGGCTCAAGTTCATTGTAAAGTCTCAAGGTAAAAGTACAATGAAAAGGCGACAAGCTCGTTCTCCCCTGTCGATATCCACACTGAGGTGCGTCCAGTCATGGAGGAAGGGAGCGAAAAAGAAGTGTGCGTGTGTGTGTGTGGGGGGGGGGGGGAGAGTCTCGGGCAGGCTTGTGAACTTGAGAAAAAAGAAAAGTTGCCGTGAGCCGATGGAAACTTTAGAAGCTGATGATGAGTAAGCTGGGGGCTGCGTGATCTCACTCCTCTTCTCATAATTACTAGGTTAACGGTGTGGCTCTGGTCGGGATGGAATGGGATTTGTTTACTGGGCCGGCGTATTTTTAGCCTGTCGGCTCACAGGCACCGGCGCTCGGAGTCTCCCCCCCCCCGCCCTTCCCCCTCTCTCCTCTCTCTCCCTCCCTGTCTAGGTAGTCGGTCTAACGTAGGTGGCTCTTCTGGGCAAAATGCAGATAATGAATGTTAAGCTGAAAGAAGCGGAAATTTTATGTAAGAGATTCTCCCCAAACCCTACAGGGAGTTTTCAGGAATGCAAAAGCGAGAATTAGCGGCGCGTTGCCTTGTCTCTTCCTTTTTATAAGTACGTATATGCAATGCTTTTTAGAAAATCAGAACCTGGTCGTTTTTTCAGTCTTTGGTTTCTCATACTGTCATAGTGAGGGGATCATTGAGGAGGAGGCCGGATCCCTTTGTGTTTCAGAACCTATTTCTAAGGTGGGAAAGGACAAAGTCGACGGAAGAGGTGGTGGTAAGGCTAGTCCCAAAGGCGAGCTAATCCTAAAAATCTTTTAAAAAATATTTTCCACACTATATAACTTTGCAAATGTTCTTTGTAGTAAGCGACATTGCATTCCTGATGGGGTGAAGAGACTGCAGGGACTTAAGCGGGTGCCTGGGGAGAATCAGACTTGTAATTAAACATTTGCTCTGCATAATTTACAAATGAATACATTATAGGCAAACAATTATACTTTGTTCTCATTGTTCTTTTGAGCAGTTCTTTAAAGTTTAGTAACTGTACTGCTGTGCTAGTCTGTTGATAATCTTGAAGGCTGACCAGAACTGTAAAATAAATGAAATGGGTGCTGCTCACCTGGGGTCTGAATACCAGTCTGCCCTAATTTCCACTAGCTACCAGGCCTGGCGCAGAGCACCTACCTGAGTAAGTGGCCAGTTACTATGTACTTAGGGATGGTAAATGAGCACAAATATTAGTTCGTGCTAGGAATAATTGAGAAGGTAAATACGCTGAAAAGATAGTCCAAAACTGAAATAGGTTATTTTTCAATTTTTTCAATTTTGGAGTATCAGCACCTTACTGCTGATAATTATCCATTAACATGAATAATTTAGAATTGAACAGATATCCACTGTGGACATGACGCATTCAAGCAGGAAGGAAAGATGGAAGGAAGATAGTTCCCAAACTATTACTAATTTTGTTGTTGTTGTTGTTGCCTGATTTGACTAAAGACTCTCTTGTGGAAAAAAAAAGAAAGGTAAACGTTGCCAAAAGAAGGGCTGTCTGCCGACTTGTATAAGGCAGGCTGATCAGTAACGAATGCTAATTATTAGTTGGACTTGGTGGAAGTATGTCACCAACACCTTGGAAAATTTCCTGAACCTTTATTTCCTTAATCTCTCTCTTTTGGGACCCCTATTGAAACAAGATTTAATTTGGAGGATAAAACCTAGTTTTAAAAAATCACACACACCCTCCCAGAGTCTGTTGACTATCAGTAACTTTTTTAAATTTGTGGATTGGTTGGTGTCAATATTAGTGATGATAGCTGGCAAATTCTATTTCTATTTGTATTTAGCAACTTCCCCTAGTTGAGCTACATATATTTTTACTTGGGGGTGGGGGTGGGGATTGATTCCTAATAAACCTAGGAATCAGTAGGACGGCTTAATGGCCTGCCACTATTCCCAGTTCTCAGCGGGCTTTGTTTGGTAAATTATGATGGAATAAGTCAGTATTAAAAATAAGTTTTCAGATTGTTATGGGGGCACTGAATACCACCTGTTCAAGTTTTAAATCTGAATGTCTCAAGCATGCTAAGGACGCTGGCAGAGGACATCATAAGGGAGCACCCCATCTTCTTATCCCAAACATTCATCCCATCACGGGAAAAATCTCAAAACCATGTTTGGGAAGTGTGACTTCAGCAGTATCTTTCCTATGGAAATTTAGGAGCTGTGGAATGGCAGACTGTGGAATCTTATCAACAGCCCCTGATAAATTCAGAAAATTAAAATTTGTGTAACTGGAATGTAGTTGCGGGCAGTTTTATCATGAATGCCTGAATTCAGTTGATTTTTTAATAAAAGAAGGGAGTTGGGTTTTGTTTTGTTTTGTTTTTATTTACAGTAAGAAATCCTTGCTGAATAATGCTTGAACACTTCTGTAGATAAAGCAGTCTCTAAGCTCCAATGACAGGCTTCGGGGAGATATAAAGGATGTAAAGACCAATGTTTTTTTTGCCCTCAGGACTGGTGGGTTTGGGGAAGGTGGGTGGTATATAGTAAATGGGAAGGCAGACAAGTAAAAGCTTTGACATTCAGAAAATGACATAGAAACAAAACCAAATTTGCACTGCAAATGTAATATGGAAAGCCTAGAAAAACTTGAAGTAACAAAGAATCAATCAGATGAATTAGGAAAGATTTCTGAATCAGTAAAATTTGAAATGGACTTGAGAGGCAACCGATTAGTCGTAAAGAGGCCTGGGCTATAGAATTAGATGGAACTTGGTTCATATCTTGGCTATAGTTTTTACTACCTATGTGACCTTGGACAAGTTACTTCTCCATCCTTATCTATAAACTATGTGTGAGCGTTCAAGTAATTGTTAGGAGCAAGAGAAAAGATATTCCAGGCAGAAAGTATAGAATGTACAATGTGCATGGATGGTATGAATGACTAAGTCATGTTTCTGGGGAACGAGTGAGAGTGACTGGAGAGAATGTGGGTAGAACAGGCAAGAGGGTGGAAGGGACTCAGGGGCCAGACTGTTGTGTTGGTGGAAGGGTCAGTAGAGTTCTTGTAGGTCCTTGAACAAAGGATGGATTTAATAAGAAATATTGAGCCCTCTGGTCTAGGAACTTGGGGACAAGGAGTCAGGCTGGCACTGGTACATTGTGACTCTTGTCTTCTGGGACATGTTGGCCTGAAAAGATCAACCAGGAGACATAAGATTCCTTGTACAAGTGTGTGTATTCACACACCTTACTACGCTGAGCTTGTGCCTGTGTCACATTGTACTGATCCGTGGGGAAATGTCAAGGCGATGGCTGGATTCTCCTCAATAGCTTCCGGGAAGGGCAGTAGCATGTTTGAAGTGCATTTACCTTTTAGTTATCGCTGCTCTTGTAGGGAGCACGAGTGTAGGTGATTCAGAACTTAAGAAAGGAATTTCTTGGTTTGAAAATGCATCATTTTTTAGTATATGTGCTGCCGAAGCGAGCACGAAAATGCATCATTTTTTAAAACAGATTTATTTCTGTGTTTTGTGGATCATACGGATGTTGAAATGAATTGGCTTCTCTATGCCTGTGTTACCTGATGGTGAAAAGCAGTCAATCTGGGATTAAGCATTTGGCCCCAGAAGTCCGTTAAATGAATAATCCATTTGTGGATAATTAAGATGAGACTATATCGCTTATGTTCATGAGACCAATTTCTTTTCAAAATGCGTGCGGGTCCAGTGTGGCCTCTCGGTGGTCTGCCTGATGGTGTTCAATCAGGAGGCCATGCCACTCAGTGTCTGGAAGAATCCTATTGCATGATATGGCGCTGGTGAAGATTAAAGTGGCTTTTTCAAAGCTTGGGCTTGGTTGAGGCTCATCCAGATGTCAGCTCCACTGAAAATCTGTCAGATATTTCCTCCCAAAGTAAACTTATCTGAAAGTGTGGCCAATTAAAAAAAATTAACAAATGGGGAGAAGCGTACACATTTAAGAAGAAACAACCACCACAAAATCACACAGCTGTTCTTTCAACTTTGTTTTTTCAGTTGACTTGCTTGCCTTCCTTCATTCCTACCTACCCCCCCACCTCCTCATCATCATTACCAAACTATGTGCTTGTGATGTCATGAGCACTGGATTATTATTTACCTCTTGTGTCAGGAGACTGGTGTCTCTGAGTTGAAAAATCAGCGGTGGAAAACTCAGGAATCTTGTGTCGTTCAAGATTACTTTCAACTGTGTGTTTTAGGATTATGTCTTATCCCTTTATTTCCTCTAAGAAATCGTTTTGGATAGGAAGAATTACTGAACTGTTAGTCTTTGTGTGTGGTTCTATGTGTGTAGTTCTATGCTAGGTGCTATGGAGGATTAGGTAAAATAAAATTTTTAAATGTGAAAGTATAGTATCGACTGTATCTAGATATACCATAGGTATGTTGGGGAAGGAGTACACAGGTGGTTATGAATACTGTCACAGGGATTGTTACTTATTCCAGAGCTTAAAAAATAAATGAAACTGTGTTAGGTACAGGGATAATGAAAATAACAACAACAACAAAAATCATTTCATTTTGGAGCTGAGAGGAATCAAGCAAAAGCCTGGAATAGGGACGTCCTTGGGGTGGTCTCGAGGCAGTGATGAGGCTCATCTGTGAGCAGCAGTGAATAGTAATCAAACAGGTGAGGGGGTGGGCTTGGAGCTGTGTTTATAGGTGGGCTTCCAAGCAAGGCTTATGTGTTTAAATTTTGAATGATAGAAAATTGGGACCCACTGAGAACTTTTGATTAGGATGATATGATGATCATAGGAGACGAGATTGGTTGGGTTGGAGCAGGGGGAGATTGGCACTTGGGGTGTGTGAGGTGATGAGCTAGAGTTGTGGAGAGTGGAATAAGGAAAGAGTGAAAGGCAGATTGGAAACGTTGACGTCAGTGAGGACTGGATGTGGAAGATGAAGGAGCGTGATCAAGTATGACTGTGACATTTTAAAGCCTGGATTTCTGAGACACTGACTGAGATAAAGAAGTTAGGAAGGTTTCGTTATTTTCAGGGGAATATGTTGAGATCCATTTGAGATCTGTTGGATGTAAAGTGCCAATGAAGCGTCCAAGTGAAAGCTCTTCCAGTTGTTAGAGATGAGCCTAAAGCTGGCATAGAGGTGGGGCTTGCTCCGTCTGGAAGTGTGGTTTTGCTGTTCTTCAGCACCGATGGAACTACAGCCAAGAGAATGAATGAGTTCTCTGAAGACTAGAATGTAGGGGAAGAACAGAAGGCCAAAGATGGCGGTACTGATAAACACTGACTGTTCTCCCCTCTTTAAGCCATCTTGACCGATTTATTCCTCCTCTCCTGTTTTCTGTTCCTCTACTCCCTACTCCATCAACTATCCCTTGAGTGTGTGTCATCTGGTAAGCACTGCCGTAGGCACTGAGGAAGCAGATGAGTCAGAAAAGGTCTCTACCTACCAGAACTTACGGGTCTAGTGGGAGGAGACAGACGTGTAGTATCCAGATGGCATGAAGCATGATGGACGCCACGATGGAAGTCTGTCCGAAGGAAAGTGGGGACCTAAAGGTCAGTTCTGCCGTGGGCATACAGAGATTGGAAAGTGCCCCTCAGAGGAGAAGACGTTTGAGCTGAGTCTTGCAGGATGAGTTAAGGATATACCTAACTACAGATGACAGGGAGAAGTATTAATACACTCCAGGCTGAGAAAACGTGAACAAAAGCTTAAAGCAGGGGTGTCCAAACTGCGGCCCGAGGGCCAACTGTGGCCCGCGATCCATTGTTATTTGGCCCGCAGCAAATTCCAAAAATATATTTAGTTTACTTAAATATACCAGGTGAGGCAATATGTACTTCACCTCGAGTGAGTGGCCCGGCTGTTTGTGTATTTTACCGCATATGGCCCTTGGTGAAAACCGTTGAAAAAAGTTTGGACACCCCTGGCTTAAAGGAACGAAACAGCCAGACTTCCTCGGGTCATTCTTATGGCTGGAGAACAGGGTTGGAGGCAGGGATGAGGCTGGGGGAGTAGGTAAGGCTTATCATGGACAACTTTTCTCTTGTGCTGAAGTAAATGATGAACCACACACATTGGGTGATAAAGTGAATGTCATGTTCTAGAAAGATGGTGGTGTCTAGAGTGGATGGAAAAGGAACACAACGAAGGCTTTTTAAATGGCTGTTTATGCTTCACAGGAACACATTTGTTGTCGGGTGATCACGTTTGTAGAATCATGGAATCAGAACGAGAGAGGCTGTTAGGCTTTCTGAGGCTCCCTTCTTCATCTTCAAACGGAATGCCTGAGATTTACTCAGGATCACAGAAGTAGGTTAGTGATAGCTTGGTCTGGAATTCAATCTTCAGTGCCTGTGACATGGTAGGTGATTAATAAATGTTAGTCCACCTCTCTCATTCCCTTACGGTCCATCCCAGGGTTTGTTACGTTCTGCCACCCTGTACTGTGCTAGAAAACCGGGATTTCTGTCATTGCGTCCCACTGTCCTTACCAGTCCTAAGTAAACTGGTGTTTTCCCAGGTCTGACAAGGAGGGTCTGCTCCGTGGGTACCTTGGGAATCAGGGACTTGTGACCTGGAGTAGGCTGTTCCGGTTATTCAGCTGTAATGAGTCAGATAGAGAAGAATGTTAAGGTATTTGTCTTATTGAATGTGCAGATGCATTTTCTCTCTCCTGCTAAGCTCCCTTCAAATTGTTTTCTTTTAAATTTAGTTTTAAGTTGTGCCAGTGAAACTTTGGTAAAAGAAAGAGCTTGTAATAAACAGGGCACTGACAAAAAGTATATCTAAAAAAACAAGGTATGTCATTATATTTGGATTCTAAGTCTTTTCTGTGTTTGTAATTTCAGTGGATTTTTGTGAAGGGAAATTGTTTGGGTTTAAAATGCTAAGCAAGTTTGGATTTTACGCTTTAGTCCTTTCTGCTGAAGAACAAGATAGAGGACAGCTCAGAGTCCTCTGGGGAAAGTTGGGACACGGGATGTGGAAAGATGGATACTTCCCATTGATAAGTTTTCCTCAAAACCGGGTTGTGATTTCCTTACTCTTTTCTCTGGGCTCTGTCAACATCTTTTCCAGGGAAGGGCCTTGGTTTGGAACCCATCCACTTAAGCAGCGCTGCCAATTCTTAATTCTTTCTCAAGTGGGCACGGGTACATTTTGTTTTTGTTTGTGAGTGTTTGGGGGAGGGGACGGGAGATAGGAGGCACAGAATAGCTACTCACAGTGAGTCTTTATCTGAATTCCTGTGTAACTGGAAGTTTCCTTGGCTTTCTTGGAGGGGAGACAGATGACTTAGTTGCACCGGCATTTATGTTATGTGGGAAGGTGGTTCTCCCTCCCCTCAGATATCTGATTTAGGATGGCAGTCACAACTTCCTTCTTGTCCATATTTGTCAGCCCCACCCCACGCCGCCCTACGTGCATGCTGGGGAGGGAGATGAAGGATCGGCTTCAGTCTAAAACCGAACTCATCAAGTGATCCCCTAAAGTTTGGGGGAACCATCCTGCTCCTGACTATTATTTTTATGTAAATGACTCCACTATTTTCCACGCACCTGGTCCTTTCTTAATTTAAAAAGATTGTATAATGAGATATTTTAAATATTTAGAAAAGTTCAGGGAGAAAACCCTAACAATTTTGAGCCCACAACCCAAATTTAATGGATAGTAACATTTTGTCCTATTTGTTTTAGATACCTCGCTCACTTTCAGATATGAAATGTTAGATACAGTTAACATCCTACTCTGTATCCTTTCCCCTTCCTCTTTCTTGGGAAATGATTTCGTGTATATCATTCCATTTCATGGTATATACTTTAAGAATATATATGCACAGAACGTATAGTTTTGGGTACCACATATTGTAAATAGATTCATACCATATGTATCCTTTTGCAACTTTTTCTCCCAACATTGTTTTTCATGTGTCTGCCTGTAGATCTAGTACGTTTCATCATCTCAGTTTTAAACATGTTTGCTCTCCCCACCTGCCCTGATACAAAAAATATCCTGACTATCGAGGTCCCAGTTTAAACCATATTTTCCATGAAAACTTTCTTGATTTTGTTTTTCCCCCACAGGATATGATCGTTTCCATTTCTGAATCCTCCTGTCTTTTTATTGGTGCTGTCTGGTAGTAGTTGTATATTCTTGTATTTTAGTGTCTTTGTGCCCTTGCCATACTTCTTCTTCTACACTTTATGACTAAGCTCCTTGAAAGCAGATAGGAAGTCTCTTTCATCTTTCTGTATCCCTTGTGGGGCTTGCCACAGTAACTTACACATAGTAGGCATTTAGTAACTATTAGTGGCTAAATGCATAACTACTGAATAAAAACGTCCTTTGCATTGGTGAACTGTTGGTTTCATTATGAGCATGGTGGTGGCCCCAGAGAAGAATAAAGCTTATAAAGAAACATGCAGCCTGAACATTATGTAAAAATGCACAGGAATGGTGAGAGCAGTCAGGACTAACTTCCTGCAGGAGACGAGAGCAAGCATTCTCTGAGAAATGAAATGGGAATTGATCGGTGACATCATCCCAGTGAGGAACTCCTGGGAGTTGGTCCTGATGGCGTTTGAGTCAGTGTGCTCCTGTGACTAATTTCACTAGCTATCAAATTTTGCTGTTGTCATCAAGGTTTTGATACCTTCCTTGGAGATGGGTTACTGGCGTTGAGAAAAAGCAGGCTCTCTATCTGTTCACAGAACCAGGAATTCTTTGGCCTAATATACACATATGCACATATACACTGTGGACATATATTTTTAATGGCACCTTTTTTATTGAGACCAGAGGTATCTCAGAGTATTTTGAAGCTTTTCATTTTAGAATTCCTAATATAACATCATTTTGGCCTCACAGAAGCTCTCCCCCCCCCCCCGCCCCACGGCCAGAATAAATTAAATAGCGTTGAACTACATGAAATTGCAGTTTTGTAGGTAAAAATAGTCAAACATCAGCAATATTATATGGTGAAACCTAATATGTCAGGTCTTGATTTCTGCTTGGGGTTGTGGAGCATGTTATCATGGACCTTTTCTGAGGCGGATAATCCCGGATGGATAATCCCAAATCTATTTATAATTCTAAAATGCATTTCTGAGCTTCAATTTGTAACTGTTTTTTTGTTTTGTTTTGTTTTGGTTTCTTTTGTAGTTCTCTTTAGTTCAAATTTTGGATAAAATATTTTTCTGTCTTAGCCCACATTTTGTGTATTCGGAAAGCGTTGTGGGGGGCCTGTGTGAGGGTTGTCGACCAGAATAGGCTCCAGGAGACAAGCCTGGGATCAAAAGTTGCAGTCAGTAGTGACAGAGTTGATCGAGTTGGCTTTAATGAATTTACCCTTTCTTTGAGTGACTCCCTGACCCTATCCTGCCCCCCCATGTCTGCTTCCTAGTCTTGAAAAGAAAGATCTGGTAAGGGGCAGGGGACCTTGGAAGAGAAAATTGCCTGTGGCCCTTGACTTTATTTGGAGACTTAATAGGAAGAGGGCAAGAACCCCAGCTCCTGGCACGACGCACGAGACTCTTACCTGTAGTTTCCCAAGAGCTCTTAGAATAAAAGGTAGGGTACGCAGAAGTCAAGGAAAGGAGCAAAGAAACAAGAGAGCAGGGGTTTGCAGATATTAGAATAGGAGTGAAGAACAGGAATGGAAAAAGGAGATAAGTATAAACATTTAAAGAGGTTGTTTCCTTTCATCCCTCAAAACCTGTCTTAGAATTCTTTACAAACCTTGTACCTGAACTGTAACAAAGTTGTATGCTGGCTGCTTACCTACTTGGAAAGACTCATCTATCGAATTCAGCTTTGAAAGTAGCAGTTTTGTGTTCTAAAATAGTTCTTTGAAAAGTCAGGGTCATTTAAAATGAGTTGGCCTACTAGTGCCTTTTGAATCATTAATAACTGACATGAAAGGAAAAGAATTCTTCGCAGCTTTAGTGTTAGTAAATTTTGATATTTACGTGAGGATAATCGTATGTGAGGAACTGAGGCAAGACTTTGGGAAAATAAAATGCTGCCAACAAAACTGTTTTCCACAGCGAGTTCTCATCTGTTTTAAAAACGTATCTGCTCTTCTGAGTTCCTTTGTGAGCATTTGCTTTTTGTCTTTGACCTGGGAGCTCACCTGGCCGAGTGTGAGACTATGCATTTTCTGAAATTTTCCATCAGTGTTAAGGACAAGGTTACCTGACATGAAGAATACTTGGGCCCTGTTGTTTACTGACCAGGGGTAGAGGCTTCCCATACTTCTCAGAATTCTGAAAATAAAATCTGAGAGTTAGACTTCAGATACGCTGCCTCCTAGCTTCCTTGGTTGCCTAAAATAAATTCCTCGCTATTTGGCACAAGGTGACCTCTCATTCTACCAGTATTAAATTCCTTCTCTCTCACATATCTTTGTGCCTTTTTTTGTAATATACTAGTTCCTGATGGAAATAAAGGTTCTAAAAAAACCATCTACATAAATTTCCCTTGATGTTTGCTGCCTGGTTGAGACAATAAATTCCTTTCTACTGAACACCTGCTATGTCCTGGAATTTGGGCAAGATGCTGTAAGATGTCAGGGAAGTGTTACCCAGTCAATAAACAAGTAGTAGGAGAATTGGCCCCTTGGGAATGTGCATTCTGGGTTAAATAGGAGATATATATAAAGAAATGTGAGAAACAAATACAGACTATGTAGTGCTATGTATACCATCACATAGCATTTTAGAACTGAAAGGAAATTTACATATTGTCATCATTTTCTAGGTGAGGAAAAGGAGGCCCAGAAAATTGAAATGACTCGTCCAGGGTAGCGCTTACGCTCCACAACACACATGTTATTGGATATCTGCCTTCTGATATCTGAAAGGTTAGGCCTCAGTTATAGAAAGCATCTGCCCAACAATCTTCCCAACAGTCTTCAGTTGGTACGGAAGCCATTGAAGCGACTGCTTTTCGTTTGTGCTTCAGAAGCAGGACAGGTTGGTGCCAAGCCCATTCTTCTGACTGCTGTGCACTCCCTCCTCGTACTGCTTAGGAAGTCTGGTGATTAAAAAGACAGCGGACGCCTGGGAAGCGAAGTGGGAACGCGAAGACCACATTATGATGAGGTTTAACCACAGGCTGTTTCAGTTCTGCATAGGTTTTCCTCATAGTGAGACACTAAGTATGGATACGTGCGTCTGTCAGCGTCAGCTTCACGTCTTCATAGTCAAGGAGAAAGATTCCTTCCGATTTGGGATTTCATTGCACATACTCTCCGACCTGCAGTTTTCAGGATGAAATAGCCCTTCCCCCTGCACGCAGATAGGCTGCTTTGCTTACGGGCTGTGGATGACGAGCCTCAAAGGCCCATTCGTCTTTCTGGAGTAAAGGGAGGAAGAGAGTTTTGGACCTAGATCTTTCAAGTTTATTTACCCTGTCAGTAGTTAAGACCAATTTACTTATACAGATCTTACTACCTAAAAAGGCCAGTAAATACTGTGAATCAATAGAGTATTTTTGCTCATGGGAAATTTTTAGAGCATTGCATAGCCTCCTAAAACGTGCTTGTATGTTTGGTTTTTAAATATGTAGTCAGGTATATTTAAGGTGCCGCTCTTTCTCACCCCTTTTCTTTTCAGCCAGGTTTTTAATCTAGCTGGTAGCAGACACCTGAAGACGCAAAACAGCATTTTCTGGATCAATTAACATTTATTATGTAGCTACTAGAAGGGTCTGGCACTGTAATTTAATTTCATCTGCCAAGATGAAATATTCCCGGATTTTATGACCAGGTCCCTGATAGTAAACATCTTCCAGTGGTTGGTTTCTACAGTTCTTATCCCATCTTACTTCTGCCATGACTCTTCTATTATAACTTCTGAGCTGGCGGAGAATTAAAGGGAAGAAAACTTTACCATTTAATAGTGAGACCCTATCCTGAGTTACACTAAGCGCTTTACATATTACCTCATTTAATACTCAGCAATTCCATTCGATGCTTTTGTACCTATTTACAGATGAATTCATCTAAAATATTTATTACAGTGTTAATGAAATATTGGTTAATTGATCCAAAATATTTGGGCACTGTTTAAGGTGATGAGGATACCACAGTGAATATCAGAAGAGGTCCCTGCTCGGGCACAGAGAAGTGAAATAACTTGCCCAAGGTCACACAGCAAGAAAGTGACAGAGCTAGGATTTAGATATAGAGCTGATGGATTCCAAAGACAATGTCTGCAGCCATAATCACATCATGCTGCTATTTGCATATATTGCATGGTCTCTTTGATTACATAAATAAATCAAGTTATAAAAATAGGTGCGACCCCACCCCCACCCCCACCCCCAGTGTGTCTTTGTTTAAAAGATTCTTGATGAATCCAAGAAAGAAATCTGCCTTGGTGCTAACAAGCACACCTGGCCTAGAATGCTTTTCCTTTCTTCCCCTCCCCTGTTGCAACTCCCTCTCCACCCACTCATACCTGGGTCTAAACTGGACAGCGTGGCCTGCTTTGGCATTTGGATGTGTTTGTGCTTTGAGGACTGGGAGAGTTTTGTTTGTTTTCTTGGCTTCCTGGACGTTCCTTGCCCACTTGCAAGTTCTTTCTTGCAGCACAATGGTGAGTAATGTGTTGTTAACATTGTAATGTGGTCCTGCCAGTGGGAATATTTTTTTTTGTTTTTCCCCCAGGTCTCTCTGATGAGTATGTGAGTGGGGACTCGGGTCAAACTTGCCTTCTGTAGTTCATTCAAATAGAGAAGGCTTTCTGTATTCAGAGACTTGGAAAGCAGTCTCGAAGTTGAGAAGACTTAAAATCCAGTGTCGTGTGCCCAGCTGAAATTCAGTTTCCTTAGCATTCTAGGTTTATTCTTTAACTGGTGTGATCTGCGAGTGCTTGTTTTATCACCCTGTGCCATATAGGGCATGAATGGTGTGTATTCTGGAGTTAAGGGCTTAAAAACAGGCACAGAGGTTTTTTGTATTACCTTGTAGAAAGCGTTAAAAAATGTTTCAGTCTGTGAGAGGGAGAAGGGAGTTCCAGCAGAAATTGAGTTCCACTTGAATTCTAGGGATTAAATGAGATCAAGATTGCAAGTATTAGAACTATTTAATATTGGGGATCCAGTCAGTTTAGTTTTGGGGATTCAGGAGTATCTGGGCATGGCTCATGAGATTAATGAGATGATTTGTGTGGCAGTGTCTAACCTAGTTCTTCATACTTTGTGGGTGCACAATAAATGTTAAATCTTAAAAAGGCACTTGAATGCTAAGTGTTGTTACTTTGTCTTTCTCGGGCAGCTTTCTCATTGTTAAGTATTTCTTATTTAGAATATTTCTTGCTCTTAGAATATTTCTTGCGCTGTAAACTGGGTAAGGCAAGTGGGAAAGGGATTGAGGTAACAAAGATTGATAGTCTGAGGTTCTTGCTGAGACTATGGTTTTAACATTCACAAATTGAATTAATTAGGGATAATTTGAGGGGAAATTTGTGATTTTTGTATTGCTAGAGTCAATCCTGTGCTTTTTTGATAAAAATCACTTCTTGACACTTTGGTAGGACTGAAAATGCTTTTTTTTTTTCAATTCCCGTTAAACTGGATTTGATTTTTGATATTTGAGATAGTTGCCTACCATGTTTCCTATTATCCCCTCTCCATTATTTTTCAGTGAGTGCAGTAATATTTGTAAGTATTTTGTGAACTGCAAAGCCAGAAGTTGCCATCACCACCACCACTACTACTAATATTAAAAATAATAATGGGCTAGGACTCATAAGGGTTGATTTCCTAGATTAATTTCAAGGAGAAAAACTTAGAGGAAAATGGGATGTTTGCCAGATGACTTGTGTACTAATTGATACCTTTTGAACTTTTTGTGGAAGGGAGAAGGAAAAGCAGAGAGCTGTCACCCTGCAAACTTGGCCTGGTGCTGTCATCGTGAAGCGTTGCCCATACTACTTTAATGTACTCTATGGTGGCAAGAAAGTGGAACCTTTGACCTTGGAGGCTTATAGTGATAGGAATCACTTCATCTCAGTTTGTTGGTAAGATCAATCACATTCCTATAATATGGATCTTACAGTAGATACGTAAAGGTCCAAGGCAGTATCTGCTTGGCCTCTTAAAGTAGAAAGATGAAAGAAAACAGTGCCGTTGACCCAAATATTTGGTTAGGTGTCATCATCAAAGCCTTCACAGTCAATTTCTCATGATTGGCATTCGTGGAGAAGACGTGTGATTTCAGTAATTCAAAAGAGCAAATTGTCTGGTAAATTTGGAAAGGACCTCTTACTTTTTAAAACTTCCTCTTTAGTTTTTATTTTTCTCTCTGGTGCCTGGCACTCAGTAAATCGTTGTGGAATAAAGAAAGTTAACTGGTAGCGATCTCGGGGTTTTCTCTGGAACCACCAGCCTATTTGATGAACTTCTAGGAAGCAGGGAGGATGACTTACTGGGGTCATCCTCAGTAAGGGGACCTTGATGGGTCCCCTTCACTTTGCAGACGGCCTGGCCCAGAGTGGGTCCTTAATAACTTCTTATTAAATAACTTGAGTCAGGAAGGTAAGGTTTTCGTTGGGAGAACTGCAGCGTCGGGTGCTGCTGTACTGATGGTGGCCCTTCCCAAGAGGGAGAAGAAATGTATCTTTCCCACAAATGACGAAAAAAATGTGAGTGTGAGGAGAGTGATTGCTCTGATACTTCCAGGCATTTTATACTTTTGGACGAGGAGAAGTCATTTGTTAAAAGTCGGTGCTCTATTTCTCTCGGTTTTTATTCTGTGTTTATCCTGTTCAAAATTTAGTTATTGCTTTATCATGTTTTATCGTGCTTTAAAGATGGGTACTTAAACAGAAAAACAAACAACAAAAATTTAGTTATTGCTGTGATTTCTCAATAGCCTATGACAAGTATATTTTAGCTTCAAACTTATCAATAGACAGGAAAAAGAAAAATCCATCCCTCTGTCACAAATAATTTTATCCTATCCTCTTGCTACAAAACTTCAGACCTCAGGGATAGAGTGCTAGAAGAATACTTTGAAATCCAGTTTATGTCTTTCCTGGTGGTGAGCAAACCAAGAAGAATGATTTGGTTTTAGCATACCTTCATGACTTTCTTTGGAGTTGATTTCCTTTCCTTAATATGGTTTGCTTACCTGATTAAATTCCCTAAATGTCATCTTTTTCTTTAGTACACATCAGTAGAAATAGGAGAGTTAGCTGGGTGGCAGGAGGAAAGGAAGTTGTCATAAATACATCCATAAAGTGGGTCACCTGGAGAACAGGTTTACGTTCAGTGTATAGTTTATCAGTAGTTAGCTGTGTGACCATGGGCGAGTCATTTAATCTTCCCCACCTGCTTCTCATGTTGTCATCGGTAACTTGAGGGTGTGGAATGAAATGATCTCTGATGTCCTAGTTCTAAAGTCCATAATTCTAAAGCGCGAAACAAGGAAAGTAGACTGACTTTCTGTACCTTTCCACCAGGCTTAGTTTACCTAAGACCCAAATGCTGAAGTGTTAATTCTGTAAATAATGAAAGTATATAGTCCCAGGTAGACTAGAATTGTCAGATTGTAGCATATACTCATAACTAATTTTATGTGCATAAATACAAGAGCCGTGGTTGCTTTTAGAAGAAACATTATTACCACAAAAGGCACACCCTATACAAATAAATGAAAGAGAACCAAATAATACTCAGGATACACCCTGGGTTAGAGTTTCTGCTTCTTAACTCCAGCCTGGAAATAGAAATGTATGTGTTGGTGAGGGTGATAGAGGGCGGGGAGGATGGTGATAGCTAGTTGATAAGTGTGGTTGAACACGAATGGTGTTTTTAAAAGCAAAATATAAAGAGTTCTTTAGCCTGGGGAGGTTGCCTGGCTAGATTGATTGGATTTTGCTCCAAATCCCTGGAGAACTGAATGAAGCCAGATTCAGAGCACCTAGATCCAAGCTCCTCGTTTTCTGGGTATCATTTAAGCTTGTAAGCTTCTCAGTATGGATGTATTTTCCATCAGAAAAGAGGGGAGTAAACATCTCAAAGAGTATTTAATTTTTAAATTTTTATTAAATGAGGCCGTATTTGCAAAAGCGCTTTAAAAACAAAAATGTACAGCAAAAGAGGTTATTTTGTTAGTCAACAGACAGCTGTACAAATACATTTGTTCATATAGACCTCGAGTATACGTATCTATGGGTGAATGATGACATTTGAAACCAGTAAATAATTCACAAGTCTATTTTAGGTGTAGATTAGCTCTCAATTATCCACACATATGGACTAGCATGAATAATTTAGAACCACAAATATTTGTTAGACATCTGCTGTGCCAAGATATTTGTTAGGCATGTTTAAAATTTTAAAAGTGTGAAAGAAAGGTGCCGAACTCAAGGATCTTAGTTCTGTCTAGAGCGTATCTTGTTATGTGGCCTGGTGAGCTCTTACATATTCGAAAACTCAATTGGAGAAGCTTCCCCTAACCCATCCAGCTAAACTGGTTGCTCCCTACACCCCTCTTCCTACCTCGCTGGGCACTAATAAACGTGTTGCGATTTCTCTTTCCAGACTGCAGTACCTTGAAGGGAGGATTGTGGCTTCTCCTCTTCTCAATTGTATCCCCAGGCTCTAGGGCAGTGCCTGGTACATGACTGACCCAGCTCGGTAGATTTTGAATGAATAAGTGATAGCCAAATTGGAGAGATAATATGTGAGCATCAGGAAGGCCATCTACTATTTATTACAAGACACTTAATGGTGACAGCACGTGCCAGTGAATGTTTTACATACCGGCCTATAGGAAGGAGTTCAAAGGAGGTGTAGGCATGGCAAGGAAAGATGGAACTTGCAGATGGAGAATTAAAAAAAATAATAATGACAGTAATAACAAGTATCTTTTTGAACTGAATTATATAATTTTCTAAAATACAAGGGTTTTTTTGAGTTTGTTTTTAATAAACATTGGTGGTTATATGCTGAAGGAAGTTAATTTACTAGAAGAAATTTACAAAGTGAATTAATTTCCTGTGGATAACTAATTGCAGATAATATAGTAATTGGAATGTTTTCCTTCTGCTATTTCTCCTTTTGAATGGAAGTTCTGTAACTGACAGTGAAATGATGAACAGGTATCAAAAAAGGGAAAGAAGGTTGTTAGCTACTGAGCGTCTGAGGGTTGATTCTAGAAAAACTGTGTTTCACTATTGGATTAGCCTCCGTTGATTTGCAGTTATTTATTTTCTTTCATGTCAGAAAGAAGTTCTGTAATCAGAATCTTTAAGGGCTCAGATAGAACTTTTGTTTTTACAGACTATTCTTTTGAAAGTTGAATTTATTGAGAACCAAACCTTGAACTATCCTTGGCCCTAGCTAAAAGGAAAAACAAAAAATTCATTGTGTGTGGCAAATAGACATACTGGTCTGGATCTAAAAAAATAAACATTAACATGATTTCTGTTTCTATTTAAGTTACTGTTGTTGTGCCAATATTATAATAATAGACTTTCTCTATGACTCTCTGCCCTTATTTTTTCCAAAGGTCATTTCCATTGTATAGGGCCTTCCAAATTATTAAATTTCCCAAACAACTGTAATCCAAGGAGCCTTTTATCTGTATCACTGAAAAGACAAATGCCAGTTCTTAAGGAGTTCTCTGGGAACTTCTCCCTGATCTGTATATTCGCATTTGGCTGTTAATGGGATTTATCTCCTAGAGATTCATTTTGCTATTTGTAGGCCTGATAAAAAACTAGAAACTCTTGGAAAAAAATAGTTAAATCTTGTTCTGACACACACATCCCAGTGGTAGAGATGAAGCCATGGGGCCGACTCTTGAATCCTTATTAGTGGAAGCACATGGAAAACTAATAAATTGTTTTGGGACCCGTGAATTATATGATTGGGTTGAGTTTTTTTTCTCTTAAGTTTTTTAGGGGAGAAAGGAGATATTCTTTCAGTCTAGACTGTAATGGAGGTAGAAAACAACCCAGAATTATGCATGGTGAGTAGGAGGAGATATAAACATTTCTTTCCAACAATCCAAAAAATAGACAACATGTGTGAGATTAAGAGAATATTATAAAATCTTTGAGTTTGGAATGGGTAGAATAGTAGGGGATAAAGGTGGGGAAGTAGGGCTGGTAGATTAAGACATTAGAATTTTAGTAAATATGTGTGAAATTGCTGTTCCTGGAGATTTGGGAATGAATGCGCTATTTGGCTGTGTCTGTATATGTCTAGGAGAGGACAGACATTTTTCCCTTGCTGTTGTTTTTGAGGGACCACCTGGTAGAAGATACAGCTAAGGAAGCCCCTCTGCGACATTTTGTTGAAGGCTCAAAGCATGGAAAGACACTGGAATGGGAATGATAGACTGGGTGATGTGTGTGCATGTTAAGACACACACAGCAGCCTTGGAAGTGGTCGTAGGACTGGCGGGTTTGTTTGCGAGGAGTAGAGGGAGCGTTTGAAGGAAAGATGGAGGACCGTTGGGCATCAGTGGAGTGAGGCAGAGTGTGCAGGAGGGAGTTGGGTAGACAGAAGGCAACTGACAGTTTTTGAGGACTTACTGTGAGCGAGGCACTGCTCCAGAGGCTTTCCATATCTTGTCATTTACTCCTAACGAGGTCTAAAGCAGATCTTTTCCCCATTTTTATGACACATAACGAAACAGAGGCACAAAAGGGCTGTATTACTTACCCACGATTGCACAGACAGTCATAGATGACGGATTTGAACCTAGATGAGTCTAAACCCAGAGCCAGTTCTCTGCCTCTACGTGGAGCTGAAAGGAGTTGAAGCAGGGAGGGTGGACGTCCATAATAGCGGCCGGCCAGTGTCCCCTCAGCCCCCCTTGTCCCTCCCGCCCCCGGACTGAGTATTGTGCAGTGGAAGTGTCTGCTCTTGGGAGTCAGTAGGCTGGGTTCACAAAAGTCCTGGTCCTACCACTTTTTACCTGTGTGACCTTGGGCAGATTCCCTAACCTGTGTGAGCTTTACGTTAGCGTCTGCGTCTATAATGGGAGGTTAATAATACAAACCTAATTCTTAGAGTTTGGAAGTTCCATGAAATAATGTCTAAAGTTTTAACACATTACTTCTTTCCCGTTCTTTCCTCCCATTTAGACCCATCTTATTTTCTCTGGATTCTAACACTTAGTGATACATAGGTCTCTTTAGTATGGAATTTGGTTATATTTTCTTTTTTCTAAGAAGGTTGTATCGTGTTTCTTTCACTTGGACGGACCCATATTAACTAAAAGCAATCTGCCAAGACAGGCGTTCATCTCGCCCTCCCACCTAATCAAGAATTGTGTGAAATTTCTAAGGGTTTTTGTCCCTCCTCTTTCTCCCTGTCTGGATTCTTCGGGACTGACATCACAGACACGGAGGAGTCTCTGACCTTTGAAAATTCTTCACAGTCTTGAATGTTGTGGTTTTCCAGTGAGTTTGGGGGGAGTTAGAGAGCCCTGAGAGAGACACCGTTGGAATGCAGCAATGGAACCAGGAGAGTGGGTATAGTGGGGGAAGGTGGATGGTTCGGGGATATTGCAGACAAAGAGAATGTTGGGTCACCGTGTCTCGGGCATTTTAACATAACTCTGTTATCTAGCAATCGGTGTGTAATTTGGGGTCAGTTTTCTGTGTTACGAAGTAGTTGCGCACTCAGAGCATGCAAAGTGATTTTAATATTAGTCTGAGATAAACAATGTTTAGGAAAAGAAACCTGTTGCAAATGATCTTCCTATGACAATCTTAGCAAATGTCTTTGAGATGAGCCACTGTTTTAGACTCGCCTTTTTAAACACTGATTATCTGTATTGATCATCAACAATACCATTTTGTGTGTGTGTGTGTGTGTGTGTGTGTGTGTGTGTACACAAATACAGTTCAGTTCATCTGAATAAAAACTGAGTACCTTCTAGGTGCTTGGATGCTAAGGATACAGGATGAGTAAGACAATATTCCTGCCCTCAGATTGCTCGTGATTTCGTGGGGCAAACAAACGTGTAAATGAACACAAATTTGGTGTGCTGGGATAAGTACTATGACAGAGGTAGAGTACAAGCGGCAGCACTGAGAAAGAAGTGCACAATTTAACTTGGGAGGCCCGAGAAGCTTTTGCAAATGAGGTACAGTAATCAGGTTAGTCTTAAAGAAGAGATAAGAATTCACGTGCGAGACCGGGAGTCCTTCCAGGCAGAGGGAACGGCATGTGCAAAGGATCTGAAATTTGAAGCACAATTGAACTTGGGGAACTCCCAGCACGACAAGGGGGCTGATGGGAAGTAGATAAGGCCAGAGAGTTAGGTGGAGCTGGATCGTGAAGGGCCTCATTCATCATGTGTAGGAATTTGGATCTTTCGCTTTCGTCATTGAGGATCCATTGAAGAATTTGGAGCAGTGGCATATAATCCTGTCATATTTGCATTTTAGAGAGATCAGCCTCCACCAGCACCCACGGAACGGGCTGGAGAGGAAGCGGGAGAAATTAGGAAGTTGTTTCTTGGGGTCCGGGTGATGAAAACCTAGGGGAAAATAAAAGAGATGTAGCCTGTAGAAGGTGTTGGATTGATTTGAGACGTTTTTAAGATACAATTAGTGAAACTTAATAAGGGACTATTTGTGAATGAGAATAAGGCAAGAGAGAAAGAAGTCCATGGTGACTCCCAAGCTGTGACTGGAGTGACGGGGGGTGGGGGGGGGGTAATGGTACCATTTCTAGAACAGGCCGTACCGGAAGAGGAATCATTTGAAGGGTGGGGGGCACATATGAGAGAATGAGCTCCTGATTTTACGTGCCGAGTGTGAAGTGCGTGTGGGATTCCCAGGTGAGGTGGACAGAGTTTGGGGCTGCGAGGACGTTTGGAGACCTCAGCGCTTGGTGTTCAGGGGCATGAATGAGGTTTCTCCTGGGGAGATATAAAACGAGAAGATGGAAGGCCTGAGGTGAGAACTGTGGGAGCACTAACCTTTTATGCGGGCACAGGAAGCAGGGTCCACAGTAGTGACCAAGATGCAGAGCCAGAGCGGCGGGAAGGGGTCAGTCAGAATCAGAAGCTCCAAAGAGGCCACTTTAGATAAGCAGTAAGGAGGACCGTGACGATCTGATCTATGTCAGTGTCATCCTCTGCTTTTAAATAAATTCTTAGTTTTCAATTACAGTTGACATACACTGTTCTATTACTGTCAGGTGTACAACATAGAATTAGGTAGTTTTATGCCGTACAAAGTGATCTCCCCAGTAAACCTAATACCCGTCTGGCACCATACACAGTTATTACAATATTGACTGTATTCCCTATGCTGTACTGTACATCCCTGTGACTTTATAGCTGGTAATTTGTACTTCATCCCTTTCACGTTTTTACCCAGCCTCCCCAACCCCCCTGGCGATCATCAATTTGTTTTCTGTGTCTATGAGTTTCTTTGTTTTGTTTGTTCATTTATTTTGGTTTTTTTTGGATTCCACATATAAGCGAAATCATATGGTACTTGTCTTTCTCTGACTTATCTCACTTGGCCTAATACCCTCTAGGTCCATCCATGTTGTCGCAAATGGCAAGATTTCATTTTATTTTTTAGGGCTGAGTAATATTCCATTGTATATATGTAGTATTACTACTACTGCTTCGTCGTCATCGTCTTTGTCTTCACCTTCTTTTCTTTTCCCCTTTCTTCCTCCTTCCCCTTACTCCGGTTCAAGCCATTGTTTCTCAGTCTAATTATATAGGACACAGCTCCCTGGCCCTGCTGAGGCAGTCAGTTGGCAGCTCAAGGCAGCTCATGCTGACCCTCAGCTGCTCACACAGCCCAGCTCCAGGGAAAGCTGTTGTTCATAATCTTCGCTGTAGAGGGCGCACCTTGCTGGCCCATGTGGGAATCGAACTGGCAGCCTCTGTGTTAGGAGCTCTGCGCTCCAACCACCTGAGCCACCAGGCCGGCCTCCTTTTCTTTTCTTTTCTTTTCTTTTCTTTTCTTTTCTTTTCTTTTCTTTTCTTTTCTTTTCTTTTCTTTTCTTTTCTTTTCTTTTCTTTTCTTTTCTTTTCTTTTCTTTTCTTTTCTTTTCTTTTCTTTTCTCTTTTCTTTTCTTTTCTTTTCTCTTTTCTCTTCCCTCCCCTTCCCTTCCCTTCTTTTCCCTTCCCTTCCCTTCCCTTCCCTTCCCTTCCCTTCCCTTCCCTTCCCTTCCTTTCCGTCCCCTCCCCTTCCCTTCCCTTCTTTTCCCTTCCCTTCCCTTCCCTTCCCTTCCTTTCCCTTCCCTTCCCTTCCCTTCCCTTCCCTTCCCTTCCCTTCCCTTCTTTTTCCCTTCCTTTCCTTTTCTTTTCTTTTTCTGAAAGTGGTGAAAGAGTAGTTTATTAGAAGAGATAGTGCACTCCAAAAATATAGGAGCAGACCGGAGAAGCAGAGAATGATGGCTCTAGGGCTCATTGTTAAATGAAAAAGTACACTCCAAAGGTTTTGGAGTGGCCCCGAGCAAAAGCAGGTCTCAAAAGGCTCAAAGAGCCTTTTTTTTCCCTTCAATACATGACTTTTATTACATCTTTAAAGTCACAAATAACTGAAGAATCATGCGACATCTTGCTGTTTCTGTAGCTGGACAACTTAGACCTTATTCATCAGCCTGTTTCTGTTCCTTTTTTAGAAACATAGATACCATTCAAAAATTTTCCGATATCCTTGTTTTTAACTCTTGTGGCTTGTTGAATCAAAGCAGCTGAACTTGATGCAAGTTCAATGTGGTTTCCTTCAAGAATTAACTCGTGTTTCTGGGCTTGAGATATACTGAACAAAGCAACACCTGGTCTCATCTGAACCCTGCGGATATATTTTTAACCCAAGAAATTTCAGATTTCAACAAGAGAACCATTCTCCTGAATAATGACATTGATGGAGAAGCAAGCACACACAGACCTCATCTTGTAATGGACGTCCAGGGTAACACCCTTGATCGTGTTCTGTGTGTGACTACAGACAGTGGGGACGGGAACCGGTTCTTTTCTGTCTCCCTACCATTTCTCAACCCAGAGCCGCCTCTTTTTCTTTCTAAGAAGACCAAGTTCTGCACTGATGTGATTGAAGTCTCTCCACAGGGTGCCTCAGGGGCCCTTCACAGTAACTGTGGGCCCTTCAGAGTGAGGTCGACATTTTCTGGAATGTCCACAATCTGAGTGCTGAGAATGGGCTTCATGCTCTCAGTAGATGCGGCAAGAGGGTGTCCCTCATCTTCTTTATCCAGTCGTCTATTGGTGGGCACTTAGGTCGCTCCCATATCTTGGCCACTGTAAATAACGCTGCAGTGAACATAGGGGTGCACATATCTGTTCGAATCAGTGTTTTGGATTTCTTCAGATGAACACCCAGAAGTAGAATTGCTGGGTCATATATGGTAGTTCCTTCTTTCATATTTGAGGACCCTCCGTTCTCTTTCAGTAGAAGGCCATTTTGGTAGGTGGAGGGTCTGAACATAAGGTGAGAACGTAGCATCAGTGAATGTAGTCTCTTAGGCAGTTCTGCAGGGAGGAGAGGAACAGCCCGCAGGTAGGGCCAGGGGAGCTAACGCGAAGGAACTCCTCTCGCCTTGTTTTGTCAGTTTTTCTGTGAAGTTGGAGGCCAGGCCATCTGCCAGGAATTAAGGAGGCGATGAGGACTGGTGAGGAGGCTCAGGGAGAATGAAGGTGTGGGACAGTACTGAGAAGTCTGGTTGAGGTACCGGAGTCAAGCAGAAGACAGCAATGTTTCACTGAAAGGAGAGAGACTGAATACCATATCTTTGTAGTCCTAGTTCTCTGCAAGATATGTGGTCTTGTCTTGCTTGATGGCCCCATTCAGTAGCAGAGAAGTTGAATGTGGGATCCATCTATGTTGGGCAGGTGAAATAGAAGGATAAGGGGACTAGGTTTGTACAGGAAAATAAATTATGTGATCACTCATTGGGTTCACGTTCAGTTAGACACGAAGGGGCAAAGTGTAATCTTCACTGCTCCGTCTTCACTGCTCTCGTCCTGGTCCAACTCACTGTCATCTCGTCGTACTTTTCTAACCAATTCTCACTAAATCCTTTGGTACTCCCTCCAAACTATTCTCACTGCATTTTTTAATAATTCAAGTCTGTTTACAACCCTTCAGTGACTTCTCATTACTTTTAGGATAAAATCTCAGTCTTTAGCAGGGTCCATGAGGCCCTCTCTTCATTCTCATTTTGCACCATTCTCATCTCTGTGTTCCTTCCTGCTGCAAAACATAGGTATGTTTCCTCTGCTCAGAGGAAACAAATTTCCCAATTTGTCTCTTCAATACTTACACATTCTTTGGTTCTTTGATGTAATATCACTTCCCTGGGAAAAGCTTTTCCTGACTCCCAATAGGAGATAACACTTCTCCCCCCAATATTTTTTTAATAAATTATAGTGCTTTGGGAAATTTTGTGGTTTTCTTTCTCCAAACTGGGAGCTTTGTGAGGCTAGAGCTTGTTTCTGGTTCACTGTGTGTTTCCTTCTCCTGACTGTAATGCCCAACGCACAGGAGGCACTCCATGAATTTTTGTTGAATTTCTGAGTAAGGTGGTTAAGGAATTGGATGCCTTCGTTTGAGATGAGGACGTCTTGAGGTGAGAGAGCAGGTTTAGTAGTAGAGAGGAAAAGCTGGAAGGCAATGAGGCTATAGCCTGAGGAAGACATTAGTTGAAGATTTAGAGGTGGAAGATTTCAGGAGACCGCAGGGTCCGGGACTCAGGTGCTGGAGTAGAGATGGAGGTCTTTGCATTTGATGAGATTATGAAACTCTAAGGTAAAGACATTGGACAGATTGTCCAAGTGGTTGTTGCAATTGCTGAGTAAAATATAAGGCAGGTGTCTAAGTCTTTAATAAATATGAGGAATGGGCATAGCCCTTTCTTGTGGGGAAAGATTAAATGGGTGAAAATCAATGCGGTCCTGGGGATTGTAATGCCCTAGTCCCTTGGGAGACAGCGTGGTGCAGTAGAGAGAGCAGGTGTCCAAAATATCTGGGTTCAGACAACCCACCTGACTTTTCAGGCTTTATTTGTTTTTCTGTTTAGAAACGGGGAATAATAAGCCGGCACCGGGAGGTTTGTCATTAATGAATAAGATAGTGTTTTTGAAAGTGCTTAATATTAACTTGTTTTTATTTTTGATTGTTGCCATCACTTCAAGAGGGCATGGAAGTGGAAGCAGAGATGAGAGGCAAAGATAGCAGACGTGATTGGGAGCACGGCACCCAGCTTCGTTTATTTCCCATGTCGATTTTCTACCGGTAGGGTCAGCACAGACATTTACGAACGAATCCAGGTGAAAGCAAGGAAAGATTTTGTAAAATAAAGACCACTGGCTGGCTCATAACATTGCAGTGTTGATTCACAACAAATTTTTATGTAAAGAAATGCTTTATCTAATCATTTTCCATGAAAATGTCATCATTCCTGGGAGCAGATTTTGTTGTTGCAGAACAGAACAAGGACCATTATGTGAAAGGAGGAGGGCTGGTGATTTCCTTTAGAAAAGGATTTTCTAACCATCAGAGCTGTCCAATAATAAAGTGGACACCCTGGCAAAGGAATGAGTTCTCCATCAAAGCTCATATTCATGGGGAGACCAGATGATTGACCTGTCAGATGTGACGGAGGCTTCTTGCACGGGGGCAGACATTGGATTAAATAATCATTGAAGTCTCTTCCAATTGGGAGGTTGGAGGATTTTGACTCCAGTTGAGATTTGTTTAACTACCATTTGATCAACAACTATTTGGGTGTCTCTTCTGTTTCATTTGAAAGTTTGAAAGCCAGTGTTTTGTTTTTTCTTTTCTTTCCTGTGTCCTGAGACAGAACCGAGGACTGTGAGTCTTACTCATTGCCTTGGATAATATTCCCATCCGGAATTCGAGAAGCTCCAGCCAGGTGTTGGTGGTGATGTAACAAAAGCTGCTGTCCCCACCTGTTGGGTGGGGTTAGGGTGGAGTCCATGGCATGCACCTGGGGACATCAAATACAAGATTGTGCTGCCAAGAAGTGTGGTTCAGTGCTTGGAATTTTTGAGCAAGCCATTCTAGATAATGTTGCACCTCTCAGTTATTATTTCTTAAAACTAGTTTTTGAAAAGAATGGCAAACAGTGTTGGCATAGGAGACCTATGATGCCATGACATTTTCAGTGGCTTCTCACTCCCAAGCCCGTGTCTGGCTGGGAAATTGCCTGCGTGTCTGTGACTTTAATCAACTCTTTTCTCTCCTGCTGAGCACTTGTTTGCAGAATGCTATTTCTGCAAATTCCCACATGCTAATTCCCACATTTTTTCAGAAAGTTATTAAAGTGGCTTTACTAAGTTCCTTTGCGTGTTGTTTGTTTGGTTTTGGGTTTTTTTTTTTTTTTTTTTTTTTTTTTTTAGGTAGAAGGTTGACATTCATTTTGCGGCATCTTCTTGGTTTTGGATTATTTGTGTACTTAAGTTATTGGGCTGCTACCATCTCCTGTGACCTAAGGCGGTGACTGAAGCGGATCTAGAGAAGGAGAAGGAATTCTTGTCTGTGTTAGGGGAGGGAGAAGCCACTCAATTCATCAGTGAATTCTGAAGGAATTTGATTCTTCAGTATCGAATGTAAGGAACTAGTTTATTTTATAACTTAACATTTGGAAATTGAGTTATCTGAGGCCAAAAATTCTTTATGTATTGGTAGCCTTTTGTAACACTTGTGATATTGAAATGGAAGTAAATTAGACATTGGTAATATGTAGACCAAAAGAGAATATAAGGATCATAGTTATAAGGCTGTAGTGAACAGAAGTTCATTTTTTAAACATGGAAAGTATCTTAGAAGTCATTGAATCCAAGTGTAGGCTATACAAGAGGCAACTGAAACCCTGTAAGTAATTTGACCAGAGTCACCAGCTAATATATATAGGTGTAGGTAAAAATCATGTGCTATGAGGACAGTGCAAGTAGTGACAGTGCCGTCTCTTTAGAAGAGTCTCTAAAGCTTCAAGAGGTAGGTTGTGGCCAGGAAAGGCCCTTAGATACAGAGGGCTGGTGGGAAGTGTGAAGTACCCTGGAATTTCTGATCTGCTAAGTTAAGCCTGAAATTGATTGTTTTGGGGGTAACTGACCTGGAGATTCACTTACCACTTTTTCATCAGGCACTGATTGATTGACTACAGTATTGTAGGTGCTATACTAGATGTCGGGGCTACCAATCTGAATAAAACATGTTCCTGAACTCATGGACTGCACAAGGGAGAACACCTATTTTGTCATCTCTCGTATAAAAATTCTGTGTTGTTATCAACTTAGTGACCTACTGGATTTATGATCCACAAATCATTGCCTGAATATTTCTAAGGAATGCAGAAAATCAGGATCTGATCATACCACGAAACAAGCTGTGTCTTGGGGTGTGAAGCAAAAGTAGATTATTTAAGAGGAGCTATTTCTGCAGAGACCATCACCTGAGTCATCCGTTACCTGTGCGAATTCGTGTTTTGGCCTTCCCAGGAGGCAAGGTATTGGTGGGTTTGGTCGGGCAGGTGTGTACCTGGTGACATTATGAACAAGTCCTCTTCTACAGAAAATTGTAGACCTGTCTGATGTGGCAGAGTTTGGGTAGAGATTGTTCCTCACTCCATTATTGCTTCCTCAACTGGGGCTGAGAACCGCAGAGGATTGTGGATTGGTGCCAGGTTGTCAGGTCAGGAACAGAGTTTCTGCCAAAGTCAAGTCTGCACAAAGAGATCTTTTCAGGTGAACTTATTTGTCAGTCATGTGTCCTGGGTGGAGAAAGGCATTTTCCCGGGTTCATGGAGTTAGTGGACAAAGATTGAATTTTCTTATGAAAACCGTAAGCGTAATAGCGTATGGTTTGACTTTGAGTAGTGTTAGCTATCATTTTGCTCCTCCCATGTTCTCAGCTAGCCTCAGAAGAGTGGTCAACTCTAAAGTTATTTAGTGTATAGTATTTATTCATTCAGCAAATATTTACTGAGGGCCTGTGTGCCAAGCACTGTGCCAACTGCCAAGTGATACGTAGTGGGACAAGCTCCTGGCTTTCTAGAAACTTACGTGTTGGAGAAGGAGGCTAAGTGGCAACTTAATTAAAATAACTTCAGGGTGTATCAAGTGCCAGGAAAGAAATAAACAAGGTTCTATGTTGGAGAATAATGCAGGTGGCGAGTTCTCTAGGGTGGTTGTCTCTTCCATTAGTTTGGAGAAGCAAACGCATGGGTAGAAATGTAATACTCTGGAAAGGTAGGAGAAAAGCATTATTCAGAGTGATAGTAGGTTTTGCGGTTAATGCAGTATTTAGGAGGTTAATGTTAATGAGGAATTAGGAAACTAAATGTTACTCTTCATAATCAGTTCACCTGAAATGAATAATCTAGGATCGTTTCCCCGTTGGGTCAGGAAGCCACTGAAATTGGGCTGTGATCTTCCCAGCGCAGTGTAATTGGAGCCTCGTGTGTTTCTTTCCTCCGCAGGTGGAGGCCCTGAAGTGTGATCTATGTCCTTCCTACACCAGCTGCGTGCAGGCACTCCATGATCACGTGACCCTGGACATGGACACTCTCCTGTCTGATTTTGTTCGATCCACAGGAGCAGAGCCAGGGCTGGCCCGAGACCTCCTGGAAGGTAAGTGGTCCTGGGGGGAGAATGAGAAGAGAGAAAGTAAAATGTAGTATGTGTTAGGGTGATTTGGAACCTTTAAGGTGATCAGAAGTCACTTTGTATGTGGTAGACCTTACATTTCTAATAATCTACTTTGTGTGTGACCCACCAGGATGTAAAAATGCAAAATACCCTTTTCACCGTGAATTTTGGGAGTAGCTTTCTCCACTCTCAATTTATGCTCAGATAAGGCAAATGACATTTTGTATTAGTCCACTAAAAGCATAGTTCTAGCTCTTTAAGATTTCTTCTTTCTATAGAAAGGACTTTTGGGTTTTCATGTTTGGAATTATCCATGGTTTGGTTTCTTTCCTTCCCTATATTGTATGAGTAATTCTATGGAGAGTGAATTAATTTAATATTTTCATTTTGCTGCTTTTGTTCACTTACATCTGTATACACACATAAGTATGAATGTTCTGGGTTTTAAGGTCCTTAAGGCTCGGAATCGTGCATTGGGATTCTTTGGAGTCATAATGTAACTTTTTGATGATGAAAATATATAATGATACAAATAGATAGAAGCCTGTGGGGGAAGGGAAAGTTCTTAGTATACATGGCCGATTTTTGTAGATTGTCAGCCCTTAGCGAGGTGGACAGCCTGACATTTGCTTAGCTGCCTGTGAGCAAGCACTAGATTGCAAATGGAAGATTGGCGTTTCATTTCCAGTTTGCTAATTCAGTATGAACGTGCTTAACTTGCAGTTTCAATTTCATCTCCTACTACGCTCTCCCTCACTTCCTATGCTGCAGCATATACCCCTGTCACCTTTCCCTGATCATGTTGTTTCCTAGGTTTGCAGTGTCCTTTCCTTCATTATTCTGAAGTTCTCTTCATCCTTCAAGATTCGGCTCAAGTGCCTCCTCTTCCTCTTATAACCTGTATTGAACACCTACCTATACGTGTTATGTATGATGTACTTGAGATATTTTAGTCTCACAACCACTCTGCAATATAGGTTTTATTAGCCTATTAAAGAGAATGTTTATGTAGAAGAAACAGCTTCTGCAAGGACCCTAAGGTGAAAGAGAGCTTGGCACATTGAAGAAACTCATAGTGAGTGAGGTAGGAAGAGTGTTGTAAGAATGCGAGGAAGCTGGTTCGATAGGCAGGAAGCAGAATGTGTGGGGGGGGCTTTGTAGGACAGGCAAAGGAATTTAAATTTCATTCTACATTCAGTGGGAAGCTGGTGACAGATTTTAACCAGGGGAGTGACGAGATTGGACTTCAGTTTTTAACACTGTACTGGTTGAAGGATTACGGAACTGATTGGAAGCTGGCCAGAGAAGAAGTGGTCAATCAGTTAAGAATATTGCCATAGTTCAGATGAGAGATAGTGGTGACCTGGACCACAGTGGAAGCAATAGAGTGAGAAGTGGCTGGATTCAAAAGAATGGGGGAATCAAAAGACCTGAGCATCATTTTCTCTCTGTCTCTTAACTACTTCTTTTAAAAGTTAACTCTGGTTGCAGTGTAAAGAACAAATTAGAGAGGGGAGAAATGAGGCGTGAAGGGACCAGTGAGCCTCCAGAAAAGACCGAAGACCAGGTGAAGGTTATGAGGACCCGCATTAGGGCAGTGACAATAGACTAGATTTGAGAGATGTTTCGGGGTGGGGAAGGGGGCCTTGCAAACAGCCTGAGGATTGACGAGCTAGTGAGGGAAGAGGAGCTGAAGCTGACTGAAATTTCTGGCCCGGGGGGATTGTGACTCCATTACCGATTTCAGGAATACAGGAAGAGAAGAAGCAGGTTTTGGGAGGGAAGATGGGACATTAGCTTTGGATAGGTTGATTGTTAGGAGGACCTGATTTTAAGGAGTTTAGAAGACAGTTGGGAAGATAGATCCGGTGCTGAAGACAGATGTCATTCACTCCTTCCTAGATTCAGAACAAAAGTCCTCCATTCTTCAACAAATGTTTATTGAGTACCTACTAGGTGCCAGGTCTTAGAAACTTGAATAAAACAAAGAAAAACTTTGCCCTTACGTTCTAGTGGGAGAGATATCAATAAATGGTGAACATGATACCCAAGTAAATTGTGAAGTGTTAAGTGCTATGGGAATGATGGGACTGTAATTTTTAATTGGGTAGTCAGGGTAAGCCTTATTAAAAATGTGACATTTGAGCAAATATGGAGGAGATGAGTTGTCTGCATAGATATTCTGGGAAGAGTTGGTGGAGAGGCCGTAGGTGGGAGCAGAGGGAGTTGGAACAAATGGTGAATGTAATGGTTCAGAAGTAAATTCATCAGACATGGATGATTATCACAGCTGAACTGGAGAATGACAGTAACAAGAAACATAACAGCAACAGCATGAAAGAGATATATAATGCTTTCTACGTACCAAACCCTGTTCTAAGTGCTTTCAATTCATTTCATCTTCATAATAACCCAATATGATACCATCTTCACTTTCATAGCCAGGGAAATTGAAGCACAGAGAAAAGGCTAGAAAGTAGGCCAGGCTGTAGAAAGCCTTGAATGTCACACAAAGGACCCTAGGCTTTATTCCATGGACAGTGGTAAGTCATTAAAGGTTTTAAATGATCAGAACTGTATTTTCGAAAGAGTCATCTCATGGGATTCTTCAGAGTGGATTGGAGGTGGTAGGAATTGAATGAAGGTGGATGGAATAGAATAGAAAGAAGTGTGAACAATTATGTAGGACATAAGGAGAAAGCAACAGAAAAATCAATTATGACACATCTGTCATGTAGGGTCTTTTCTTCAGTAGAGTGGATTCTTAAATTTGAGGAGTTAATTCCCTTTGATAATCATGATGACAGCTGTTAGCGCTTTCTTTAGAAAAATGCACATACCTATTACTTTGTGTACAATTTCAGGTGGTTTAGGATAACCCAGAGCACATCTAGGCTAAGAATTCTCTGGGTCTCAGAATTAAGGATCTAAGCTGGAATCCTGCTGGGCTCCGGTGCACACGAGCTGTGACCTTGGGCAAGTCACTCTATTTCTTTCAGCTTCATTCCCTGTATCTGTAAAATGAGGTTACCAGGTCTCCAAGGGCTATTTCAGGACAGAGAAAAGTTTCTATGCTCCTGGAGCTTACTTAGGAAATAGACAAGTAAATAAAATGTGATATTTCAGATTGAAGTGTTATGAAGCAAATAAAGCAGAGTAAGAGGAAAGGAGGACGACTGAAGTATGCGTGGGTACATGCTCGCTCGTTTAGATAGAACAGTGAGAGTGATCGTTCTGGGTCTTTCCTCCCTGTACTTCGAGTGCCCAACTCACTTTTTGCTTTGTCTTCTGACAGGAAAGAACTGGGATGTGAGTGCTGCCCTCAATGATTTTGAACAGCTGCGTCAGGTCCACGCTGGGAACCTGCCCCCACCCTTTAGTGAAGGGAGCGGTGGCCCCAGGATCCCTGAAAAAGGGTTTTCTGATAGAGAGTCTACTCGCCCTCCCCGACCCACGCTCCAGCGGCAGGATGACATCGTTCAAGGTACTGGGGTAACTGAGGGGTGTTTCTGTATACTGAGTAGAAAGGAAGGGCGGGGACTGCTAAATAGTCAGAGTTGAGTGATCCTTCGGAAATGATTCCATTCCTCCCCATTCTTTCCAGCCAAACTGGGGAGAGAGGGCCTCGTCTGGCCAGGTGCTGGAGCCCCTCGCTGTCGCTCTGCATCTTGAGTGTATCCTAGAGAAAGGCTTTGAGATACTGTGAAAAAATAGAGGAAGGAGGATACTATCTAATTGTTGAGATGAGGTACACATAAAGATAGACGTCAAAGAGTCACTACCATCTACCTCTTTGGAGGCCATTTTGGTAATATTGGTCAATAGCTACCAAAATTTAAAAATGCATCTCTACCCTGACTCATTATATCATATGTGTATGTACGTGTATACCCAGAGGGAGCCAGAGAAATGTGGACACATTTTAAGAAAGGAAAAAACTTATTGAAATTGTAATAATATATATCGATAACAAAATACGAATACAAGTCATGTATACTTTTTTTGGCACCCCCGGTATATACCCTTTAAGTAAATCAGTACACTCGTAAATAGACACATACACATATGTAGTGTAAAACTTGAAAGTTAAAGCTTGAAAACGACTTTTTAATGTCCATTAATAGAGAAGTGGTTAAATAAATTGTAGTCATTCATAGTGTGGAATCTTCTGCAATCCTCTGCGGTCATTAGAAAGAATTAGGTAGAATTTGATGTACCATTTTGAAAAAAATCTCTAAAATGTATCGAGAAAGGTAAGATGCAGTACATTTTATATAGTGCGTTCCTGTTTAGGCTTTTAAAGCTGATTTGGAAAGCTATATGTGTGTCCGTGTGCATTAAAATTTCTAGAAGGATACGAAAGGTTGCCTCTGGGGAAGGGATCGGGAAATTTGAATGAGAGGGAACTTTCTTTGTACCTTTTGGTGGTATTTTGATTTTTCACCATGGGCATATGGTACTTTTTAAATATTAAAAAAAAGTTTAAAAAATAACGTCACTATAAAATAACTTGAAACAACTCTTGTCTTACCTGGTGTATCATCTCTAGCAAATACTGGGTGAAGAACTACCCAGCGTGGGTTTTAGCTCTTTTGGTAATGTTTGTATAACTCAAGCCATGCAAATGAATTTCAGTACTTCACTGAACAAATTAGGATTACAATGAGCTATCTGCTGGGGAATTAATTGTAAGTTCCATGTATTCAAAATAAATGAAGTAATTTGGAGCATATCTATGTTACTGTCTTCCTCTGTAGCATGTGAAGTGAGAATCGACTGTCTCTATACATTTCTGATAAATATGAGTATCAAAAAAGTTATAGTAAATAATATAAATATCAGGGGTACTGTGGATACCTGATCATGGCATTGTACACCAGAAGCTAAACATTAATGAATGCCAACTATAATTTTATATATATAATGTGGTGGTTCAGTGTGAGGTCGGAGGGATAATGGATGGGGGGAGGGGGGTTCACAGTGTGAGGGATATAAATGATGAACGTCTAAGTATTACCTTGTCTTGTACACCTGAAACTAATAAATAAATAAAAAAATAATAATATAAATAAATGTCATTGATGGTAGGTAAGAAAGTTCCTGAAAGTTTAAGATTTGTCTTTAATTTTTTATAATGGAAACCCTTTTCTACATTCTGTGTAAGACCCTGAAAATTATCGGCGAGATTATTTGAGTCAATCTAGCCAAATGAAGCCCCATTTCTGTTATTCTCTCTTCCTCCCACTGAACAAATGACCAAGTTGCCAAATGAATGGCTCCCTATTATGTTGGAAAATGGAAATGGAAAAAGAGTCATGGGGTAAAGAAGTTCAGGCAAATTCCAGAAAGGGTAGAAAGAGGACAGTATATTTGGTGCTTATGGGAGTGCTTGCAAAAAATACCACTTTCTATATTTCTCCGATTGTATTTGGCTTGAGAAAGAGGGTTGTGGAATTTGGTAGCAAGAGAGACTCACAGTTTTCCCCTGATTGGGAAAACCTTTCCACCACATGAGTGGAAAGTTCTGAGTGAGCTGTGTATGTTCTAAGGTGACTCCATTTCTCATTGCAGAAAAACGCCTGTCTAGGGGCATCTCCCACGCCAGCTCCAGCATTGTTTCCCTCGCCCGCTCCCATGTCTCCTCCAATGGTGGGGGTGGGGGGAGCAGTGAGCACCCCCTGGAAATGCCCATCTGTGCCTTCCAGCTTCCAGATCTCACTGTGTACAATGAAGACTTCCGCAGTTTCATAGAGAGAGACCTCATTGAACAGTCCATGCTGGTCGCCTTGGAGCAGGCAGGTCAGTGAGTGCTTCCTTTTCTGTGCTCTTCCCTCTGCGTTCCACGTGTAGGCAGCCACACGGTGGGACTGGGCTTAGCCAGCAGCTTCCAGTCTAAGTGGGTGACCTGACACGGTCAAGGTCAGCAGTCAGTCAGATAAACATGGACTGAGCTAGGCACCTCTTCAAGTTAAAGAAAGGACACACATCAGACAGTGTCCTCTGGAAATTTCCTATTTCACGGAAGGGAAGCCAAATAGATATACATGTGAAAGGCCTAGGAATCAATACCTAAAAATCAATACATGAAAAAAATACAAATGGATTCTAATTAGCTCTGGGACACCCCTGTAAACAGAAAGAACCAGGGCTGAACTTTTCCCAAAAGACTTCTTTACCTTTATAATTGTGGTTGTCTTAAATTATTGTTAAAATTAGTTACTATATTGGGGTGAGGGAGCTGGGAGTTCTGGGAAAGCTAGTCAGGTGTTAAAGCATGCCCATGGAAGGACTAGGGGGTGAGGGGTGGGGCATGGAAAGGAAGCTCGTACCTTTCATTTTGTACCCTTCTATACTAAGCACGTGCCTTGATTCATAATTTTTTTTACAAGTTGGCAAGTTATTTGACAAGATTATAGGCCCGTTTTTCTTTCTGTAGACTTCTCAGTAATTCAAAAAAACTTTGAAAGCATCCTTCATGAAATACTTTCCTCTTGTAGATAATGGATTGGCAATTGTGGGGTGACTATACAGAAGTGAAACTCACCTTTGGGTGTTTCATGTCCTGTCTCACTGCTCATGTCGTTGAAGTCATAACGCATACACACTGACACGCAGTGTGACTGTCGTGTTTGCAGATGGAACTTGCGTGACACTTGGAATATTTACTTGAGGTTGTTTTCCTTTTAGTGTTGATGGATTCCTACTCAGCTTTGTTGCTACAATATTTATTCATCTCCTGACCCAAGTGAAGGAATCAGACCAAGTAGACAATAGAGATTTCAACCTATGACCTTGACCTCATCATCTCACCCAGGGTTGCTCAATCTTAGCATTGTTGACGTTTAGGACCGGATAATTCCTGCTTGTGCGAGCTGCTTTGTATTGTGTTTGGAGCCTCACTGGCCTCTGTCTACTAGATGCCGGTGCCATCCCTCCACCAGTTGTGACAACCAAACTTTTCAGGGCTTTGCCAAATATTTCCTTGGGGACAAAACTGTCCCCACTTAAGAATCACTGATCTAACTAGTTGTGCTCACCAGATTCTGATTGACTAGATATAAGTGAAGAAGATATAAAAAGTAATAGCACGATGGTTTTATTCCGGTAGGTTTTCTAGAGGAGGCAAACTTTGAGTCTGTTTGCAAAACAGGGAAGTGGAAAGGGCTTTTTGTGGGTAATCTGCTCTGCTTTTCCTCCCGTTTCTGTAGGACGGTTGAACTGGTGGGTGAGTGTGGACCCCACCTGCCAGAGGCTGCTTCCTTTGGCAACTACTGGAGACGGAAACTGCCTCCTGCATGCGGCATCTCTTGGTGAGTCTTGAAAGCAGCCCCCCCGATCCCGCATAGAAAAGAATCGATCGTTCAATCTCACGTGCAGGCCTTGATCCAGCCCAGCTTGATCTTAGGCAGAAGTGATGGTTCAGAGCAAGGTCGTGTGTGTGTGTTCATACACGCACGCGCGCAGGAAGCGATAGCAGAGCCCTGCCTAGGTTTTTCAGTCTTGTTCAGAGATCGTATGGAGAACACACAATGACCGTGGGTCCCACTCTAAGAGCTGACCCCCAGAAGTCATGAGCAACAGAAAGCAAGCAGTATATAGCTCTGTGTGTGTGTATAGTTCTACTGAATATTTATTCTTTTGGTATCTAAAACAGGTATGTTTTCATCAGTCCTTTGTGAGACGTGTTTACTTTGAATTATAAGAGCTATTTATATTTCAGTATATCATTTGCCTTAGCTTTTAAAGAAAGTCCCCCTTTTCCAACCATCCCTCAAGCGCTGATGCTGATTACATGTGCCAGACCTGTCTATGTGCTGCAACTCTGTTTTGGTTTGTTAGACTTGTGTCAGGAGTAAGGGCTTCTGTCAGGAGTTTGTAGGACGCGGTATATCCCCCATTTTCAAATCCTAAAGTTCTGTGAACCTCCAGAGTAGGAACGTCTTTTCTTTCTTGATGAAGTACCCTATGTCACAGGAAGGTTTCTTTGAACTTGGGCTTCGGCCTGATTTCCTTGATGCCAGGATCTGTGGCTATAACTAATAAGCGGAGTTGAATCGAGGTAAGTTAAGGGTCCTTTGCCGTTGTTTTCTTGCCGTAGGGATGTGGGGTTTCCACGATCGGGACTTGGTGCTGCGGAAAGCTTTGTATGCACTGATGGAGAAGGGAGCCGAGAAGGAAGCATTAAAGCGGCGCTGGAGGTGGCAGCAAACGCAGCAGAATAAAGAGGTGAGAGAGCTCGGGAGGGAGACCTTGGTTCCCAATTACCCAGCGGCCATGCCCAGTGCCTGCCAGTAGGAAGTGTCTCCAGGTAATTCTGGAAATTATAGAAAATGCAGACAATATCATTTCTCAGCAGGGTAAATGCCTTCTGATAGAGACATGAGAACTTGTGGGGAAACCGAGACCGGCACAGGAGGTCTCTTAACTGTGCTTGTCACCTGATAGGTGCTCAGGAAGCCTTCAGTGGCAAGCTTGTAAAATGAGGTATGGCAAGTCCATCGGGTTTTTGTGTTGTTTGGATTTTTTTTGTTTATAATAAGGCCAGACCAATTGTTAAAGACTTACGTTTTCAAACCATGTAGAAATGTAAATGCTTAAAATTTGGGGGAGGGTGTGTGGCGGGGGGGGGGTGCATATATATACCACTTATTTTTCAAATAGTTTAAAAATTTTAAAAGCATGTCTGTTAAATTGAGTTTGAATGGCACTTCTCAGGGGGTTAGCAAATGTTGAAGCTGTTTTTGTAGAAGAAAGAAACAATGGACTGTACTTTCCATCCCCATACCAGGGGTTGGGCAAACTATGGCCTGTGAGCCAAATCCCACCAACTGTGTTGGTAAAAAAAAGTTTTATGGGAGCACAGCCCCGCCCATTCATTTACATGTGTACGTTTATGTGAGTCCGTTCCTGCTACGGCAGCAGAATAGAGTAGATGCATTTGGCCTGCAAAGACAAAGATTCACTATCAGGCTCTTTACAGAAAAAGCTTGCCCACCCCGTCCCTGTGGTAATGACATTAGATATTGACATAAAGACAATGGGTCTCCGTATTTCCTTTTCCCCTGATTCTCTGTCTTCTATGTTTATCTCCTGCTCTTCGGGTATATTTATTTTTTGCCATGTACAGGGCTGGGTGTTTCTGGTATGAATATGAGAACATGTTTTCAGAAACTTTCCTTTTTCTTCCCATCTTCTTTCTTTTCTCTTCTTATTGCATGATCATATCTGGCCATAATATAGAACTAAGAGATTTTTTTTCAGTTATTAGAATTTTATGTCCTGAAAATTTTAAATATGTAAGTAGAATGTGTTCTATTTCTTTCTCAAAAACACAGAGCCTATTGTTAAACTTAAGATGATATTCGGATCGGAGTCATGTCTTTGATCAGCCAAAGTGCCTAGAAGGTTCCTGAGGGAAATGAGCACAGGGGCAGAGCCCAATAAGCAGCGTGTTACTTATCCCACCAAACCTTACGGCTCCCTGCGCAGCGGACCTTGTGGAGGGAGAGCTGCTTTTGCCAGCCCAGAATCTCCTCCTTCACTGTTGGATTCACACCATCCCTGAGCCTTAGATTTGACCACTCCGTAGATAAAACAAGGCCCAAAACAAAACAAAACCCTTCTGCTGGTTAAGTAGAAGTGACACAGCTGTCAGAGGATAGGTGTGTTCCATCCCAGCTTTTGAACTATTATTTTAAAGGTCTGTTTCGATGATGGCGGTATTTAGCCAGGAGACGCAGAAACCCGCAAGTTCTGTCCTTGGTTAGCCACCTATCCCTCTAAAAGCCCCCATTGGAAATACATGCATAGAGAATAGTGGCTATCAAAGGAGCCATCTTTTTACTCCTTTTGCTGGGCACATTGAAAGCTCCGTGCTAGAAATGTGGTCAGATAGTTGTTTAGCTCAGACCACTCAGACCTTGAGAGTGAGAGCGGTGCGAGAAGGGTGATGGACCAAGGGGCTTCTTTTAGCCAGTACCAAACATCAAACAAATTGTTTTGATTTCCCGGACCTCCTTGTTTTGCGTTGAAATTGGTGGTAAATAAAACCCAGTAACATTTTCAGGCTAGAAGGTTCCGCCACCTAGTGGCTGTGTATAAAAACAGGAAGCTGAAGTAGCTAAGAGGGAGAGGGAGACAAATCTTCCTGCCTCACGGACTATATATTAGAGTGACCAGGGCACCTCGTATATATAACCTGTACTTGTTCTTATTATTTTTGAATTGAAAAAAATTTGTGATAGCATTTTACAAACTGAAAACGGCTTTGTCGTTTTTAAATTAAAAAGTGGAATGTGCTCACAGTGGCTCTAATTCCTGTGAAATTTGTTCCCAATACCCCTCATTTTCCATTGTGACTCTTTTTCCTCTATCAGTGTGCGGTTAAGCAGTACCAACTCGTTTTAATACTAATGTGAGCCAGCTATAACAAGTGGACTCATCTCCTAAATCCTATACATCCTAAAGCCAATGTGATACTTTTAAGTCATTTGTACCACTTCTGCTCCTTTGATGAAAATTACTATTTCACTCAGCATATAATTATTGATTACTGATCACATAGTAGGCATGAGGCATTTTGCAGAAAACTTGGGCCAGGTCCTTCAGAGTAGCAGCAGGAAACGACACGTAAATACATTATCGCAACAAAGACTTCTGTGATAGGACTCTGTGTAGCTGCTAAGGAGGAGGGCACAAAGGAAGGAGTTATCTACCAGGGAGATTTAAAAGGCTTCATGGAGGAGTGATACTTGAGTTCTCTCCTGACAGCTGAGAAACTGTTCCCCAGGTAGATAGGGAGCGGCTGCTTCAGGCAGAAGGAACAGCTTAGCCGCTGAGATATAAGACAACATGGTACATCCAAGGAAGGACAGCCAATTACAAAACATTAGACTAGAGAGATGGGTGGGGGCCAGGAAGTGGACTTCATACGCTATGTTTAAGGAGTTTGAACCATATCTAATAGGTAATGATAGTTTTAAAGGAATTTGTAGCAGGAAGCAATCATTAGATTTTTGTTCTAGAAAACTTCTGGTAGCATTGTAGAACGTGGATCAGAAGACTATCTGACTGGAAGTAGTAAAACCAGTTAAGGGTCCATTGCGGTAGTTCTTACTTAATAATTGTTGGCTAAAGGGATCTGAGTGTGGGGTGGTGAAAAGGAGAAGAGTCTTCAACAACTCCCTGGCTTCTAGCTTGGATGTTTAAGTGCTCGTTAGTGCTCTCACTAAGGTAGGAACATAGGAAGGGGAGAGAGTTTGGGAAGAAGTAGGGGTTCAGTTTTGACTGTGTAGAGTTTGAGGTAGTCATGGGCAGGTGGCAGTCTTCAGTAGGCAGCGGAACGTGAATGCAGAAATGCAGAGGAGATCTGGGCCGGAGAGGGAGAGGATGGAGTCCTGAGCACAGAGGTGGCAGGAGATGAGATCGTGGCAGTAGGCGAGATCACCCAGAAGGAACCAAAGCTAAAATCTTCGACACAGAAATTTTGTGTGGCATATTTCTGGGATAGCAGAGTTCCCAGAGCTAGGAGAAAGTAGTGTTGTAGAAGCAGAAGGAGAAGAAAGTTTAAAGAGATCAAATGCCACAGGAAGGCGAAGAAAGAGGAGAACCAGAGTCCTCTGAATTTGGCAATTAGAATTGTCCTTTGCCAGAGTCAGTTAGGTGAAGTGATACGTGGGGGGGTGAGGGGCACAGGCTGGAGGGCAGACACAGAAGCTAGATGGCAATGGGTTGGAAAGAATGGCAGAAAAAGAAATGTGAGCGAGATCATAGACTCTCCTTTCATGGATCTTGACTATAAAGGAGAGATTGGACTCCGTAGTACCAATTATAAGCCACATGTTAAGAGAAATAGGGAGTGGGGGGACGTGAGTGAGTGCAATGGCTACTGGCCCTTGAACTAGCCTCTAATTGCTTGCTATCCCCTACCTGTCTTTCACACAGTCAGGCTTGGTGTACACAGAGGAGGAGTGGCAGAAGGAATGGAATGAGCTAATCAAACTCGCCTCAAGTGAACCCCGCATGCATCTGGGTACCAATGGAGCCAACTGTGGAGGGTGAGTATGGCTAAGTTGGGGAGCAGGAATAATCTGTACTGACTCCTCAGTGTCCAGAGAGCTCTGTGCTAAGAGGATGTTAGAAGGAAAGAGAGAAGCCATGGCAAGGGCACAGAAGTGTGTCCTAGAAATACAGGTAGCTCCGTACGGCCGAAATATGGTGTATGTGATGTAGCGTGACAGATGAGGCTGTGCTAAGACTTCCCTTGTTCCATGCTAAGAAATTAAAATTGTGTCCTCTCCAGACTTTGAGGAAACTGCAGGGCAGATGACCCAGTTTCCTCAGTAAATAAAATGCAAGGACAATAAGAATGGAGAGGGAACCTAAGTTTAGAGACATTTCATGGACATGTCAACCAATCTCAACGTATGGACATTTATTTATACGACAGTTGGGGAATTGGGAACGTCTGCATATCTTATTATTGTTAACTTATTCGAGTGTGATATTAATGGTATTGTGGATAATTTTTAAAGAGATTACTTTTTAGAGAGATAAAAACTGAAATATTTATGGATGAAATGATTCTATGTCTAAGATTTGCTTCAAAATCATCAGGTGGGTTGGGTAGGTGTGGGGGCTGACAGGGAAATAGATCAAGGTCTCAGTGAACCAAATTGATGGAGTATTTATCACTGTCGAGGCTTGGTGATGGATACATGACAGCTTAGTATAATAGTCTTTCTAGTTTTGAATATGTTTAAAATTTTGAAATGTTGTGTAATAGAAACTTAGAAACTATAAGCAATCCCAACATTATTGTGCATAAGAATAATCTGGGAGGATTGTTTAAAGTGCACTTTCTGGACCTCCATCCTTGAGTTGGACTGAGGTAAGCCCCAGAAATCTGTGTTCATAGCAAGCATCGCGTGTTGAATAACACTGCTTTGGGGGGAGCGCAAGGCCACTGGAGTGTATGCGAGTGACCGGAGCAAATTCGTGTATTTGAACATGCTGACAGCAGACTGGATGGGGAAATGGAGGGAGGGAGGCTAGAGGCAATTGTAGAGACTAGGAAAGAGAGGGTCGTGCGTGTGGACAACAGTGTGGGTTGCAGATAAGCCGGGGGAAGCAGGACCAAGAGACCTAGGAGACGCCGAGACGGAACTGGCCAAGCCAGGCGATGAAGTGGAGTGAGAGAGAAAGAATAGTAAATGTTTCACACATTTCTGAGTCGACTACTAGGTAGATGGCAGGGGAACAGCAGAGGAGGACATTTTGTTTCTTTTTTTGTTTTTGGAAGGCCAGGATGAGTGTGATGTGTGGGTGGGTGTGTGGGTGAAGGCAGCAGGGTGACGTTACCCGGTTGTGTACTGATGCAGAGAACTGGGGAAGGTGGTTGAACAAGACCGGTGTTAAGAGAGGGGTCGCCTCCAGATTCCTAACGCTGCCTTGACCCTAGAGCCTTCCAATCTCTTTTCTTGGACTTCCCCATCTCTGAAATGGAAGAAGAAACAGCCCTGGTAGCGTAAACTAATCAACTGTGTCCGTGGCAGCCTTAGGATGAGAAAACCAGGGAAGGACATGCCTCTTTTCCCTCTTCGTAGAACTGGTCTTCAGGGGGTCTCTTGTTTTGTTTTCTTCCCTCTCCCTCCTACTCTTCTCGCCTCCTGCAACTCCAGGGTGGAGAGTTCAGAGGAGCCTGTCTATGAGAGTCTAGAAGAATTCCACGTCTTCGTCCTTGCCCACGTGCTCAGGAGGCCCATCGTGGTGGTGGCAGACACCATGCTGAGGGACTCGGGGGGAGAAGGTGAGTCAGTCCACACCCCGTGCCGAGCTCCCCGTTTGCCGAGCCGTGGGCTAAGGACTGGCAGGGGCACAGGAACCCCGGGGATATGCGGACCCTCGGGTGTAGAACGGTGTAGATCAGGACAATGCAGAATTCGCAGGAGATTCTCAGGAGTAAAGCAGGTGAGGTTCACTGATGAGGCTTCTTAGGAAAGAATTATTCAGCAGGGCTTGGAAAGAAAGGGGGGTTCAGTTGGCAGAGTGGGGTAGAGGGATTGCCCAGTAGGCAAGAACAGAGCCTTAATAATCATCTTTGTGGTTTCCCGCAGCGTTCGCCCCTATTCCCTTTGGCGGAATCTATCTGCCCTTGGAGGTCCCAGCCAGCCAGTGTCACCGCTCCCCTCTGGTGCTCGCTTACGATCAGGCCCACTTTTCTGCACTTGTGTCCATGGAGCAGAAGGAGAATGCCAAGGAACAAGGTGCTGAATGCAGTGTCCGGGTCTCGGGTGTCTTCGGTCTGCGTTATTTGCACTTGGAAAAACTGAAATGAGAGCGAATATAGGAGGAAAGAATTCCGTGACATGCAAGCTGGGCCAGGGTTGATATGGTCTTACTAAGCTGCAAGATATACCAGGGTTTTAAAATTAACCAAAAACAAAACTTTGGGGAAAAACACAGCAGCCTGTATCCCCTGCTCCCTGTTCTAGAGTAAAGAGCTTATGTATGAAGGTCACAGAACCTTCCAGATGGGGCTTTGCTCTATCTGTCTTAATAATGACATTGAATTCCCTGAATCCACACCTTAACTGGCCAGAATATCGTGAGTGTTGACTGACTGGTCAGGAGTCATGGAAATGAGTGGCCTAATTTGGGTGCTAGGTGGTAAGGGAAAACCAGCCAGTTCATTTTTAATGCCGGAGTAGTTCCCAGGTAAGAACTGAAGTCACCACAGCCATCGTGCCATCCCTGTGGAGACAGACCCAGCTCCTTGTTAGAGAAGTCCGTCTGTTCGGTTGCCTTCTTCGCTCCTTGAGGAGCCGCTTGAATGACATGTTCTTTTCTTCCCCAGCTGTGATCCCACTTACAGATTCTGAGCATAAGCTGCTGCCCCTGCACTTTGCTGTGGACCCTGGGAAGGGCTGGGAGTGGGGCAAAGATGACAGTGACAACGTCCGATTGGCCAGGTAAGGCAGGCTTAGTCGTTTCCTCCGCTGTGTAGCTGCCATCTCTTCCACACAGAGCGTCTGTGTCCCAGGCACTTTGCCTTGGCTCAGGGGCAGGACAGGGACATCCTAGCGCCTGTGTCTTTGGGAAGATGGAGAGATGGAGAGGCGGAAGCCAGGGTGGGCGCCAGGACGCTTGAAGCGTGGAGCTGCTTTTTCCCCCATGAAGGAAAGAGATGGGGATCCTGGGATCTCAACTTGTTGTTTCCTTCCGTATGAAAAGTGTTCTTGCGTGGATAGCTCCCAGAATCCTCCAAACAGTGATCAGAAAATCAATTTACACTTCTTCTTCCATCCCAAGTGAGAGGGGGGTTTTAAATGGTAGACCAAAATAGTTTGCTCTGGATTTTTTCCCTTCTGGAATTTAAACAGCAAGAAAAACACGGTCTCCCTCACTCTCCGCCCCGCCTCCCAGAAGCCAGTATAGGCTTCCTCCTGCCCCCTACCCAGTCACACTTCCTACGAAGTATATATGGATGTAAAAGCTTCTCTCTTGCTTCTTACCCAGCACTTCCATGTTTGGGCTCCTGAAACTGGGACCCAACTGAGAGAGTTTGATTTAAAAACCCAGAGTATATGGCTTTTTAAGGAAGTGCTCACCTGACTTTCAGAAGCTCCTTGTAAATATTTACAATAATGATGATGGCTACTGTTTAGTTGTTCCTGTTTTCCAGACACTGTGCTTTCCAAATACCGTTTTAATCTTCCTGCCAACCCTACAGGCTCGATGATTCTCTGTAGCCAGTATGAACCCAGCACAATTCCAGGGCAGCTGAAGTGACTTCCGGGGTCATCAAGCTTAGTAATTGGTGCAGCTGTGCTTCAGACCCAGCCTGTGCGAGTCCCCAGGCCTGCGGCCCTCTGCCAGCCCAGCTCCCCACTGGTCACTCTGTGCTTGGCTTTCCAAGGTCACAGTATGTTTGCGATCCCTTTCCCTCCTTTCCGCAGCGTGATCCTGTCCCTAGAGGTCAAGCTGCATCTGCTGCACAGCTACATGAACGTCACGTGGATCCCAGTGTCTTCTGGGGCACAGGTGAGGATGTCGCCGCCCCCCCTTAGGCAGCCTCCGTGTCAGGGACAGGGAGAGCGAGGCGACCTTCCAGAGAGGCGACCTTTCCTTCCAGAGCTCTTCTGGGCGGTGGCCCATGGTTCACGGTTAGGAAGAACTGGAACGTGGCAGCCAAGTTTTTCCTGCTGTTCGCTGTCAGTGCCCCCGTTTTCCCCATCGCCTCTCCAGCCTCGCTCTCCTTCCACTGCTAAGACACAGTCGTCAAGAAAAGCTTTCTGGACCTTTTGGTGCCCTTGAGGTTATTTGTCCCAAGCCCTCTATACAGCGACCTGTGTTGGGCACCAGAGGAGACAGAAGTGCTTAAAGACCTCTGATCCAGGAGGTTCTGGGACGTCACTGTTACCACAGAGCAGACGCACAGGAGCTGGGGCACACGGACGGGCCCCAGTGCTGAGTGTCCGATAGTCAAGGGAGTACGGAGTGGTTAGACTTGGCGGCCATGGTTGGTCAAGACTTGATTTGGGGCAGAATTTGGCATGAGGAAATTTGTAAGAAAGGACATTCTAGAGTCTGTAGAATATTCTCCCTCCTCACCTAGAGCCCATGTCTCGTATATAGTTAGTTGCTCATTGCTCCAGAAGAGAGGCAGGCTTCATTTTAATATCTCCTTATTACAGGGGGGAGTCAGAAGGCAGGGGGTGAGATGAAAGCTACATATTAGACACACCTTTCCCTTGTCCATGGGAGAGCTGATTGGAGCTGGGGAAGGACAGTGCCCTCCTGGGTGACCCTTCCCCCATCATGACAGCAGCCCTTCTCTGAAACGAGGCAGTCATTCCAGAAGGATGGAGTTCACAGGGGTGTCACCACCTTCTTCCACATGGCTAATTCCTGTAGTGGTGGTTGCGGGGAGTCCCGTGAGCCAAATGGACGGGCTAGGGCTGTCCCTGGGGGCCTCCCCCAACCCAAACCAGTGGGACACCTGACAGCCCAGTTCTTGTCTCTTCCAGGCTCCCCTGGCTCAGCCTGAGTCCCCCACTGCCTCAGCTGGAGATGAGCCCCGGTCCACCCCTGAGTCTGGGGAATCAGATAAGGAGTCCGTTGGCAGCAGCTCCACCAGCAATGAGGGCAGCAAGCGGAAAGAGAAGTCCAAACGCGATCGGGAGAAGGACAAGAAGAGGGCCGATTCCGTGGCTAACAAGCTGGGCAGCTTTGGCAAAACGTTGGGCAGCAAGCTCAAGAAGAACATGGGAGGCCTGATGCCCAGCAAGGGCTCTAAGCCTGCGGGGCTGGGGCCGGCGTCAGGGCTGAGCAGTGGCACCGAGACACTGGAGAAGAAGAAGAAGAACTCGCTGAAGAGCTGGAAAGGTGGCAAGGAGGAGGCGGCTGGGGACGGGCCTGTGTCTGAGAAGCCCACGTCCGAGTCTGTGGGCACCGGAGGGAGCAGGTACAGCCAGGAGGTAATGCAAAGCCTGAGCAGCATGAGGACTGCAATGCAGGGGGAGGGGAGGTTCATCTTCGTTGGGACCCTGAAGATGGGTCAGCGGCACCAGTATCAAGAGGAGATGATTCAGCGCTACCTTGCTGACGCTGAGGAGAGATTCCTGGCCGAGCAGAAGCAGAAGGAGGCCGAGAGGAAGATCATGAACGGAGGGGTGGGCAGTGGGCCTCCGCCGGCCAAAAAGCCAGAGCCAGACGGCGGGGAGGAGCTGTTGGCAGCCCCCCAAGCAGAGTCGCAGGCAGTGGCCTTCTCTGCTGGCTACCCTGGGGGCTTCACTATCCCTCGGCCTTCTGGGGGTGGGGTGCACTGCCAGGAACCCCGGAGGCAGTTGGCAGGGGGTCCGTGTGTGGGGGGCCTCCCACCATACGCCACCTACCCCAGACAGTGCCCTCCTGGGCGCCCCTACCCGCCTCAGGACAGCAGCCCTTCTCTGGAGCCAGGCAGTCACTCCAAGGACGGCGCTCACAGGGCCACACTGTTACCGCCTCCCTTCCGCGTGGCCGATGCCTACAGCAACGGCTACCGGGAGCCCCCCGAGCCGGATGGGTGGCCTGGAGCGCCCAGGGCGCTTCCCCCAACCCAGACCAAATGCAAACAACCGAACTGCAGCTTCTATGGACACCCTGAGACGAACAACTTCTGCTCCTGCTGTTACCGGGACGAACTGCGGAGGCGGGAACGGGACCCTGGTGGGGAGCTGCTGGTGCACAGGTTCTGAGTGGGGACCCTGGAGGGCAAGGGGGCTCAACAAGGAAGGTCCAGCTCAACTGACTGGCTCATCAAGACCCGGCCCCCACGTTGACGGGGCAAATGAAGTGACGTGTGTGGAAGCCTGGCTAGAAACTGAAGGCTGTGTGCACCGGAGAGCTGCCCCGCGGCTGGTGGCCAGCGGGCGGGCAAGAGCAGGTCAGGGCTGGATGGCGCCTGAGGGCTGGACGCGGCCTTCCTAGATCTTAACTTGATGGGACTGAGCAGCTACCAGGGGGGAGGTGGTGATTCTGTCTCCTAACCCCTTGGGCCCATCCCGGGACCTACGGAAAGGACGTAGTAGGGGAAGGCTGGGGGTGGGGGGCAGGAGTGGGGTGGAAGAGGCAAAGGTGGCTCTCAGTGAGAGAAAAACAGACCAAAGCTCTTCTAGGTTGGAAAAAGCACATGGTGGAGTTAGGAGTGTGGAGGAAAACTGGGAATTAGACATACTTACTGTTGATTTGAATTAAGGTAGAAATGAGGGTGGGATCAATTCTTCCTTAAGGGTCTGGAAAGACAGGGCAGCCACGGGTGCGGGTGCGCACTGGTGCCTGTTAGGGAGGCAGTTTAAGTTGGTCTATCGGGATGGGAAAGGGAAGGACTTAATACCGAATCCTTTTCCTCTTAAGTTTTACTTCTTTCTGAACACCACCTGTCATCTGTTCTAGTTTGAGAGGAGATAAGCAATTGCCCCCATCAGAATTTTCCTCACCCTTTCTGAGGGCTGAGCTCAGCTGAGTTAAGAAGGTTGTGATTTTTTTAAGACTTTAATTTTACTTTTTTAAAAGTTCCCTCTGGGGAAGGGGAGAGAGGGAGGGATGAGCAGAGCAGCTGTGTGTGTTGACTTTGTCTCCAGGTGAATTGGTGCAGAGGTGACCTTTTTTTCACTACTTAGCAATAACCACATATGGGGGTTTGCGTGCCCCTTGGGAGGAGGATGGACCTTTGGCCAGACTGTTTCAAACAAAACCAAAAACCTAAATAGAGCGCTACCATCCTCTGCTGCTGCATTTCTGTAGAAGGCAACTGTCTTTTTTGACTTTTTTTTTTTTTAAGGAAAAGAAAAAGACCCCAGCAAGCAAAAACATTTTAAAAAATCAATTTTCCCCCTATTTAAGTGATTCCTTCTCCTTCCTCTGTACTTTGGAGAATGAACTGAACATCCTGGCTTCTTCTGTTAAGCCATAGCTGACCTTAATCTGTGGTTAGTTTATTAAAATAACAAAGCATACTTTGTAAGAAGATATTTTTGATAATAGGACTGATGTTGAAAAATAGGGTAGGGGTTGGGACAATTTATAAAAAGGTAGAGAAATCTATTTTAGTGAACTATGACCACAGATTACTCCCAATGAGCTCTATCTGTCTTAGGATCCCCCTTTCCCTGAGCCAACCCTTTCCCCAGGGGGTGGGAGTGGACACAGTGGGGAAGCTCTTTGCATTTTGCACAAAGCACAAGTCTGGACAGCCTACACTCTGGCCAGCACCATTTTTAAGAGCTTTAAGCCAGAGGACCTATCCTGGGCCAATTTTCCTTTTTCTTTGTTTTTATTTTTTTTTTCGGGGGAAAAAAAATCAACTATGCAATTGTATACACTCCTGGGTGCATACCAAGAAGGGGAATAAGTGTACTTAAGCGTCCAGATGTTAACTGGGGCTATTTTTCTCTATTTGGGTTTCTCCTTGGAGGTATGTACTCATGACCCACCCCGTGAAATGTAATCCCCACATTTGATCTAAGGCAGACACGGTCTGGGTGTGTGTGTTGGGGGGACTTGTGTTTGCCATATGTTGCTTCTGCCCAATCAGGAAAGTTGTCATCCTGTTTCCCCCTTGGTAACAAAGCCACCAAGACTGTCCTGTTTATTGGAACTGTTCTTCCTCAACAAACTTGAAAGTCACTTACTTTCCAAGTCTGATAGTCTGTTGATCAAATTAATCATTTCCTATGGCTATGAGTCCGTAGGCGGTTATTTGAAAATAGACTGGTTTCAAGGAAGCAATGAGGTCAGGGGAGATAGGTACCAAAGGAGAAGACGTATATATTCTGGAAGGCCTGGGATGGTAGGAGATAAGCACTCCCCTCAGGTACGAAACGGAAGAGTGTCCTGAGAAACTCAGTAGTCAAGGTAAATACTGTGGGAATGCAGTATTTTTAAAAAGTAATGCAAAAAAAAAAATCCATGATAAACAAAATACCAAAATCTTACAGACAGGATTCAACAGGACTGGGATTAGGGTGAGGGAAATAAGGCTGAGCTGAGCAAGTACGGTGGAATCCTGTCGTTATTTAAAATTGTGACACTTTGTTCATTATGAGGTTTTTTTGGTGTTTTTTTTTTTTTTTTAGTTTTGATTTTCAAAAAATACTGCATTAAAATAGTATCGTGGTTACTGGGTTTTGGGTACCCCTTAAATTTTGCGCCCCAAATGAGTGCCTTGCCCACCTCACCCTGTTTCTGGGGCTAGAACACCACCTCGCCGGCTTCTCTCCTTAACATTCGCACCCAGCAACAGGTGGCTGAAACTCACACCTTGAATTTGCACAGCTCACCTCGTAGATAGGTTTCTGGCCTGGACCAATAGGAATGGAAACAGACCAGGGGTATTCCCAGAGAATAAAACCAGGAAAGTTTTAATTCTCCACTGGACTGCTGTGTTTGGATTTGATCTGTTACTAGATTTTAGTTAATACTTTTGTTTTTAAAAACTGAGACAAATGAACAAAAACGGAAACCTTGTGTCCTGTTTGTTTTTGTTTTGATTTATAAATTAACTAAACCCAATTTCTTCTGACTTCTTTTCAAATAAAAAAGGTGGAAACTTGGGGGTGGGGGTGGCCATGGGGTGAAGATGGGAAAATAGGGCTTTATTTAGGCCCTATAGCTTTTTATTAAGAAATAAATTAATATTTTTCTTAATTTGGGAAGGTAACTGTTTATTGAGGCATTAAAAAAACCCTCTCCATTCTAAGGACCGTGAATCAATGGATGTTTTTCCATAGGGATGAGTAAGGTTTGTTTTGCCTTATTCTAGAGGTTGTGTGGGGTGGGGAGGTGAAGGAATAATGCCTGGGAAGTGAACTCCGGTTGGTTTGCGGTATTTTGGGAAGATGAGGGGGTGGAAGAGGCAAGTGCCTGCAATTACTGTGTTGGGGGGAAGGGGGGAAAGTGGTAGATGGCGTGCACTCAAGATGGGCAAAAGTTCCTTAGTTAAGGAGAGGTCTATGGGTGAATCGGGGAGGCAGACCCGGTAACCCTAGATGAGGGATGATTGCATCTCTCAGGCTTCCATAAGTGCACTTAGTTCCTTGAATCCAGGGCATCGGGGTACCTACTGAGGTTTTTATTGGAGAGGGGAAATTTCCCCTCATAAGACAGTGCTACCTCTCCACCCGAGTTTCCCCCAGCCCTGATGGAACAAGTATACTATAGGATAAGCCTCCAACCTCCTCCCTTAATCTATGCTGGTTTCATTGAGAGTCACAAGATTTAACCAAAAGTTTTCCCCTCATACTGGATTCTATCATCAAAATAAAAAGATTATATAAAAGAAAATATTTTTAAGATTCAGTTTCTTTACGGAGTGGGGCTGGTGATAAACGGTGTACAGGGTCTGGAGGGACGTACCTTCTTGTTGATGCAGTTTTTCAAGCAAAACTAAAGCTCCCAGACCACTAAAACAAGCGAAAATTAGCAATGACTTCATATTCTGTATTTGGGAGGTTATCCTGGGCCGAAACGAATGGAACTGGTTCTTAATGACTTCTGAGGACGTAGCTTTCATACTAGCCATTCGTCCAGGGTTCCAGTCACATTTTTTTCTTTGCCAACGAAGGAACTTCCTGAGTTTCTCGGACACCTCTGGACTCTGTCCTCCTTTTTCTCCAAGAAGTCAGTGCCCCAGACACATAGCCACGGTGAGAAGACAGATTTAGAAGCCCCTTCCTAGCCTGGAATCACCTGCACCCCAGAGTTTTCTAGTTTCTTTTTCCCTCCAGGCTGCAGATTCAGTGAGGCATCCAGGCACTGTCTCACTTTGTAGAGAACCAGTCTGCAAATCACAGGGTGTGTGGCCCCCTGTACTTAAGTTGATGAACCAAATATTTATTATGAAGTCTCCTATGTAGACACTCCGTGCCACCTCCCTTCAATGGCTGCGTGGGGAAGGGGGGCCCTGGAAAAGTAAGGGAAGCTGGCTGACAGGAGTGGGGGTGGGGAGGGCTGTGGCCTCTTTCTGTGCTTTTAACTGGATCTGTGACTCATCTTGTGAGTCAGTCAGCTCCACCTCCAGCTGCCCCTCCCAGCAGCCCTCACTCCTGGATTCTTAAAATGGAAAAATCTGATATAGCCGCTTGCCTTTCCACCATTCCTTTCACCCCCTAAACCCTCCACTGGGGATGTGGGGGGTGATGACAGGTGGTTTTCCTGTTACTAAACCCTCAGCTGCTGCCCCCATTGCATTCCTGGTCGGGTGCTGATCCGAGTCACCCATTTCTTTTCCCCCCAGCCCCTGACGTTTCCCCTATTCCTCTGCTGCTCCTACACTTCAAAGAATTAAAGAATAGAATGAGGCTCTTGAATGAAGGGTGGTGGGGACAAGGAAAGTGGATAATGAGATTTTAAAATTGTGGTACACACCTCTTCCTATTGCAACAGACCTTGGGAAGTTTTTCTTCCCGGAGATTGAAGCTCATGGAATGCAGGTGGGGGTGGGGGTGCTCAGTAGCTTTTAGGACTTAGAGAATCTGGATAACTAGCTCATGGGCCACCTTCACAGCAGGTGTATGCCTCTTTGTTCCAGATTGACTCCCTGTCACAATATTTTCACTATTTCCACAGTTGCAGCCAAGACAGGGAACTTTTATAGCCGAGGCCGGAAGGGTGTGTGTGGTGGGGGTTGGAGAGAATAGAATGTCGCTGTGGAAAATTGGGGTCCCCACCTAAGGATTGCTGCCTTTGTACAGACTCAAAATCAATAAAACAGCAGCTCATTAAGTCTTACTTTGTATTTTATTTCCTGTCTTTTTCATACCTAAATGTAGATTGGGGCATTCCTACCCCTCGGTCTGCTGCAGTTCCTTTACTTACCCTCCTTGTGCCCCACCCCCATCTTGCTTCTTGGGTTGCAGCGGGGAGGGGGCAGGAATAGGATTGTTGAACTGAACAGAGGTTTCCAGCCTTCAGCTTTCAAAGTCTGGAACATGAATTATTAATTTGTAGATCCGGTGTCTGGGTTGGAGGGAGGGGTCGTACCTGTGGGCTCCAGTTTCTAATTGTGTGTGTGTGTGTGTGTGTGTGTGTGTGTGTGTGTTGAGATCTTTTCCTTGGGCCTCCCACCCCCACCCCAGAACGTGCACATAAACATACCTGTACTTGTGTCAGCATCCTGGAGAGAGTTTAATTTCTCTCCTTTTCCACTGCACCTTTTACATGAGGTGTTTCATGCTCTTTGGAGAAGGATGTAGAAAAACACCAATACGGCCCCCTCCCCAGTTCTTGGGTCTCCCCAGGTAAAAATCCCCAAAGGTCCAATTTCCATTTACTTCTCAACCACGTCTGTCAGGTCTGTCAGGGAGGCAGTAAGGAGGCCTCAACTATTTTGCGTTCCTCCCACTTCCTCCACCCCCGCCCCCTGTAAGCTATAAAAAAAAAAAAAAAAAAGCTGAGCTTCCCAAGGAAGCCATCACTGAGGAAGTCTGGAGAAGTGGCCCAAATTGTCCCAGTTTAATACCCGGTGGTACTACTCCCCTTAGTCTCCAGTGCTCAAGAACAGGAAGAGAATGGAAGCGGGGTAAAAAGGGAATCTGGGTATTTTTTTCCCCGGTTCCCAATTTTTTTCTCACCTTTCCCAAGCTCCTCCACTTTCCCAAAATTGTGTGTATGCTCCTTTAAGGGGCTGGGCATCTCTCCCGCCCTCTCCAGAGGCGACTGAAGTTTCCGAGGAGCCTCTTCTAGCTGAGCTGGACACACCTTTCAAAGACCCCAACTCGTGCTCGGTGCACTTCAAACGCTCCTTTCCCCTAAGTCTTCCCTCCGCCCTTCTCCCTGACTAACTGCTTCTCCACTACAAGATTCAGCCTCTCCCCAAGGGGCTTGAGCATCTTCAAGGTTTCCCACCCTTATCTGCTCCGTCCCCGGATGGAGCCGGAGAAATGTGGTGGGGGGGCCGGGGCCAGAGTTTCAACATCGCCCCCCAGAAGGAGGAGCCAGAGATGGGGGTAAGGCAAGGAAACTTGGGCTTGGGGGAGAGGGGCGGTAGGCAAGAGGGGGTGAATGGGGATGATGTGGAGCTAAAAGAGGGAAGAAAAGGATCTAGGACTGGAGGAGGGTGTGTCTCATGTCAGCTCCAGCTGATGATGGAGCTTAGTGTGTCTTTTACACAGTCTCAAGTTCATTGTCTCATTATCCATTAACCAGCCCCTCCCTTTACTGTCTGCCAGCCCTGGTCCTGGGCTCCCCACAGCCACCGATCTCAGTTTCCCCTGAGAGTCTAAGTGTAGGCCTCCAAAGGTGGCTGCTAAGGTGATCCCCGACCTCGGCGTCGGAGAGGCCTGGGGATTCACCCTACACCCTTCACAGCTCTCTGGACCAAAGTCTGTCCAGGGCAGTGGGATGCCGGAGCTCCGGAGTCATCAGCTTGGCAGTTGCCTGCACTCTGGATGCCTCCCAGGTAATAACTGCCTTTCTGATCTCCAGAGACACCTTCAAATTTCATCCAACTCAAAACTCGTTTCATACCCTTGCCAAAGATACCTCTGTATTTCTCCCGGCTGGAAGTGCTTTTGCCTGGGCGTGCTCTTCTCTCTGTCCAGAGCTGGCTGGGAGGTTGGTCGCTTTGTTCTCTTGACCCTGTTACCCCTTTTCTCGTTTACTTATTCAGTAAATATTGGAGTGCCTACTATGTGCCAGGCACTGTTCTAGGCGCTAGAGTGAAAGAATACACATTGTCTCCTCCTGAGCTTTCATTCTTAGGAGTTAGAGAAAGATCTTAATCTTCCCTCTTTAGACCCTCCTGTCTCAGCGGAGTAGGTGTATACAAGTGTGGACAACACTGGAAATAGTCATAATCTGGGTCCTCTTCTCCTATAGGGGAGCAGACCCTAGCATGGGCCCCAGGGGTGCGGAAGGGGCTGGAACCTGAATTGCCTGGAACCCTGATCTGCACCAACTTGAGGGTCACCTTCCAGCCCTGTGGATGGCAGCGGAGTCAGGTGAGACGGTTAGGCCAATGGAAAGGACAGCTAGCTGGAAATGGCTGGGGGGTCCAGAAGGATTTAGACAAACATTACAGGAAGTGAGATAGAGTTACACTTAAGGGCTATTTTTTCAGTGTATCCGAGATAGTCAGTGGGGACTGGTCTGGAGAGGTGAGGGGCTGCAGAGACAGGATGAGTGAAACTTCAAATGTCTTCGCATCAGTCATGTGCTTCGTTTCCTCTAGGAGACGCCCCTGAGCAGTGAATATGATTTTGCCCTGGTCAACATTGGGCGATTAGAGGCTGGTAAGTATGGGGGTTTGGTGAAGGGGCTCACTGGGGTTGTTGGAACCCCTCCTCATCCTTTCTTTATTCTCAGAGGACAGCCAGGGATGCAGTGGGATGGGCGGGCAGAGTTCCTCCCAGAGGGACCCTGACCCGTGGCTGCGCTGCTGTCTAACTCTTGACTTCAGTGAGTGGCCTGGCCCGAGTCCAACTCCACCGTCCAGGGTCCCTGCTTAAATTTATCCCTGAGGAGATTCTGATCCATGGGCGAGACTTCCGGCTGCTCAGAGTTGGTTTTGAGGCTGGAGGATTAGAGCCTCAGGCCTTTCAGGTAAGAGACCCCCAATCCATGGTCCCTCCTCCCCTTAGAACTTTGGGATATTTTCCCTGGCAATTCCCAATAGTCCCCTATCTCCCAGGGTCCCTCTCATCACTCTCTCTGCTCCTTTCCTCCAGGAGAAGTTAAGAGGCTGGAATCAATGACATAATGAGAGTAAGGGGCGTGAATTGTAGCCCAGCTCTGCCAATGAGTGGGAGTGTGACTGTGGGCAAGTGTCTTCTTTTGAAAAACAGGGAGGGTTGGAGGAGCTTATTCCTGAGATTCCTCCCAGAATCAATGTTCTGGGATTCTGGGGTTCTATGTGTTCTCCTGAGCTCGAGCCCCAGACCTGTGAAGCTCCCTGCGTTAGGGGCTGCCTTCCCTGTCCTTCTCCGTTGGTGGCAAAGACAGTGAAGCAACACATGGGCCCCAGTTCCTTCTTTTCACTTCAGTCTGAGCCAAAAGGATGGACTGTCCTTTCCTCCACAGGTGACCATGGCCATTGTCCAGGCCAGAGCTCAGAGCAGTCGAGCCCAACAGTACACAGGGATAATCCTGAGCAAGGCTGGTGCGTGTGGGCTCTTTGGGGTAAGGACGGGGTAACGAGTCGGAACACACAGGCTGGCTGAAGACAGAAGATCTGAGACGCTGTCTCTGTTCCCTCTCCCTCCTCACTCCTGCCCTAGGCCAGACTTCTGGCTCCAGAAAACCACCTATTCCCCTCTTGGAGACATCAGAAGACTGGGAGACTGAGAGGAAAAAGCAGGGGGCCAGCGCCTGGAGGGTCAGCCTCGTCAATGAGAGGTTTGACGTAGCCACCAGGTGATTCCCCCAGGCCTCCCCAAGCCCTGTAGCCCTCCCAGTCTTCCCACAGTTCTCTGATCCTCTAAAACGATGCTTCCCACATACTCCGGCCTCCTAGGACCTCTACGAAGCTATGCCCCGTACCTCCTAGATCTCTACACCTGGTATCTCTTGGAATGATCCCCTCCTAAGTGGCTTTCTTGTAATCACAGCTTTGCATTATAGAGAGGTCACTGAGCTAAGATGTGACATAATTCTGAATTTCACAGCCTCCCCCGTTACTTCTGGGTCCCTAACCGAACTCTGGACAGCGAGGTCCGGAGAGCATTTGGCCACTTCCATCAGGGCCGTGGACCGGTCAGTGTGAGGGTCAGGGTAATGGTTGGGGATTCGAGGGTTATGGGAGGTCAGGGGTCATTGTGGAGAGAGGGGTCCCCTGGGAGGTCAGTGTGGGGGAAGGGGAGGGTGGGGCTAGGAGTTCTCTCACAGTGATCTTCTTCTGACTCATTTGAAGCGCCTGTCCTGGCATCACCCTGGGGGCAGTGATCTTCTCCGCTGTGGTGGCTTCTATACAGCCAGTGACCCTAACAAGGAGGACGTCAGGTGAGGGAGGTTTGAGGAGAAGAATCAAAGGTCGGATGTCCGGGGCAGACTCCTTCCCTTACTTGCTGACTCCCTCCCCTGCAGAACAGTAGAGTCCCTGCTCCAGGCAGGGCATTCCGACGTCGCCCTGGTGGACACCATGGACGAGCTGCCTAGTCTTGCAGATGTCCGCCTTGCCCACTTGAAGCTGAGAGCCCTCTGCCTGCCTGGTGAGAGTAACCTTTGACCCCTCACCCCACCCCTAGGTCTGCTGACCCTAACCTGGTTTACCATTTTGCCTGCGACAGACAAGTAATCCTTCAGCCCCCTGATCCTTCGCTTTCTCCTCAACTGCCCCATATCCCACAGACTGATTTCCTGTTTTCCGGACCCCAACATATATTTTTTTTGAAACTGCTTTATTGAGATATAATTTACATACCATAAAATTCATACATGACCTATCATAGGTGTTCAATTCAATGAATTTTATTATATTTACAATGTTGTACAAATGTCAACACAATTGAACTTCGAAACCTCGTGGCCATTGTAGTTAATCCTCATTCCTATCCCCAGCCTTAGGCAACCACGACTCAACTTATTCTTAACCCTTCAGGCTATAGACCCCAAATCCCGAATCCCAGGTTTTCCTGATCTCTGCCCTCTGACCTCTCTACTCTCTATCAGATTCATCCGTAGCTGAGGATAAGTGGCTCTCAGCCCTGGAAGGAACACGATGGTTGGACTACATCAGGTACTTCTTCTTTTTCTAGCCATGATTTATAATTCAACCCTCCCTAACCTTCTGTTAACGTGGATGCCTAAATGGCCCCTGAACTCTCCTGGTTTCCTGAGAAGACCATTGTGATTGCCCCTTACAAGAAGGGGCAGGATTTTGGGCTCTGCCTCTATTCCATCCCATGGCCCATTACTCTCCTCCGAGCTTATCATTTTTCCGTCCTCTTCCTCACCTGCCCCTCCAGGGCTTGTCTTCGGAAGGCCAGTGACATCTCAGTCTTAGTGACATCCAGGGTTCGCTCTGTAGTACTTCAAGGTGAGTTTCTTGGGTCACCTCACTCCATTACTTGACTTTGTCCTTCACCCACCTGACTGGATCCTGCTCAGGGAGGGAGACCTATAAGGCCTCCTTGTCTCTAATTACAGCACCCGCCTCTCCCTTTGCTAGGAACTACCCATGAACTTTAACTCACCCTTCAGTGCTACCTCTGTCTCCCTATTACAGCCTGTGGTCCCTAACCAGGGTTTCCGTCCTCTGGTCCCATCCTTTCGTCAGTGGATTGGGATGGGGATTGGTGTGGGAAGGAATGTGGAAGTAGGTTTTTTATAATCTGCCTCCTGCATGTGAGGCTGGTTATTTCTATCCAGGTGGAGTCTACAAAGTGAATCATTCAAGGTCTTTGTTTTCTCTTCACTTCTATGTGCCTTCTCAATCCTACCTACCCCAAACTTTCCCCTCTGTGCCTCTCACTTCTCCTTGCTATGTTTCCTTTTCTCATTCTCTTCTGCCCTAGTTTCTCGGCCCCTCCTTCTTTGGCCCTTCTCCCTCTTCATCACCCAGAGCGCGGTGATCGTGATTTCAATGGCCTCCTCTCTTCACTCGTCCAGCTGCTTTCAGCCCCTGAAGCCCGAACACTGCTTGGCTTCCAATCACTAGTGCAGCGAGAGTGGGTGGCAGCTGGACATCCCTTCCTGACCCGACTTGGGGGAACTGGGGCCAGCGAAAAGGTGAGAACATCTTGGGAAGGTTTTGGGTGGGGGCCAGTATTCAGTATTACTAAAGAAGTAAGGGCATCAGAAAATTATACTCCGTTGGAGGTGAATAAGGTCTGAAGGGTCCTGAGGGTAGACTGAGCTTAAAGGGAGACCCAGAGGCGTGAAGGACCACACCCATGATATGTTCAATTCAGATTCTATTTTCTGATCTCCTTAGGGGCCCTTGTTCCGTGTCCCCCATCATTTTGTCATCCTCCCCCTTTAGGTCACCACAATTCCATCCTCTTAATTTCCCTCTTCTCAGGCCCCCGTGTTTCTCCTCTTCCTGGACTGTGTCTGGCAGCTCCTCCAGCAGTTTCCAGCTGAGTTTGAATTCTCTGAGTTTTTCCTTCTTGCTCTTCATGACAGTGTCAGGGTTCCTGACACCCTTACATTCTTGAGAGACACTCCCTGGGAACGTGGAAAGCAGAGTGGACAGGTCAGTGACTTCCAGTTTTTACTTGTCTCCCCCACCCCCCCACACACACTGAGAAGTGATTTCTGAAATTCAGTCTTGATTTATGAAAAGTTAGGTCCATGGGTGGGAAAGGGGGGAGGTTGGTGCTCACTCTCAGGATTTGACTTTCACCTTTCGTCTGATTCCTGGAGTAAGAGATGAGAGTCTGAGAACTTCTCTCTAGACCTGGGAGGATTACATGTGTGTGTATATGTATGTACATATGTATGTATATTTTGTTTAACCATCTCTTTTCTTGTTTCCTTTGTCCAGTTCAACTCCTATACACAAGTCTATACCCCAGGGTATTCCCAGCCCCCAGCTGGGGACTCCATTAATCCACAGCTATCTGTCTGGGACTGGGATTTACGATACAGCCATCAACAGATACTACAATTCCGTAATCCTGGCTATGACCCGGAATACTGCCCAGATTCCTGGCTCCCTAGACAGCAGGTGAGGTGTCTAAACTTCCTAAACTGCCTTGAATTTCTCACAGGCTCATCCTACTTGATGTGGAGACGTGGAAAGACTCAGTATCTGAGTTCCCCCGGGAAAGCTTCCCACTCCTCTTCTATAGCTGTCATAGTCCCCGACTGTCCCCAGGAAGACAGAAATCCTAGAATAGCAGAGGGCATCCTTTTTGTTCTCATCTTCTGTCTCATGCACACGTTTTATAAGTTTCCCTAAAATCAATTTTAGTCAGTGCCGAGGCCTCGGCTGAAACCTAATGAGGAGGAGAGATAAAAGTGCTCAGCGGGAGGCTAGTGCGGTGTGAGTGGGAGGCAGCTGGGCATTCCTCTTGATCATTTGGGGAAACGGGTCATCTGGCTCCTAGGTTTCCAGTTGATTTCCCTTTTCCTTTTAGCCAAGCTTCATGGTTACTGGACCCCCCAGTTCTGTGTGGCTCTTCTCTAGAGGGGCCTTGACCCCCATGAATCAACTCTGTCCTTGGCGCGACAGTCCCTCCATGTTGGCAGTCTCTTCTCGTTGGCTCCCTCGACCTGCTATCTCCTCTGAAAGTCTGGCTGATCAGGAGTGGGGGCTCCCCTCGTACTGGGGAGCTTGCCCTTTACCCTCGGGGCTGCTGCTGCCTGGATATCTGGGACCTCAGATCAGGTTCTGGAGACGCTGCTACCTGAGGGGAAGGCCTGAGGTCCAGGTGAGAAAGGAAGGCAGGGCCTGGGAGGTGAAGGGTTTGACTGCTGAACCAGATGTTTCCAGGATCTGGAAAAGCAAAGGGCTGGGGGGATTGGGAAGTGAAATACCATTCCTGTTGGTATCAAAGTGGATAGGTTTGGGAGTGTGGGTGGGGGAAGGTTCTTGTGGTTCAGATCAGGTGGAACTTAGGGCATAGGTAGAGTGGGGAAAGAGAATTAAGACACCAGAAGTGGCAGACAGATTTTAGAAGCAGATAATGGAGCTTCAATAATATTCCTCTCTGCCTGTCTGCACCCCTTCCCAGACGGGCCTCTCAGCTCCGACAATCTCTGGCCTCCAGGATGAGCTATCCCATCTTCAGGAGCTATTAAGGAAATGGACACCAAGAATATCTCCTGAGAATCACTCCAAGAAAAGAGATCCAAATACCATTCTCTCCCAAGCCCGTTGAAATTGCTTTCTCATGGGCAGGGAAGAAGGTGGTCTGAGGTGAGGGAGGGTTGTCTAATCCTTCGATTTTTTGTTATATCTGATCTTGCTGCCTCAGCTTTCACACTCCAACTCTAAAACAAGCTTGCTGACTTGTTTCCATCACAGATGGGTGGTCTGTCATGTTTGGTTCCTCAGGATTATATACAGAGGGTGCCAAAAATATATAGACACATTTTAAGAAAGGAAAAAAGCTATTAAAATTGTAATAATATATACCGATAACAAAAGATGAACACAAGTCGCGTTTGACTTCTGCAATGATAAGAGGTGCTCAGTGGTTCCCCATCAGCGTCCAGACCCTTCTGAGTAAAGCAAACTACTGCTTGAGCAACGTTGACCAAAGTGTCCCATTACTATACATTTTTTTTGGCACCTCCGGTATATAGCGTCTTGTGATTTGAAGAATTTAGAAACAAAAACAATCCAGAGTACGATCACCTGTTTCTTCAGGGCAATTCTATCCCTTTTGGATATCCAGCTTCGTGAGAGCAGAGATGTGCTGTTCCTTGGCCCCAACAAGTTGGCCTACAGACCTCAATCTCACCTCTTCTTGCTGCTTCCTTGATTCCAATTTCTATTTCTTCCCTTACAGCTTCCTGTGGGTATGCAGTGGATATGGGCGACACCTTGTCTTTTCCAATTGTATATTTTTGTAGGGACATTTCTATTTAAGGGATTCATTAAAGCACAGTATTTATACATGTCGCTGGCATTGTTTCTTGTGTCTGAATAAAGGAGCCTAGGCAAGACGGGTGGGTATGACCGGAGAGAGATGGCACCCACCGTATTACTAAGGAAATAAGGGGTCGGGTCACGCGAGGCTCTGCAGAATTCACATGCAATTTGGGGAAAAGGTTCTTCTCCAAGCCTGCCGTTTAGTGGCAGATGTGGGGCAAGAGCATACCAAGCCGTGGCTGCTGAGGCCACGTGTGTTCTGGAGGATGAAGCCTCTGGGTTCAGTGTCCACCACGCCTGAGCTTTGGTCACTTAGGGCGTCAGGTTCCCCCCCCCCCACCCACCACGAGGCCACCTCAGGCATCACTCGCTCCAACATGGTGCAATCCCCTCCCTTCGGGGAAAACGACACACTACTTCCACCCTAGCCTCGGGCTGCGGGCGGGAGTGGAGGGCGGCCTCCACGCCTAAGGCAGCCGACTGAGTCCTCAGCGCACCCTTCTCCGGGGAACCAGTGACGATCATTTGGCACGAAAATATATGGAATATAAAGTTTCGTTCTTTTAGTTTTCAAATTGACGTTTTGGGAGCAGTATGATCCTGCACCGTCTTGCACTGCTTTGAAAGAGGTCTGAACGTTTCCGTTCCGCCGTCCTCGCCCTGAGAACTCAGTGGAAGACTCGGAGAAGGACCGCGGCCCACAACACCCCATCATCGGGGCCGCATCCAGTCTCCGCGGCTCCTAAGATGGCCGCCACCGCTTCCGGCCCCGCCCCGCGCCGCGGGCCCGCCCACACCCTCACGTCTGCCTTTGCCCCGGAAGTGGAAGTAGTGACTGAGGTCGGAGGGCGGGATCGCTGCTTGGAGACGGCGGGAGCTCTTCCATCATGGCGGCCGGCCCGATCTCCGAGCGGAACCAGGGTGACTGGACGGGCCAGGGGGCGGTCTGGGAGGTCCCGAGTAGGGCCAGCAGTGTTTCCGCCCGGGCGGGCGACTGCGCCCCCCAGGAGGGCGCGGGACGAGCCACTTTGCTTGTTGGGGGCGGGGTGGCCCGGTGCGGTTACGGCCTGTAGGTGTGCTGCTTTCTAGTATGTCCAATCGCCTGCTTTCCCACCCAAAAACGAAATCAAAAGGAGAATGTGCAGCGGGACTCTAAATTTGACTTCAGAAGATTCCCTAGTTCTTGGAAAGAGGGAGGTGGATGCGCTTAATCTAAAAGTCTTTTTTTTTTTTTTCCCCTCCCTTTTTGCCCCTGCACCGTCTCCACCAATTCTCCCGCCTGGGTTTCATCTTCACGTTCCCGTCATCTACTTCCACGTCATCCTCGTCTCTGCCCGGACTTGCTGCTCACGCCATCCAGATGCCACTGTGTACGTGGGGGGCCTGGATGAGAAGGTGAGCGAACCGCTCCTGTGGGAGCTGTTTCTCCAGGCAGGACCAGTCGTCAACACCCACATGCCAAAGGATCGAGTCACTGGTCAGCACCAAGGTGAGGACATGCCAATAGGGGCGTTTGTTTATGGAGGACACACTGCTCCTGAGGACCCCAGCAGTATTCCTAACCGTTTTGGAATAAGCAACCTAACTAAACGTTTCTGTCTCCTAAGGCCTACCTAGCTCACGTTTGTTTCTGGAACCATTCTTAATTGAAGTGAGGTTATTATTTTTTGTTCTTTGGGCTTTCAAAGATGGATGAGTTACACCCCGTCTTGAACCACTTCGCTGAAGTTGTTAACCTCCCGTCTTCCACTTTCCCAGGCTACGGCTTCGTGGAATTCTTGAGTGAGGAAGACGCTGACTATGCCATTAAGATCATGAACATGATCAAACTCTACGGGAAGCCGATCCGGGTGAACAAGGCCTCGGCCCACAACAAAAACCTGGATGTGGGCGCCAACATTTTCATTGGGAACCTGGATCCAGAGATCGATGAGAAGCTGCTTTATGATACTTTCAGCGCCTTTGGGGTCATCTTACAAACCCCCAAGATAATGCGGGACCCTGACACAGGCAATTCCAAAGGTTATGCCTTTATTAATTTTGCGTCGTTTGATGCTTCGGATGCAGCCATTGAGGCCATGAATGGGCAGTACCTCTGTAACCGCCCCATCACGGTGTCCTATGCCTTCAAGAAGGACTCCAAGGGTGAGCGCCATGGCTCAGCAGCTGAACGACTTCTGGCAGCCCAGAACCCGCTCTCCCAGGCCGACCGCCCTCACCAGCTCTTTGCAGATGCACCCCCCCCACCCTCTGCCCCCAACCCTGTGGTATCATCACTGGGGTCTGGGCTTCCTCCACCAGGTAAAGCGTTTCATTCACAATATGTTTGTCTTGGGTTTGGGGGGGGTGGGGCAGAAAGAAGGAGAAGCACGGATAAAGAGGGACATGGAGTCGGTAGGTGATGAGAAGGGGATTGAAGGCTAGTGGTTGTGATGGGGAGGAAAGTTGCTGAGTTTCTCCAGGAAGCTGAAGATTTTTGTGTTGGCTGACATTGCCTCTGAGTTTGGAGAGCTGAGAGGAGCTCGTCCTGCCTGGAGAGGCCAGATTGGAACAGGTTCTCGAAAGACATTTACTGTCATTAACTATTCTTCTGTTTCCTCCATAGGCATGCCTCCTCCTGGCTCTTTCCCACCTCCAGTGCCACCTCCTGGAGCCCTCCCACCTGGAATACCCCCAGCCATGCCCCCACCACCAATGCCTCCTGGGGCTGGAGGACATGGGCCCCCAGCAGCAGGAACTCCAGGGGCTGGGCATCCTGGACACGGACACTCACACCCTCACCCATTCCCACCGGGTGGGATACCCCATCCAGGTGAGTACTCTTTGCTGGAAAAGGAAGGGATGAGCTGGGAAGAGGAGCTGTCACCACTTATGCTGCTGTCCTTTGTCCCTCAACAATAATAGTTCCAGAACGTCCTTCAGACATTCTTTTATAAAAACGAACACAAGATACTTTACTCTCTTTAAAAACTACTACCTTGTCTCCATTTCTTATTTGTTTTTCCAAAGTGTACAACTATCCTTGTTGTTTTTTGTTTCCTTAACTTTTACTTCCATTCTTTCCTCTGGCTTCCCTCGCACGGCAGTGACCTAATTGCTAAATCTAGGGGACACTTCCACTCCTTATCAGGTTTGACCTCTGGTCTTACTTGAAACCGGCTGTGTGTTCCTGTTTGAAAATCTTATCTCTTTTGCTTTTTCTGGATCCACTTCTTATCTGTCTCCTCAATTTTAGGCACCTCAACAGGCTCCTTTTTCTCTGCGTCTACCTAGGATTTTGTGTTTTGTTCTCCTTTCTGCATAGTTCCGTTACTTGTACTGTGACGCCTCCTAGATCTGTATCTCTGTTCCATGGTTGTTCACATTCCAGACCCTTAATCCTGCTGTTGAATCGACAGCTCCACTTTCCACCTTCCCCTTGCACCCTAGCCTTCCTCTAGTATTCTTTGTTCGAGTGCTTAATTCAGAAATACGGGGGCTATGTTTGACTATTTCCTATCATCCCACTCATGATACCAAGTCTTATTAATATCTCTGGCGTCGGCCCTCACTGCCAGTGCCCTAGTTCAGGCCCTCACACCCTCATTAATTTACACTTAATTTTTTAAAAATTTTATTGGGGAATATTGGGGAACAGTGTGTTTCTCCAGGGCCCATCAGCTCCTAGTCATCCGTCATCCTTCAATGCATTGTGGAGGGCGCAGCTCACTCCAAGTCCGGTCGCCGTTTTCAATCTTTAGTTGTAGGGGTGCAGCCCCCGCATCCCACGTGGGAATTGCACTGGCAACCTTGTTGTTGAGAGCTCGGTTGTAACCAACTGAGCCATCCGGCTGCCCCGCCAGAAGCTCAGTGGCAGCTCATTGTCTTCAATCTAGTGGCAGGGGGCATAGCTCACTGGTCCATGTGGGAATCGAACTGGCAACCCTGTTGTTCAGAGCTTGTGCTCTAACCGACTGAGCCATCCGGCCGCCCTCTCACCTAATTTATTGTAAGAATTTCCTAACTCATACTTTGACTCCAATTTTCTTTACCTTTGATCCACTTCACAGAGTAATTTTTGTCAAACACAGAAATCTACATACACACTCTTGCTCAAATTCTCTGTTGCTAGAGTAAAACCAGCCTCATGAACATAGCATTCTAGGCTTTTCCTGGCCCCTGCCCGTTACTCAGACTGTTACTCGTTACTGTGACTGCCTGGTGCCCCTGATTACTAAGCGGCTGGTTTTCCTGGGACAGACTTGCCGCTTGACACACCAGAGATTTGCACATTCTAGTCTTTTCTGCCTGCGATGTCTAGTCCCACTCTCCACCTGAAAGAGTCTTATCCTTTAGACATAGATCTTTGCTCAGATAGTATCTCGGTTACCTTCCCAAATCCTGTCGACAGACCACTCCGTTTGTTACATACATCTGCGGCTCTTCCGGTTCCTGAATCATGGGAGAAGCAGGTAAAGAGGGCCAGAAACTGACTGGGTAGTTGGTTGGTTTGAACTGTTGGAGTGGGGTCCAGGAGAAGGGCATTTTTAGCAGCGTCGTTTTCCATACTTGTTACTTCTCTCCATTTTGTTTTCTTTCTTTCCCCACATTTTTGCCCTTGTCTCCAATCTCTGATGCGTCCGTCTTGTTTTCACAGGGATGTCTCAGATGCAGCTGGCCCACCATGGCCCTCATGGCTTAGCGCACCCCCATGCTGGGCCGCCAGGATCGGGCGGGCAGCCACCACCCAGACCACCCCCTGGAATGCCTCATCCCGGTCCTCCTCCGATGGGCATGCCCCCCCGAGGGCCTCCGTTTGGCTCTCCCATGGGTGAGTAGGTTCTGGCCACCTCCTTCTGTGACCCCCTCTGGCACACCTCTTTTCCCCTTGTTTCTTTCCTTCTCACCGTCTCCCTGTCTGCCCTCTCCCTGCGTCCTCCCAATATCAGCTGTCTCCTGTTTCTTTTCCTGACTTCTCTTTCTCTTCCTGCAGGTCACCCCGGTCCTATGCCTCCACACGGCATGCGTGGACCTCCTCCACTGATGCCCCCTCATGGATACACTGGCCCTCCACGACCCCCACCCTACGGCTATCAGCGGGGGCCCCTCCCTCCGCCCAGACCCACTCCCCGACCTCCGGTTCCCCCGCGTGGCCCACTGCGAGGCCCTATCCCTCAGTAAGTCCTCATTCTCTTTCCGCCTGTCATGGTCTCCCAATGTCTTTTCAATTCCTTGGACCAATCAGAGTTGCTGTAGCTGCGCGGGGCCAAGGCGCTGATCCCTCTCAGGCCTGTTTTTTAAGTGTGATTTTTTTCATAGGAGGTTTTTTTTTTTTTTTTTTTTTCTGCATTGGTCCTAAGTGTTTTCTAATGCACAGAGATAATAAAAACTCAACTCCTTCTTTATCCTTTGTGGTGTTTTCCTTGGCAAAGTAACTTTTCTCTTTTTCTGTGAGAAGAGATGTCCGTTTGTTGGGAGAAGAATGATAAGATGGAAGTGAGGCTTTTTGTTCCACCTTTTAGAGGCTTATTGTGTAACTGCTCTTGCATTTTCTGGACTGCTGTGGAATTCAGCTGCTGTTGCCTTACATCAGGCTTCCAACGTGCAGTTTCTAAGACGGAGACTCAGCAGTGGCATGGGTTACTGTGAGTATGAAGTCAGAACAGAAGTCACGTTCCTGGAGCTGTGCTGGAAATAATGAAGTAACATGCACAGAGCTAGTCATGGTGGCACTGTCTGTAATAACTAGATTGGAAACAGCGCGTGTCCTTCGGGCAGGGTCTGGTTGAATACACAGGTAAATCCATCCCCGGAGTACTGAGCGGCAGTAGAAAGGAATGAGGAACATGCTCCTGCTGTCGTGAAGAAAGATGGCCAGGGTGTAGTCGGTGGGAAAGAACATTCAGAACACAGTGTACCGTGCGCCACCTTACCCATCTAAGCGGTGGCCCAGAATAGTATATACATCTGTTTATATTTTAAAAATGGAAGGGTAAACTAAGAATTCATGGAAATTGATACCACTGCGGGGAGGGAGGGGCGTGGAGGGAAGCTGGATTTCTCTGAGCATACATGTTACGAGGTTTTCTTTGGCACCATATGCACGTCTTACGTAATAGCAAAACAAAGTTGAAATTGGAAAAGCAGGAATTCAGTAAACCTTCATTTTCTTCTGCTCTTTACCACCAGACGTGTTGGATAGGGGACTTGTATCTTACTCCTTTTTTTCCCCCTCATTTCTCAGTCCTTCCAAACCTGATTTATGTCACATTTAAATCTGTGCTCAAAGATTTTCAGTAACTAGACTCAATCCAATATCTTTTTTTCTGTACTTTGCTGTATTGAATCCTGTTATGTCACCCCCTTCTTGAAGCTCTTTTTTTAACTTACATAACGATGAGCTTTCCTAAACCCTCAGCAAGAAAAGGTGAGTCTGGCCCTCCTCTTGCATCATTCTTCTTCATGTAACAATTCTAAGGGCTCTGCTGGGGCAACTGAGGATGCAGAGATAGCAAGGCAGTTCTGCTATCCAATCACATGAGAGATTATTATGAAACAAAATACTTTGAGAGCACGAGGAAGGATATCTAAGTGAGAAAGGTTCCTGGGGAAAAAGCCATACCCTAAAGGAGGGGTAGCAGTTTCCCAGGCCAAAGCGGAGGGGAAGCTTATTCCAGGTGGATGGGAGATTTCCGAGCAAAAGCAGAGGTCGATAAACAGCCTGGTGGGTAACACGCGAAAGCTATTGGTGCTGGAGGCAGGATGAGGCCTGAGTCAGGTGGGGAGCGCTCTCATAGGTCCGTGTTTCTCGGCAGGCCCCTTTTCACACCATGGCATTTGCCATGTGACAGCACACTGGGGGGTGTGGGGAGGCTGCAGGCAGTTGACTCAGGAACTCCAGTCGTCCCAGGCTCTGCCTAGCATAGCAGCCCACACTGAGAGGGAATTCACACCAGCTCATTGTCAAGGCTCACCGGGTATCATTCATTTGGGGATATGTTGGCTTGGAGGCGAGTTGTGAGACGTCTGATGGCTGGCTGGTTACGTCTGCCAAAAGCTTGCAGAGGATTGGGCATGATGCTTCATACCTTGAGTGGCTAAGGAAGCAAGATTTCTAAATCATAATGGGATTAACTGACCTCTTCATTTCAAACAGCACTGCGCTGTAAAGTTGCTTTGATGTGGTCATAAGCCAAGGTCCCAGGAGCCTGTGGTACCTGGCAGAGGAGCAGCTGACCCCTGGCCCCAGCAGCCAGAGGCCAGCACTGGAGCAGCCCCAGGTGGCGGAAGGCTTCGTCTCAGTCTCTGTCTTTCCTGCCTCCATGTCATCTATCAAATGAATTGACTCTTCTCATTGATCCTCAAGGACTTCAACCACCGCTCTCCTTATGCAGATGGTTCTCATATTTCTTGTGTGTTCTTTCACACAAGCTCCTGTGTGGTACTTTCGGCTGTTATCTGATACCATGTTGATGAATTCACACCATCACAAAATAAATTAGTGCCTTTGCTGAATTCCCTGCTTCTCTCTTTGGAACCACTATTTTCTCAGGCCTTCATTCTCAGAATCACTGAGCTTTCATTCATTCAGTAACAAGTTTTCAGTGCCTCCTCTAGTCATTAAGTTTGACTCCCCAATCTCTTCTTTACCTCTCCACCCTCTAGCGCTTTAAGATGCTGGTGCTCAGAAATTCTCTGAACAGAGCTAGCTGGTATTTGCTTATCCACTTAGGTTCCCACATCTGTTTGTTATGCACTAAACCAGGGTACTCAACCTTTTTCTTTTTTTTATTGCCCCCCTAAGAGACATTTTTCCCTAATTGCCCTCCCCCCTATATAAAATTTCAATATCAGATATACTGTATATGTACTTATGTACTATGGCCCTTTGGAGGAACACAAGCCATTATAATATCCAAGATTCCCCCCAAAACCCACTTTTGACCCCTTGGGGAGCGATATCACCCCCATTAGAATGCATGCTCTAAGCCGTGGGTTTTAATGTTTTGTGGGCCATAGACAGTGCTTTGAGAATATGACCAAAACTATGGACTCTACCCAAGAGAAATATATATATGCATTTATGTCTAATACCTTGAGGCAAAAATTCCAGAACGGTTATGAATCCCAATCTACGTATCTCTGCATTAAACTGGATCCCTTATGAACGCTTAAAGGATCTCTTTCTGTTCATCTGTATTTCCTGAGAGTGTTGAAAGGTGCACGGCATCTATAATAACTAAAAACGGTAACAGCTAATAATTCCTCAACGGTGCAGTGTACCAGGTACTGTACGAAGTGTTCTACCTGTATTATCTCAGTTAATCCTCATAACAACTTTCCAAGGTAGGTCCTGCAATAATCCCCATTTTAAGATCAGAAAACATACTGTTACTTGACCAAAGTTATGTGCTAAGGAGTGGTGGATGCAATGACTGAACCAAGAGCTGTCTGAACCCCAGAGCCAATGATTTGATTACATTGTACGACATTACATTTACTGAGTAAGTACTTGTCGAATCAAATATTTACTCAGTAAATATAACGGAGTATAATGTGATGAAGCAATTTTTACATATGTATTTGCCCTGTTAACCACCATCCAGACAGATCAAGACGTAGCATGTCAGCATCCAGAAGGCTCTCTCATGCCCCTTCACAGTCCATTTCCACTACCCAGAGGTAACCACTATTTCCTCTGTCACTGTCGCTTCATTTGCTTTTTCTGGAACTTTCTATAAGTGGAATCATATAGTTTGTACTCTTTTTGGTCTGGCTTCATTTGCTTAGTATTTGTGAGACCTTTTTATGCCATTACATATATTAGTTCAGTCTTTTAAAAATTTGTTCCATAGTTTTCCCTTGTATGAATATATCAGTATTTGTTGAACCAAGTTTATCCATTCTCTGGGTGATGGACAGTTGAAGTTTTTTAATATTACAAATAAAGCTGTTATGAAAATACTTGTCTTTCTGTAGGACATACACACTCATTTCTTTGCTGGATCAGATCTGATTTGTTTTTAGAAGACCACGTGACTGCTGAGAATAGTAAGGTTTAGGGGAGCAAGACTGGAAGTAGGGAAACCAGTAAGAGACTGTTGCAGTAGCTGAGGAGATGATGGTGACTTGGAATAGGGGCCAGAGGGGGAACTGGGAAGAAGTGGTGGATTCAGAAGACATTTTGAAGGTTGGATTGACAAGCCATGCTGATGGAGGGAAGAGAGCGAGAAAGGAAAGGATGAGTAACTCCGTGCTTTGGAGGGGGCCTCAGGGAAGAGACAACCCAGGGAGACCTGGATGAGAAGTTGGTTTATGGATCTGTTATGTTTGCAATGCTTGAATTGAAAGGTGGAGGTGTTGAGTTTGGGCCTGGGGGAAAGGTCAGGACTGGAGAAAGAAGTGTGGGAATCATTAGCATATAGACACCATTCAAGTTATATGACTACCTGAGGTGACCAAGGAGAAGAGAGTAGGTGGAAGAGGGAAGGGCCCAGGACTAAGTCACAAGGAACTGTAGTGGTAATAGACTCAGCAAAGGGGACAGAAGGAGTGATTGGTGAGGTGCCTGGGGCCCATGGTACCTGGGAAAGACAAGTCTACTCAGAACTTCAAAAGAAAAATGCAAGCTTTCTCTCTAAGAGAACAAGATTCCTATTATTGCAAGTAATGGATCAGTGGAGAGGATGCAGTCACCTTAAAGAAAAGAAATGGCTCCCTGCCGGCCATAAACTAATTGAAAATACTAACATGCTTAAAGGATGTGTCAACCTTGAAGAGGGGTCAGCAATGAAAGCCTAATAAAGGGAGAGTTCTTGAAACCCACATGGGCACAGCTGTTCAAAGTGCCATCCTGGAAAGACAACAGCATAGTCCTGGAGCACTGGCAGGGCTGCCCGCAGCAGACAGGGGAGTGGGGAAGAGTAGGCAAGAAGAGTTTTCTGAACCCATTGGCATGACTCCTACCTGGGATGGCCAGATGCCATTAAAAATGCCAATAGTCCTGCTCCTTCTGCCATTGTGCATTTAGACATTGACGTTGTCATTCTGATTTAGCTTAAGGCAGAGAATGTGCTGGACATACAGAGTTTTCATTCAGTCTGAGTGACAGTTAAGTTTCTCATGGTGAATGAATGCTATGTATTAAGGCTTTATATTTCAATAAATTGTAAATTTTGTTGGTACAAAGAGTATTTCCAAGACACAGCTTTGGAGGCTGAGAAACCCAGGGCCACATCCCTGTCCACCGTAAATTCAGTGCTGCCAATGCCACCTGTGAGGCCTCTGGGAACAGCCTACCAGTTCTCTCCATGTGACACATCCCAGGATTCTGAAACCTCCATATTTAGCAAAGCAGAATTACACACTATTAGATCTGATGCAGCATCTAGTCCAAGCCCCCCATTTTCCAGATGAGAAAACTGAGCTTCAGAAAGGCAGAGAACTTGACCAAAAGCCCACAGCTTGTTCGATGTGAGAACCCAGGTTAGAGCCCAGGTCAGTGCTCTGTCCAGAATATCCTAAGGCCTTACCTGGAATAGGTGGACGCATTCAGTAGGTACATCCCCAAACCACTACACAGCCCCTCATCTCTGCAGCAGAGATGGTTACCAAGTGGTATGGGTCTCTGAGCTCAGGTTATTGGTACAGAGGCAAAGGAAAGAACTGAAACCAATTCACTCCTTCCTGACGTGGAAGCAGGAGTGTGTGTGTGTGTCAAAAGACAGTGGGGAAGAGTATTGAAGGAGACACTTTTTGAGTCATCAGAGCAAATGATGGGGAGATGTCCAATTGGTCAGGCCTGTAAAACCCAGTTTCTCCAGTGCTCACCTCTGCAGCCACCTGAATGGAGGTTGAGGTGGTCTGCACGGTACATAAACAATCTGGACTGTTTCTGGAAAAAGATGACAGGGATCCAGGAGTCTCTGCCTCTGGCAGCTCAGGAGACAAACCACACCTTGTTATGCCTGCTTTCTCTAAAATAGCCAGGGAAACTTGGAGTCTGAGCACTCGGACTTGGGAGAGGGTTGTGGGAGAGGAGTTTGGCTGGGAGCAGTGGAGAAAGGGAAGGGATGCGCTCTGAAGGCAGCCAGAGCCCCTAAAATATGTGGGTCCTGCCATCCTGGGACTGGGGCGCTAAGGAGGGGGCTGCCTCATTCACCACCTCCCTTTCTGTCTTCCCACTTGTCTCCCGAGATCACTCTTTCCTTAGTTCCTTTCATCTTTTACTAGGAAGGGGCTGGAAAGAGCTGTGTGTCATCTCCAGCTGTCCCTGTGACAACCCCCCTGGCCCTTCATCATTTTTCCCTGGTGCCCTGAGTCCCTCCCCATTCCTTTTTCCTTTTGCCCTCCCCACCCCCCAACAATGGTCTCTCCCGATGCTCAGCGGCGCTGGGGGTGGGGTGGGGTGGGGTGGGGGAGGCGGGGCTCGGAACGTGGGGGGGGCAGGTCTGCATTGACGCTTCCCCGGGTACCCGGAGCAGTCGCCGCTGCCGCCAGCCCCGCGGCCGGGACCCAGCCCCCACCCGGGACTCCGTTACCCCGGGGACCCAGCCCAGGTGAGACCCTTCTCTCAGTCCCTCACCTCCACCCCGCCCGGGACAGAGGCATCCTTGCCTTGCAGCCATTTTATCCTCCGATGCTTCGCTGGTGGGGAGGGTGACGGTCCCCGCTTTAGGGGTGAGGGGATTGATGGTGATTTGAATGAATATTTATTTTAGTTGCCGAGTGTGTGTGTGTGTGTGTGTGTGTGTGTGTGTGTGTGTGTGTAGGAGGGGTGTTTTTCTGTACCTTAGCCAAGTCCCTGCTACCCTCCTCTCCTCAGATATTGACGGGGTGGGGGGGTTGTTAGGTGGAATGGGGTTCACTCAAACTCCAGTCCCCTCCTCACCTTGGCGGACCCCCCTTTATGAATGAATGATAAATGACCTTGGCTGAGAAGGGATGCTGCCTCAGTCTGCTCCACTGGACTTGGACGGGGGCAGTGTTGGAAGGGCAGGTGAAGGAGGGAGGGACGGGGAGTGAAAAGTGGAAATGCTGGGTAGATAGAAATGGTAAACCACCAAACCACCAAGGTTGGGGGCACGGATGATGGCTCTGGAGGCAGTAGCCCGGTGGTGGGGGAAGGGGTATTGAGAGATGATGTCCAGCAGCAGGACCAAGGGCGGGGGGGCGCTGAGAATCCGTTCTGTCGATCGTAGGGGCTCATCCCTTACAGCAGAGCGGAGGCGGATGGGGGCGGGGGTCGCCCCGCTGGTGGGGGCGGTCTCAGCCTGCGCGCGTGGAGGTCTCTTCCTGCGTCGCTGCCTCTGCCCTCTGGATTCCTCCGTGTGCATTCTCAGTTGACACCTTTCCCCCCCTCAGAACTGTGGATGGTCCATCTTCCTAACCCTGGGGTAGGATGTAGGGAGGGGAGGTGCAGCCCTGGCTGTCCTTGGGTGGGGGCTGAGGCTCAATCACCCAGCTGGGACCGAGAGGGGTGCTCCAGCACCTACTCCCTCATCATACCCCCATCTCCTCCTCCGTGGATGTTTTGATAAGTGGCTGCTTCTTAATGACCTTGTTGCCTGGGCTAGGGAGGGCTGGGGAGTCTGGGTGGGTCCCAGAGGCAGAGGCTTTGATTGGGGGGAGAGGCCTTCTGGACCCTCCTCTTATCCAGGGACGAGTGAGTTGTCCTGAAAGGCAGCCTTTGCTCAGCAGTGCGGGTGGCCCACTCCTCTCCTCTGCCGAGAATCTCCTGGGCACATTTTCCCTGTCAGCCTTAAAGGGCTGTGTAACCCTGAATCTTGTCTCCTTCTGCCTCCACGTCTCTGTCTTCTTTCTCTCCCACAGGCTTAGCCACCCTGTGCTGCTCTGGGGGCTAAAAATAGCACCACTTTCTCACCAGCTCAAAGAATTTGTCTTCTTTCTCTCCTTCCTGACCTCCTGGGCTTGTTGGCCCTGGGGGAGCTGGCTGTTGAGACTTCATATCCTGCTGTGGCTCTGGGGGCCTTCTGCGTGTACCCGCAGGGTGTTAACAGACATAGGGTCTGGCTCCTGGTGGATCCTTCTGTCTCCTTCAGGGTTTCCGGTGAGGGGGAGATCCTAGCTGGGAAAGACAGAAGAGGACAGCAAATTGCCACGCAGAGAGGGGATTCCACAATTCCCTCTCTTTCGTGGGGGATGGTTTGGGCCCTGTCCACAAAGGAAAGAAGGTGACATAGGGGTCAGTGGTTTTGGTCATTGTGGTCCACTGCTCACATCTGTCCTGAGGGGCTAAGGCTCTGCTTGCCAGTGCTTCTGTCTGAACTACATAGCATTACTTAACCCCTTCTCCCAGGGTGTGTGTGTGTGTGTGACATTTAATGCAGGCCTTGGATGGGTAAGAGCAGAAGGAGGCCGGATATTTTTAGGGGAATGATCTCTGATGAGAATCTAGTCCGGCTTCCTCTGCTTTTATGAAGGAAGTGGGGGGTCCTTCTATGCCTCCCTCTGGAGGATGTCTTTTTTTGGGGGGAGACGCAAGGCCCCCTTCATTCTACACCAGCCTCCTACGCAATGCAGTATTTGTGGACTCCTTTTCCCTTGACTCCTGGAGGAGGAGCAGGAAAGATCGAGGGGGATTAGGAAGGGAGGTCCTGGAGGAAAGAGGTGTGACTGGAAACCTTAGAGCCCTCCATGTTGGAAATGTGTGTGATCAGTCATCTCCATTCCCATCACCCCACCCGTGAAAGGGCGCTCATGTGTGATGTCATGAAGGGAAGTAGTGACAGTCAGCCACGCCTCTGTCTCAGCTTTTGATCTGCCCTCTTTCCTGTGACCTCAGGTTCCAGGTCTCCTTTTTTTGAGTCTTTCCTTGTTTTTCTGGCTGGAGACCATGTGGGCCCAGCTGCTGGAATCAGTTTGAACACAGACAGATGGGTCTTTGGAACTCTTGTTTTGGGAGGATACTGGGTAACAACATGCAAGTTTGATGCCTTGCCGTTCCCTGGTTGCTTCCTGCTTCTTTCACATTTTGTCCATCTAATAAGAAGGAAGGAAACTAATTCATAGAGTATTTACTCTGAGATTAAATCTTTACGTGGACTTGGAGCAAGAGAGATTATTATCCCCAATTTAAATACAAAGACATTGAGGCTTAGGGAAGTTCAGTAACCTGCCCAAGCTCAGTTGGTAGGGAAATATTAGGTTGGTGCAAAAGTAATCGCGGTTTAAAAGGTTAAAAATAATTGCAAAAACCGAAATTACTTTTGCACCAATTTAACAGTAGAGCTGGGATTTCAACTTCGGTTGCATAACTGTTGTGTGTTTTGCACTGGACCAGCTCTCTCCTTGCCTGTACCCCTTTACTGCTGCTCACCCTAGAGAACACCCAGAAGTGGCTTTTGTTCTGGGGTCTTGTGAAGGAGTAAAGGGCATCTCACTATATCATTATCGCCACAAAGAGCAATAACTAATATTTCCTCATCACTTTTTCTGTGCCAGGTACTAGGGTAAGGAGCTTAAGTGGCACATTATGTCACTTAATCCTTACTTTCCCCTTCTTTAGTAAGAGGCACCGAGGCTTGGGGTGTTCCGTGATCACTTAGCTAGTAAGTGCTGAAGCAGGACGTCAAACCCAAGCCTGACTCTGGTTCAGAGCTTTTGCCCACTGAGCTATGCTGGGAGAAGACCCCTCCTTGGGAGGCCTATAACCATGGGACCTGAGGAGAGCACTGTGGAAGCCCCACCTGCAGACACCCTCAGTGGACTGAAGGCAACAGGTTGGACCACGCGCTGCTCCTTCTACACATTCTCCCCCAGCTGCACCCTCAGGAAGAGGCGCAGACCAGACGAGAGTAGGGAATTCTGGTTTCTCCTAGTTCCTGTTTTATTCTTTGCAGGTTGGCGGTAAAGGAAGGAGTCTGATATTGAGGTGGGGGAGAGGAGTAGTCAGGAGAAGAGCTCTGTGTAGGTGACTGTGACTTGGGAGCAAATCCCATGAGTCTAGTCTCCAAGGTAAAAGTAAGGGGTTTATACTGAATGACCCGCAGTTGGCCCCAACAGTCACCTCTTCTTACTGAGTGTGGCCTTGAAGCAAGGAGGCCATCTCTGTACCACGTGGTGCGGGGGGGGGGGGGTGGAGTAGGGGCTCTGGGTTGAGGGGCTCTGGATTGGCCGTCTTTACCATCTTACCATCTGGCCTCACAGCCTCCTTTTACTCCCTCTTATTTTTTCTAGATCTTCAGAGGCGCCTGGAAGAGAAGTAGGTGGCCTTTCCTGAGTGATCCTGGCTCCCCAGCTTAGCAACCCCCAAGCTGGCTGCCCCTTCCTTTCCCATTCCTCTGCTCCCCTTCTCCCTTCCCTATGCACCCAACTGAACGGGGTGTAGGCCGAAGCTCCTCTCCCTCCTTTCTCCTGGCCAAGTCCTATTTTCTCCTATTCTGTGCCCAAAGATACTTGAACGCATTTCATCTAAGTAACTGTGGGAAGGGTCTTTCTGCCGCCGCGGGTCCTTAAGCAAAAGCTGCGGAAGGAGCAGGGAGTGGGGGAGCTCCGCTGAGGCGTCCCGAAAGCCCCGTCATGGAAGAGGGCTTCAGAGACCGGGCAGCTTTCATCCGTGGGGCTAAAGACATTGCCAAGGAAGTCAAGAAGCATGCAGCCAAGAAGGTGGTGAAGGGCCTGGACAGAGTCCAGGACGAATATTCCCGAAGATCCTACTCCCGCTTTGAGGAGGACGACGACGACGATGACTTCCCTGCCCCTGCTGATGGCTATTACCATGGGGAAGGGACCCAGGACGAGGAGGAAGGGGGCGTATCCAGCGATGCCACCGAGGGCCACGACGAGGATGATGAGATCTACGAGGGGGAATATCAGGGCATCCCCCGGGCAGAGTCTGTGGGCAAAGGCGAGGGGATGGCAGATGGGGCCCCCCTGGCTGGAGTGAGGGGGGGCCTGGGGGATGAGGAGAGCCCCCCTGGGGGTCGGGGGGAGGCACAGCGGAGGAAAGAACGGGAAGAACTGGCCCAGCAGTATGAAGCCATCCTCCGGGAGTGTGGCCATGGCCGCTTCCAGTGGACACTCTACTTCGTACTTGGTCTGGCGCTGATGGCTGACGGTGTCGAGGTCTTTGTGGTGGGCTTCGTGCTGCCCAGTGCCGAGAAGGATATGTGCCTGTCTGACTCCAACAAAGGCATGCTGGGTAAGACACCTCGGAGATACTCTGCCCCGTCCTGCCCCAAACTCTGGAGACACCCCTGCTCCTGAGAACTGCCCTCCCTGCTGGGCTCCCTAGGACCCTGCCCTCAAGATGTCTCCAGAGGGCTCAGGGTTCCTCTGCGCGGTGTCCCCTTACACACACCCTCCTCTTGGGGTTGCAGCACAGTGAAGTTGTTTGTACAAGAGGGGCTGGGGGGAGGACAGCTGGGCTGGGGCTTGGCTGGTGGTTGGGTGGTGGTTTGCAGAGGTGGCTCTGTGGGGGGAAAGACCCCATTTAGTGTTTCTTCAGAGCCTCCCTCTTGTGTTCCTGCTCCCTTTCCCTGATTGGGGCAATAAGAAGTCAGTATCCTAGCTCCCTAGGTTAAATGGGAGGGTTGGTTTGGGGTGGTAGGGGTTGGGGAAGAATCCGGGGCCCGCCTTCAGCCAGAGAAGCTGGACACACTGGCCCTTGATCAGCCTTGGGAGTGGTCAGGAGCCAGCGAGTGGTCTCCGATGGCTCTTCCTGATGGGGACCCTGAGGGACAAAACCCCTAGACTCCCTCAGAAGGGATCTCGGTCTTGCTCTGCCACCGAGTTGTCGTGATTTGAGCAGGTCCCCTTTCCCTGGGGCTTGGCCTTGGGCATGGGCAAAATGCAGTTTGGAGTAGATGATTTTCAAGATTAATTCCAACTCTGAATTTATGAAAGAAGTAAGAAACAGGAAAGTTTATGACCAGGGATACTGGAGCTGCAAGGAGTGAAGGATGGATTTTGTGGGGAGGATTTCCTGGAGGCATGAAGAACTGGAGCTGTTTCCTGGGGAACATGAGACACCTCCTGGTGTCAAGACAGGGAGGGGGCAGGGACCCCACGAGGGTCTGGGAATCTAGGCAGATCCATTCCTCATTCCAGGCAAGCCAGAAGTGGGAGTGTTGTGTGTGACAGACAGCCAGAGAGTGAAAATTGAGAGGGAGACGAAGCGAGAATTCTGGGGTTCTCTCATATCTGTATTCCCGCCTTTGAACCCACAGCCTGCAGAGGTGACCTTCCATCTTTGCTCACACAATTCAGCTTCTCTCACTTGCTCTCATCTCTAGGTAGACTGAGCTTCTAGAAGTCCTTCAGATCCTTGATTCATCTGCTACATTTTCAGCTCTCTTGATGTTCGGCAAGTGGGAGAACTGAAGAGTGTCTGCTCATCCCCTCTGCCTCTTTTCCTCCTTCCAGGTCTCATTGTGTACCTGGGCATGATGGTGGGGGCCTTCCTCTGGGGAGGGCTGGCTGACCGGCTGGGTCGGAGACAGTGTCTGCTCATCTCGCTCTCGGTCAACAGCGTCTTCGCCTTTTTCTCATCTTTCGTCCAGGGTTATGGCACTTTCCTCTTCTGCCGTCTCCTTTCTGGGGTCGGGTGAGTGTCCGCGTCCTAAGGCCCTGGAGGGCAGGACTGTGCCTTGGTCAGTGTCACGTCTCTAGGCCCCTGCACAGTGCCAGGCGCACCAAATGCGCTTCCAAGTATGTACAAGTGGAATGCATCCTTGCTGCTCCTACCATCTTCAGGCCAGCTTCTCCCTGTCCAGGACCTGTCTGCTGCCTTTCCAGAATGCCATTCCATGACCGGTTCACCCCTCCCTTTAGTTCCATTCTGAGCCTGGCTCCGTGAAGAGACCTGGTGGGTCTCAGCCTCACCTCTGGGCATCTGTGGACCCTCAAGTTACCTCCTTCCCAGAGTCTACATATTTCCTGCATTTGACAGCAGACCTTGCTAATACCCACAGCTGCCCGAACTCTGAAGCCTTGACCCCGCGCCTTTTTACTTCTACCTGAATGTACTCTCTCCTTGTCTCCAAACTCTTTTCTGGCCTGCTCCCATATACCTGCCCTCAGCCTCTTCTCTGGTCCTTTCTGGGGCCAGTTTTCCCTTTTTCTGTAATTATCTTCCCTCCCAGATTCAGTGTTTGTTCCTTCCTTTTCCCTGAGACCCGTCTGGCTGGTTACCAGGGTCCCAAGGATGGGCGCCTGATGGTTGGCTGGTGGCGAGATGGTAGGGCACTAAGTGTGTGAAGGAGTCTTTACAAAGGTCTGGAAGAGGAAAGGGATTTGGGGACCCAGAGCAATGGGGTAGGGGATCGGGAATATGGCTGGTTTCCAATGCTGAATTCTTGCACACCCTCTAGGATCGGAGGGTCCATCCCCATTGTCTTCTCCTATTTCTCGGAGTTCCTAGCCCAGGAGAAACGTGGGGAGCACCTGAGCTGGCTCTGCATGTTCTGGATGATTGGTGGGGTGTATGCAGCTGCTATGGCCTGGGCCATCATCCCCCACTACGGTGAGCAGCCCCCAGGGAGTACCCCCCAGGCTGTCCTGCGCTCCCTGTGGTGGGATACCCCAGCCATTGGCCTCTCTGCTGACTTTGTGACTGTCCCCTGACAGGGTGGAGCTTTCAGATGGGGTCTGCTTACCAGTTTCACAGCTGGAGGGTCTTTGTCCTCGTCTGCGCCTTTCCTTCTGTGTTTGCCATCGGGGCTCTGACCACACAGCCTGAGAGTCCCCGCTTCTTCCTGGAGGTGACGGGGCTGGGGCTGGGGCTGGGGCTGGGGCCGGGGCTGGGCTGCGGGGAGGGCAGCAGGGGCTCCTGTGTTCAAACACCGCTGTGGGTTGGGTTGGATCTTATATGGCTGCCTTCCTTCCTGGCAGGGTCCATTCTCTGTGGGACTTTATCTTATTTCCTTTGTTTGAATCTCCAGAAAGGTTTTGCGGGTGGAGAAACCAGGGGACCTGCTCAACCATGGGTGGCTTAAAATTTTGCTGGCGGGGGCCCTGGCCCTGACTTTACAGCCCCAGAGAAGGTTCTACTCTCCCACTTCCCCATCCAACTATGTCTTAGTCCAGCCGGGCTAAGGTCCTGCCCCTTCTCTGACTACACATTTGCTTACCACCATCATTTGCCTTGTTTTTCGTTTTCTCTTTCCATCGTACCAGGGGAATCCCTAGGACCTATGCTTATATTTGTCTCCTGGACTCCCCCCACTCCTACCCAAGTCTGATTATATTTTGCTGTGCCCCCACTTAGGGCTTTTCCAAAGTGGGTGATGGATGTGCCCATAGGTCAGCGGTTGGGGTGGGAGCCCTTTTGTGTTCTGCGACTCCAGGTCGGAGGTCGAGGGTCTATAACCCGGGGTCGGGGAAGGGCTCATCTGGATGTGGGGGTTCTGTCTGTGGCTCTAGAATGGGAAGCATGATGAGGCCTGGATGGTGCTGAAGCAGGTTCATGACACCAACATGCGAGCCAAGGGGCATCCTGAGCGAGTCTTCTCAGTAAGCCACTACCCTTCCCACCTCAGTCCTGCAAGCTGCTGCACCCCAACCCCCCCTTGGCCCCTCTCTGGATAACCCCCCACCTTCCTAGGCATCTCCAGCCACACTTGCCTCAGCGACATCTCTCAGGGCACCCTCTCCACCCCTGCCTCCCATTTTGCTGCTGCAGGAGACACTGACGCCCCTGGAAGGGGGTGGAGATACAGACTAAGTGGCTGCTCACCCCTTCTCTTGACCGCAGGTAACCCACATTAAGACGATCCATCAGGAGGATGAGTTGATTGAGATCCAGTCAGACACGGGGACCTGGTACCAGCGCTGGGGCGTCCGAACCTTGAGCTTGGGAGGGCAGGTAATGGTGGATTGGATGGTGGGGAGAGAGAAGGGACGGGGAGAGGTGGACAGGAACGCAGGCCTCGAGCCTGTGTGTGGGGTGGTGGCTGAACTGCAGGGAGGTGGTAAGGCAGAAACACGGGGAGCTCGGGCTGCTAGAAGTCAGTGCAGCCACTGTCTGACTCTGTTCTCTTCCGCCTAGGTTTGGGGGAATTTCCTCTCCTGTTTTGGTCCAGAATATCGACGCATCACTTTGATGATGATGGGTGTATGGTTTACCATGTCGTTCAGGTGAGGAGGTGGGTGGGGTGGGTGGTATGTGGTGGACGTGATGGTGTGGGTTGGGAGAGAGGTGGAGAAAATGGAAACGAAGGGGGCGGATCATGAGGAAAGGTGCTGTCCAGACCCCCTTCGATCCTGCAGCCTGCTTCTCTGCTCCATTCATTAATCCAACAAGCTTATATTACAAGCTGAGCAGAGTTAAGCTTCTCTTGTGTGCCAGGCACTGTGCTGGGCTGAAAGAGACGTGGCCCCAGTCCTCAGGGAGTTTCCATCTTAGCCAGGGAGCTAGACAAAACCAGCTGTAAAGCAGCGTGATGAGTGCTGCTTGGGGGTGGACAAAATGCTCCAGGAGCACAGGACAGGGGCTTCCCAGCCCAGATGTGGAGTGGGGTGGGGATCTGAGTCCTGGAGGATGAGTGGGTGTCAGGCTGAGGGTGGGATGGGGGAAGTGTGTTAGCAGAGGGAAGAGCAAATGCCTGGGAGATAGATAAGAGTATGGTGGAAGGGTTAGAAGGACCACACCAACTGGTGAGGGATGAGGCTGGAGAGGTGAGCAAGGTCCCCACACGGGCTGATCTGCAAGCTCCCCCTCACTCTGGACCGCCCGGGGCCAGTCCCTGAGCCCTGTCTGATTCCCTCACCCGTGACTCCTCAGCTACTACGGCCTGACTGTCTGGTTTCCCGACACGATCCGCCATCTCCAGGCAGTGGACTATGCAGCTCGCACCAAAGTGTTCCCTGGGGAGCGTGTGGAGCACGTGACTTTTAACTTCACCCTGGAGAATCAGATCCATCGAGGGGGACAGTACTTCAATGACAAGTATGCGGGGACCTTTATGCTCCTCTCCTCCATCCCTTTGACCTGTGTCTCTTTTATGAGTCTGGGAGCTTTGAGACGAGGTACTTTGGGGCAAGGACCTGTGGTCCCTGCTCAGTGCCACAGTGTCCTGTGACCTCATGAAGGGCAGGGCCTTGGAGGAGGGGGTGAGGATGATGGGGAGCCCGTGGTCATCCTGGCCTTCCTTCCAGGTTCATCGGGCTGCGCCTGAAGTCGGTGTCCTTTGAGGACTCCCTGTTTGAGGAGTGTTATTTCGAGGACGTCACATCCAGCAACACGTTTTTCCGCAACTGTACATTCATCAATACTGTATTCTACAACACGGGTAAGAGAGGGGCGCGTGGCTGCTGGCTGTCAGACCAAAGGGTCGGGTGTACTGTGAGGAGGGGTCCCTGGCTCAGGGCTCCCACGCGGAGCTCTCGGGAGCCGTGGAGGAAGGTGGTGTGGGGGCCTCTAGTTCCCACCAGTAATTCCACAAATCTAATGGAAATTGAAATTGACAGTTAGAATATCTGACAAAAATATCAAGTTTCTTTGCCTGGAACTAAAACAACTCACTGCAGTGGTTTTAATGCACTTTTGAAGAGGGCAAAAGTCATTCAAAAAGGGTCCTTAAGAAAAATAATAAAAGGAATATTTGGTGGGGAAAAGGTTGGGAATCGTTGCATTAATCCACTTCTTTAACAGTGATTCTCAGACTCCATGCACATAAATGCTGGCATTAGAGGGGGTTTCTCACCTCTAAATGGTATCCTGGGTGAGTTTTTCCCACCTCGCAGGAAAAAATAATGGACAGGACGTTTCAAGGATTTTAAATATTTTTTTCAGTAATGTTTCCTAAACCATGGCCCTGCTGTTGCTTGTAGTCAGCAGGGAGGGGGAAAAAAAGAAGAACAGGAAGCAGACTATTCATGAGAAAACTTGGAAACAACCAGTCACACTGTTTCGTTTGATAGACTACCGATATTTTCTGCTGTAAAGATTTCTAGTTCTTATGGTGATGTTATTTGACGTTTTGCAATGCGTGTCCTCAACCATTCTGAGTCCCCCTGCTAAACCCGGCAAAGGCAGAACCTGAGCTGTAAGCAGTACCACCTCCCTCTGTCAGTTGACATGACTGCCCGCCTGTCTTGGCCTCCACCCCAGACCTGTTTGAGTACAAGTTTGTGAACAGCCGTCTGGTGAACAGCACGTTCCTGCACAACAAGGAGGGCTGCCCACTAGACGTGACAGGGACAGGCGAGGGTGCCTACATGGTGTACTTCGTTAGCTTCCTGGGGACGCTGGCTGTACTTCCCGGGAATATCGTGTCTGCCCTGCTCATGGACAAGATTGGCAGGCTCCGAATGCTTGGTAAGTGGGGGAGGCCAGGCCGTCGTGTTGCAACTGATTAGGGGGCCAGCGCAGGGGACTGGCAAAGGCTTCTCACCTCAGTCTGTGGAAGAGCTTAGCCAGAGAAGCTTCTCTCTCATGTCTTCTGCTTATGGGGTGGCAGCAGGAAGGGGAGGGGCCTGGCCCAGAAGCTTCTCTGGGGGGTAAAGGAGATAGGTGGGATAGTAAGTGGTTCACTGCACGGGCTTTCAGGGTATTGGGCAAGTTCCTTAACCTCTATGAGCCCAGCTGTCTCATCTGGAAAATGGGGGTGGCTCATAGGGTTGACGTATTAGATCAATGCATGTAAAGCACCAAGTTGACTGGCCCATAAGCTGGCGTTAAAGAAGTGGTTGGAAGTGACATTATTAATAAGAAAAAAATTATAAGGGAGGCTGGGGATGAGTGAAAAGCTGTCCTTTTGGGTACCTTGGGAAAAAGAGTCTCATTCTGGGCTGCCCTCAACACCAGTTGATGGGACAGGGTGGGTGGTGGATGGTTCCTTTGCAGACAGGCTCATGTCGCTCTCTCCTTTCCTGGCTCCAGCTGGCTCCAGCGTGATGTCCTGTGTCTCCTGCTTCTTCCTGTCTTTTGGGAACAGTGAATCAGCCATGATTGCTCTGCTCTGCCTTTTTGGAGGGGTCAGCATTGCATCCTGGAACGCGCTGGACGTGTTGACCGTCGAACTCTACCCCTCGGACAAGAGGTAGTTGGAGTGTGGTGGGGGGCACGGCAGCAGGTTGAGGGTCTAGAGGTTAAGGGAGAAGTGGGGTGAGGAAGGGGGGCTGAGTGGGAAAAACAACTTTAGGGGTAAAAGGATACACATTCCTATTGAGTTTCTCCTCTAAGAGCTGGTAGCTTTTATATTCACTTCTTGAAGTCTTAACTATTAATCTTTCGGTCTCCTTTCCCCCTGGTCTCCCAATTTATCTACATTCCCTGATGTGCATCCTTCCCCTCTCTGGTTTCTGTCCTTCCTGCCCTCTCGGACACCGCCTGCCATCTCTCCTTCACTTCCCCATACCCGCCCTTCCCCCACAAACCCTCCCATGCCTCTTTGTTTCCCACCTTGCCTGGCCCACTCGTGCTGCACTGGGGGACCCCTGAACAGGACCACAGCCTTCGGCTTCCTGAATGCCCTGTGTAAGCTGGCAGCAGTGCTGGGGATCAGCATCTTCACGTCCTTTGTGGGTATCACCAAGGCTGCTCCCATCCTTTTTGCCTCAGCTGCCCTTGCCCTCGGGAGCTCTCTGGCCCTGAAGCTGCCCGAGACCCGGGGGCAGGTGCTGCAGTGAGGGGGTCTCTGGGGCTTCGGGGTGGCAGGCACACTGTGAGACCAACAACTCCTCCCTTCTCCCTGCCCTGCCATCCTGGCCCCCAGAGCCCTCACTCCCCACACCTGTGTTTGGTGTCTTAGGTGTGTGTGTGTGTGCGCGCGTGTGTGCGTATGTGTGTACACACATGTATGTGACCCTGTGGGCAGGGACGACAGGGAAAGCTCCATCATCCCAGTTTTGGGATGCAGTTCTACTCCCCACCTCCTACCACCCTCGACTTTGCACAAGAGAAGGCTTGGCCCCACCCTTCTCTCCCAGTGTTAGTGATGGGCCCTTGCTCTTCCCGGCTCCAGGGGCCCCAGAACATGTTTCCTGCCTCCCCCTCTTTCCCTCTGCCTAGGCCCTGGTGAAACCATGAGCTTGTGGTTATACTGGGGGCTGGAGCTTGGTGTAGACCATGGACCAAAAGAACTTTACCTTAGAGTGGAAGGTGTGCCCTCTCACACCTCCTGTTGGATGCTGGGGGAGTAGCAATAAACCTCAGCCCCCTGGCCTCCACTTCCCCTTCCATTTGGGCTTCAGAGGCCTGAATTTTATGGAATTAGCTTTCTGATTCTTAATTATTTATATATTAAGTTCTGAGGCAGCTCAGCAGGACTGTGTGTGTGTTATGACTATGTGTGTATACTTACGTATGTGTGTGTATGTGCCATGGGCAGGGGTGTCACTATACTGTCCTAAAATATAAGCTAAGGGTAATGTCAAGGGACGCACACACAACCCTGCCTCCCATGGTACCACCCCTCCCCCCGATCTTGTTTCTGTGCCAGGCGTGGGAGGGAAGAGCCCTAGGCCAGGCTGGAGTAGAGTCCCACAGTCTAGTGAGATCTGAGGGGACCTCCCCTCCTCTCAAGAAACACAGGCCTCCTCTGGAGAGGCTCCACCCACTACAGCACAGACGGTAACAGCACAGCTGCTCTCCCACCCCCAGCCTGTCAGCCTGTCCCCTCACAGGTAGGGGGGCAGGGGAGGGAAAGAAACCAGGCATATGGTCAAACCAGCAGATCCAAAAGCACAAGGAGCTGGGGCAGGGGCCCTCCCAGCAACTAGAGCGGAAAGAGGTTGGGTAGTAAGCCAGGGGCCCCAATGCAGGGATCAGAGCCTCAGTTGCCCCATCTCACCCTTTCCACACAATAGCCCCTGTAGGTTAAGCTGCCCCTGTCCCACACTATCCGTATGGCTGCTTTCTTTGGTGTCCCCCTCCCCCCAACCGTAGCTGTGATGTGTTGTAGTTTTTAGCTGTTTGTAAAATGTTAAAAATTAAAAGGAAAAAAGTGAAAATAAAAAAAGAAAATCCAAATTCACCTTCCTCCTGCTGCGTCTGGTGCCGCCACCCTATGGTCACTCCCTCCATTTTGTAACACTGAACCAGGTGGTGACTGTTTAACTCCTTGGTGTCTGCTCAAAGGACTGCCTTCTCCTCCAGTGCCCAGTGTATGTGTGTGCCCTTTCCTCACCCTTCACTTGCTGGACGCAGCCCTCTCCCCTGCACCCCTAGAGGGACCATCCATCTCCCTTGCTCTCCTGGGGAACCCTAAACCCAACTCTGTTGATGTGAAAAATGAAATGAAAAATATTGATGAAAAATAAACAGGAAACAAATCCTTAAAATCCAAAATGGCTGTCTGCTTCTTTGCCTCTCCACCTACACCCAACTCTGTTCTGCCCGCTGAGAGAAGGTGATGAGATGGAAAAACAACTCCTTTCCAAACTAAAGGCCAGAATAACATGAGGTATCACCCTTACTTTTTTAACTGGCCTCTCTATTGTGACCTTTCCACTTCTCCAGATGGAGGGCCCTCTCAGTCTCCCAGATTTGAAGACTTGGTGTAATATCCTAGAACGCAATAGCAAAGAAACTAATAACCTGACTTTAAAAATGGGGTAAAGATTGCAATGGCCAACAGGTATATGAAAAAATGTTCAACATCACTAATCATTAGGGAAATGCAAATCAAAACCATAAGATATCGCCTCATACCTACTAGCCAAAAAAATCCCCAAATGACAAAAAGTGTTGGCAAAAATGTGGAGAAATTGGAATCCTCGCACATTGTTGGTGGGAATGCAAAATGGTGTGGCTGCTATGGAAAAGAATATGGAAGTTCCTCAAAAAATTAAAAATAGAACAACTGTATGATCTAGCAATCCCACTTCTGGGCATTTAACCAAAAGAATGGAAATCAGGACCTTGGAGAGATAGTAGCACCTCCATGATCACTGTAGCAAAGTTACGGAAACAAGCTAAATGTCCATTGACAGAGGTATGGATGGATAAAGAAAATGTGTGATATACATATACTGGAATCCTATTCAGCCTTAAAAAAGGAAATTCTGCAATATGTGACAATATGGATGAACCACGAGGATATTATGCTAAGTCAAATAAGGCAGTCAGAGAAATACCGCATTGATGCCACTTATATGAGTTATGTAACATAGTCAAATTCATGTAATCCAAGAGTGGAATGGTGGTTGCCAGAGGCTGGGGGCAAAAGGAAATTAATAATCAATGGGCAGAAAGATTCAGTTGAAACAAAATGAATAAGCTCTAGAGATCTTTTGTATGGCATTGTATGCATAGTCAACGATAATGTATGGTACACTTAAAATTGGTTAAGAAGTTGCCTCATTTGAAGGGTTCTTACCACAATAAAATAAAATTAACAAAAATAAATTTAAAAAGACAACACCTCCCCCAAACAAAAACAAAAAGTTTGAGTCACGTTCAAGTTCTTGAGACTAGGACCAATTTCCTCCAAATCTTCTTGTGTGACTTAAAGATACAGATTCAAAATTCCATTCTAGGAATCAGAATGAGAATCCTGGTTTTGGAAGAGGGGACATAGAATCCATTTTAAACAAGCTCCTTTGTGAATTCTTACCTGTGAGGAAATCTGAAAACCACTACTTAGGGGTTACCCTCGACTCCTCTCTCACTCTAGTCCGTTTCTGTTCTAATCAAGCCACTTTCCGACTTTTTATGGCAGCTCTCAGATCCACTCTTTCCTTTCCAATCCCACAGCTGATCTCAAAGTCAGGGTTCCACCTTCACTCTTGGTTGATCTCTGTGCCTCCGATCTCCTATGCCAACCCACTTACCCATCACTGCCAGATCAATCTGCCCCACAGTGCTCTTTGGCATGCCCCTCCTCAAAACTCTTCAGTGACTCCCTGCTGCCCAACCAGATGCTGTCTCAGCTCTTTAGCCAGAAATGGTCAAGATACATGTTCATCAAGCTTTTTTAGTATCTAAGATCCATTTCCACATTGAGGTCATCAGATATTTCCTTATCTAGACGTTACTTGAGCTCTCCTCAGAAATATTACTTAACATTTGGAAGGCTCATAAGAAAAAGGGGCTACATAAAGTTATCTCCGTCTTCTATACTCATTTTCTAGGTTATCATCTTTTCACTGCGTTAGTGTTTTATCCCAAAAGATCTTTCTTACAAACAAATGAAAATCCTTTTGGAAATGGACAGGCTGTTAGAAACCAAACATTCCCCCAGTATGAAATTCGAATGTGTCTACAACTTCTGTCTTGCCCAGTCTAGTTTTTATGTTTCTGTGGGGGCTCTTCTTGTCTATAACACCTTCTCCTTTCTGGTTTAAGTCTGTGCTTTCCTTTAAAGATCCGACTAGGTCACTTCCCCCATGAAGCCCTTCTTGACTACCCCAGGTTACTGGTATCTTTCTTCTCCCACGAACGTCTGTGGCACTGATTCAACAGGTCATGAATAACAAAGCGATGCACCTCAAATTATAATTTACTTTTTAATGTACAGGATTATTTCCAGCTCATCAGATCTGGTGGTCCTTAGTCACAATTTAACATGAAATGCCTGGGCAGCTTTTCCTGAATAGTCCAGGGCAAGAGCAGGAGTGATTCTCTTTCCTTGGGTTAGCTTTGATCTGAAATGAGTGGCTATCTCCAGAGAAATAAATGTATGTGCAGGTTGAATGGGGCCCCGATCCTCATCCCTTACCAATACCCGACTGTAAGGAAGGGAAGAAGGCCCCAGTAGTTTACTGTCACCCAACCCATTCAGATCCCAGCCTTTGCTCTTTTCTTTTGGGTTCAGGGGGTTCCTCGAGTTTTCTTGCTCCCACCTAAGCAGGGGGGGCTCGCGTCCAGTTGCGGGTTCTCCCTCCACTGGGCAGGGGTCCGCGCCTGGATGGCCAGCGCGTGGACCGGCCCGGCTAGCTCTTCCGACAGCGCAGCGTGGACCAGCCGGTGCCGCTGCAGCGGGCTCAGACCCTCGAAGCGAGAGCTCACCACCGCCACACGGAAATGCGTCTCGCTGCCTGGTGGGACCGCGTGGCCTCCGCTCTCGTTACGCAGCTCCAGCACCTCGGGGTTCAGAGCCTGCTCCAACTTCATGCGAATGGCGGCCTCAACAGGACCGATGGTCCCCGATCCCGCGCTGCCCCGGGACAGACAGACGCGGCCGGCCATGGAGAACAGGCGCCTGACCAGCTGTCCACTCAGCATCGGCTACCGCAGAGACAAGGACCAAGGCAGTGAGGACCAGGGCCTCCTGCCTGCTGAGAGCCCAATCTCACAGCCCTCCCACCTCGACCCGCACCCCAACCCGCCAACGTCCACACGCGGCTGCCGCAGGGAGCGAGACTAGACGCCAGCCAGCCGGACCCGAGGCCCCGCCCCTTTCCTCTGTGTGACGTTGGGGAAATTTGGCCTCCAGCCGCCGGCAGCGGACGGGTGACTAGGGATTAGAAAGGGCCCGCGCGCTAGGCATGTTCGTTAAGGGGACTACCACGAAATGGCGCTGGAGGTTGCAAAAGGAGGCATGTGCAACTCCGGGCACTTGGTTGGGCCAACGTCCCCTCTGAACCCCAGGATGGCCCTTTTCTACCTTCGGCTCAGCCTTGGCTACCGCAGTTCCCGTTCAGGGACGCGATTCCTGACGTTCTCGGCGAAATGCGGTCCTCGCGTCCTGAGGCACGCTGGGAAATGGAGTCCTTTCTACGCGACAGTAGACTGGACCGGCGCTACGTGGTGCCCTGAGGGCTCACGGGAATTGTAGTCTACGAGTCTCCCAATTCGTGAGGTCGTTTTCGGAAGCAGAGAAATGCAACAAGCAAGAAAACCGCGCGGACACACAAACAAAAACCTGAGAATCCTTGCGCAGTTGGGATTGGGATTATTCCATACAGTTTACTGCCAATAAATCTTGTAGGTCATATAGCCCAGCTCCTTCATTTTACATACAAGAAAATAGAAGTCTGTTCCATGTATTGCATATATATGTTGTGCGCCAGGCCAGTCCTCCAGGCTGAGGAATAAAGCAGACCCTGTCCTCAAGGGGTTTACAATAGTATGTCTTTCACCCTGATACCCAGATGTTAACATTTACCACACTCGCGCTCTCTCTCCCTCTCTCTTTCTTTTCTGAACTATTTGAGTGTCAGAGATGAAGCCCATTTACCTCTACCTCTCTACCTACCTGTGATGGTTATTAATTTTATGTATCAACTTGGCTGGGCTACAGGGTGCCCAGATATTTGGTGAAACATTATGCTGGGTGTTTCTGTGAGGGTGTTTTGGATGAGATTAACATTTAAATGACAGACTGTGTAAAGCAGATTGCCCTTCCTAATGTGGTGGGCCTCATCCAATCAGTTGAAGGCCTCAATAGGACAAAAGGGCTGACCATCCCCAAGAGAGTTCTTTCCTGCCTGTTTGACTTTGTATTGAGACATTGGGTTTTTTCCTGCTTTCAGACGTGAACTGAAACACTGGCTCTTCCTGGGTCTCCAGCCTGCCAGCCCTCGGACTGGAATTACAGCATTGGTTCTCAGGCTTTGGACTCTACTGGAACCACACCATCAGCTTTTCTGGCTTCCAGCTTGTTGACTCACCCTACAGAACTAGGGACTTGTCAGCCTCTATAATCATGTGAGCCAATTCCTTTTTTTAAAATTTGATTTCCCCCCTTTCTTCCACCTCGCCCCCCCCCCACTCTGGTTCAAGTTGTTGTTTCTCAGTCTAGTTGTGTAGGACACAGCTCCCTGGCCCATGCTGGTATTATGTCCTGTTTCTCATAAAGCGTTTGTCTACTAATTTTAGCATCTCAGAAGTGTATTTGAAGTAGGAGTTATTGAAGACAACTGAGGTCATTGGGGATGGGTGGGAGGGGAAGTGGGTAAAAGGGGTAAAATCACCTGGGGAGAGTATATGGTGAGAAAAGGATCAGATTTTCTATTAGATGATCACTTTGGGTAGTGTGTGAAGAATGTGTTAGAGAAATTGGAAGAATGGAAGCAGAGAGGAGTTCACCTTTGGCAGTATTAGTCTGGTGAAATAATGTGAGTGAAAGCAGGAGATGGGCTAGAGAGAAGTAAATCAATTAGAACACTGTTAAAAGAGATGGAATTGATAGATTTGTTTTTGGTCAGCCTTGCAACTTGATAATCTAGTGACAGTGGTCAGGCATGGTGAGAGGCTGTGGTCAGAGAAGGCTTTACTGTGTAGGGGACATTTACACAGAAATTGGCATGACTAGAAGGAACTAACAATGTGGAAAGAGATCTAGGCAGAGAAATTGTATTCACTACATTCTAGATGTGTTAAGCCAATCTCAGTGTTGGCAAACTTGGGTGTTCAATAAAACGTATTGGATGGATGAGTGAAATGATGTATGAAGAGAGGGCTGACATCATTATTACTCCTGTTGCCAAAAATAAGTAAAAGCTTTGCAAGGTGCAAGGTCTATAGGGCAAGTTTAGTGTTTTTGTTTCTAATAAAAACATAGTCATAATAACATCTACTATTTAGTGAGTTTTTCATGACCAGGTTAAGACTTTTTAGAGGCTTTAAGCACTGACAAATAATGGTGGCCACTTCATGTGTAATTAAAACAAAACAAACAATAATAAACACTAATCTGTAACATAAGGATTGGGATGCCCAGAAAAATACTAACTTCCCCCCCACAATGCTTACTTCAGTATTTGTTCACTAAAAAAAGTAATTTGTGCTTATTGATGTATAATTTACAAATGAGAAATTCATAAATCTTAAATGTACCATTTAATTTTACACATGAATACACCCATATCAAGCTATAGAAAATTTTCAGCACCTTGGAAGGCTCCAGAAAGTCAATACTATCCTGCTACAGTAACCATTATTCTAACCTCTATCACCATAGATTACTACTTTTGTCCATTTTTGAATGTCACATAAAATAGATTCACATGGCATGAATTCATTTGTTTTCTTTTGTTCAACATTATATGATTCATCCATGAGTGTGGCAGTAATTTGTTCATTTTCGTTGTGCAGTATTGCAGTTTTATGAATATACTACATTCTTGTAGATGCTTTTTGTTGGATGGAAACATTGGTTTCTGTTTGGTGTATACCCAAGAGTGGAATTGCTAGGATACACCCGATATTTACTTTTGAAATGATAAATTCATTCAAAGAATTTGTAGGATGTCTCTGCTTTCTTGGTGCCAGGTACTGTTCTAAATATTTTACATGTACAAACTCTTAACAATCCCACAAAGTAGCTACTATTATTGCTCTTGCTTTACCACTGAGGAAGCAAACCCTTTGAGGTTAGGTAATTTGCCCAAAACCTGTAAAATCTGGAATCTTAACCATTTACCTGTTCTGCCTCCCAGTGCAGCACTGGGCCTCTCAGGTTCCAAGCTCTGCAGTAAGTTCTTTACGCTTAATTCTCATTTATTCTAACAACTCTATTATGGTAGGGTGTATTATTTTTTATTTAATTGACAAGCTCCTATTTTATCTTCCATCACTCTGGCTTACTACAGTCTACTGTTTATAGTTGGCATTTGGAGAGTGGCTGTTGACTAAAGAGAAATATTTTAGAAAAGATGACACTCATTCTTTAAGAGTATTGTTTCATTTATTCATGCCCAAAACATTGAACTACCTTATTAAGAGCCAGGTAGAAGGAATGAAGGACTCTTGATTCAAAGATGAAGAAGATATGGTCTATCTTGAGGTGGTCACAGAAAGGAAGTGAGACCAAAGTCAAAGCACAGTAGAGGGGTGCCATCACCAGGATGTGAACAGAGATGTGGGCACACTGAGGCTGTGTGTTTGGGAGTAGAGAAAGTCTCATGAAGGAAGAGGTGATCATCTGGGCTGAAACTGGAAGGATGAGGAGGGTTTTGCAGGTCAAGGGGAGAATGAAGCATTCTAGCCAGAGGCAACTTTACGTGCAATGGCTGGGGGCTGAGAAAGGACTTGCTCATCTGTGAATGGCAAGCAGTTCAATATGGAGGAGGTTGGCGGTGGTGTTGGGGAGAGGTGGAGGGCAAGGGGAAGGGAGAAGACTATGGTAGAATGGTGGGATAGAGCTAGAACACAAAATAAATGTTTGATTTACTAGATTGCCTGGGAAAGAACTTAGTTGCCTTTGTTTAAACATCCCAGAGGTGTTAAGGAAGTAAGATCCAGCCTGTCTGCCTGTGATGGTACTTTTATAAATGGCCTGCTGTTTTATTTTTTAATAGCTCTGATAAGAATGTTGGGAAAGGAGCTCTGGGGAGCAATACTAATTGAGCCTGGGATAATTTGAAAGATATTGGCCTATCTAGACTTACCTAATAAGGTTTTATAGCTGGATGGAATCTAAAGTATTGTCTAATTATCTCTCTCTCTCTCTCTAACAGAAGAAAGTGATGCTAAGTGACTTCATAAAAAACCCAACATCTAGTTAGTAAAGCAGTGTGAATGAAGTGGTGAAGAGCAGTCTTTGGTTCAGGTGGACCTGGGCTCTAATCATGTCTTAGTAAGAGGATCTCTGACTTCTGGCAAGTCTTTTAAGTCCTGAGCCTTGGTTTCCTTATCTCTGAAACAAAAAATTGTATCTACTTCCTAGATAGCCCCTAGCATAGGACTTATCACATAGTAAGAATTTAGTATATTCTTTTGCTTTCCCTTCTAACAGCACCCGGTCATGATAGAAGTAAAAAAAAAAAAAAAAAGATCAGATCTCAAAGGGGGGGGGGTCCCTCAAATAGGGGCTTTTCTGGGTGCCAGAACTGTGGGGTCCAAACTATCTGCACTCAGACCCTGTAGGTCTGAAAATTTGACATGACCAGAACTTCAAGAGTTGACTGACTTCTTGGGGAGAGACTCGCACTAACAAAACATACAACAAATTTATGAATAGTTCAGAATGCAAATTCATTAACTTCTAGTGATAGAGATATCTTCCCATAACTGGCTCTCCCCTTCTCAGTCTCATATTTTTATCTTGAAATGGAATAATGGGAAAGTTGTTAATTGAGCACAGAATCTGAGCTTAGAGTTAGTGCTCAGAAATATTTCACCCAGCTGTGAGAAAAGGCTATTTTCACAACTAGGAACCCTTCCATAATAGTCCAAACTTTTCTATCTAGCATACAATCCTGTCATTGCCGTTTATAAAAATGTATACCACATCTATTAATACATGCATCTTCTGAAATGATACATTGATTGGGTTAGAATTATCTTCAGTTATATTCTACTATTGAGGAAACACTCCCATCACCTTTGATTGTACTTGGATGTTTCACAAACCTATATCAGCATTCTTACCAGAGGTAATCTCCACAGATAGCTGGTATTAACTAACTTCCAGAGTTCAGATTTCCTCCATTTTCTAGAGGCATCTCACTAGAGTTCTTTGTACCAGCCTGTTATCTGTATACCCATTGCTTGATAGGTAGCGTGTACTCCGTGAATGTTGAATAAAGGTGAAGATAAAAGAGATCAGAAAAGGGTTCAAGGAATAGAATTTAAGTCTATTCTTTCCTCTAAAGCATTCCACCTCTTGTCCTTATGGGATCCTCAGGAAGGGTGAAAATGGTGTGGGGGATGTAAAATTCCCAGGGATGGGAAGTTGAGGAGGAAGAAACAGAATTTTTGGCCAAGATTTCTATGGAAGGCAGGTGGAGGATCATGTAAAGAAATCTGCAGGGGCTGCTGCTAGTCTAAGAGAGGATGATGAAGAGACTGGAAAAAAAGGTGGAAGAAATGTTAAAGAAGTAACCGACTGGATACGCTGTTGAGCTGCAGGGAGTTGATTCTGGCTTAGGCACCTGGAAGGCTGTTGGTGCAATTTAGGAAAACAGAGCGAAGAGGGTGGGGGTTGTTTGGATAAATTTGCTTTTGGATAGGTTTAGTTGGGACAAATGGGTAGAAATAGCCAGTGAGCAGTTTGGCAGGAGTCTAGTACCAGTGCTGAGTTCTTGGGTTCCCCAAGATAGTAATCGAGAGGAAAGCCCAGAAAAATTCCCAAATTTTGTTAAGCTTATGCTCAAGCACAGGGGCGGCAGCACAGAAGAAAGGAAGTTCCTCAGGACTGACTTGGGGTGACTCTGCTTGGCTGCTTTTATAAGCTGGGGACAAAGTGGTCTTTTTGAAAAAGGTAGGCTTCTGGAATTTCCCATTTTAGGATGGGGTGATTTCTTTTTCCAGTTGCAGGTGCCTGGTATGCTCATGCCTGCGCTGTGGGGGCAAGATGGCGGATTCCTCATTATTGGCAGGAAGATTATATCTGGTCAAACTTTGGACAACTGTACATGCACAATAGTGGTTTTCACATCTGCAAGGGTCCTGGGGCCCAAGTCCCTATGCTGTCTCATTTCCACCCTGAGATTTTATCTTCCTTATTCTTAACATTACCAGAGCACAGGCCCTTCTCGGCAGTGTCCAGGTTCTTGGATATCTTGAAGAATTGAGTGGGACACCAAAAGGCAGTGGTGAAAGAGCAGTTTATTAGAAGTGAAAGTACACTCCGAAGGAATAGGAGTGGGCCCCAGCAAGAGTGGCTCAAAAGGTGCTAACTGGAGAGGACTTAGAGACCCCATTCCTGTCTCTATCTGCCTGCCTTATTTCCCCCTGAGAGGCGTGATCCCGTAAATCTCTATGGGAAGTTGAGGGACAGGAGGTCTCTTCTGTATCTGCTTCCTGCTGAATGTGGTCGTTGTCCCTACCTATTGGGGATTCACGGAACTCTCGCCCTATCTGATCTTAGATAAGAGGGAGGGGTCTCAAGATCTGCCTGGAAGACCGTGTTGACCTCTTTGGTCGGGATGTACTGGAAGCTTTGCTAGGGCATCATTTGTATCCCGATAGCCCCTAGATGAGGAGATAGATTTTAGTTAATATTTAAAAGCATCGGACCAAGAAGCAGGACTCAAAGCTACTGACGCAGGGTGACGTGATGGAAAATCCGTTCAGCTTCATGGAGCCTGTGGCTTTTTCCTCTGGTTTAACCGATCATTTAGGTGGCATTGTTCACCCAGGAGCTGGGCCTGGAATGGCCTGGAAGGAATGCTAGGCCACAATGATTACAATCAACAAGCATAAATCACAAGCTTCTGGGTAATTATGTGAAGCAGGGGATAGGAGACTAGGATTCAGGCTAGGAACAATCTTTTGCTTAAGATTAAGAAACTGATTTAAAAAGTGATTAGGACTCAGGACTAGGGAGCTAAGAAACTAGGGAAAAGGAGACTTAAAATTCCTACAGTGAGAAGACTCTTTCATTTGGCTCATATCATTTAGGGATTAGGGTTGGAGGTCTCTTCTTCTGTAACAACTTCTTGCTACGTCCCTGTACTTGGGAGGAATAAAATTCTCTGGTCCTTGTCTGGGATGGGCTGGAAGGCTTGTACAACGGTCAGCTTAATGTGGAATTGTAGCCTCGAAGAGGCAGCCTTGATGAGGTTAAAGAGGCAAGGCTCCAAAAGTAATCAAAGTAAGATAGTTTCCAGGGGTCCCAGGAGGGGAAGGAGCCAAGTGATGTTCAGTAGGTACCCCTTAATGGAGTCCCATATAGTTTGAGCAGTGGGGTTAAGATTGTGTAGCCATTTAATCGGGCCTAGATAGGGGTGGCTAGGGATTGTACTCTGGTCTTGTCATCTATTAGCCACCCTGGTTCATTTAGGCTATACTCCCCTTTCTCAGCTTACCTGTGTGGGAGTATATTTAAGGTCAGAGAAGGTCTGGCTGTCCAATTGTTAGGGCGAGGATCCTGAGTGTTAAAAATTGTGAAGCTGCCTGGTCTACATAATTAATTTAAAAATGATCTCTCTGGTGGCTCCTCCAGTGTGTAACAATTTGGGAAGGAAGCTGGACTGCTTCTAGGAGTAATATTAGCTCCGTAAGTTTAATGGGGGAATTTTTGCAGTTAGCAACCCTTGCATTTTCCAGATGGCTACATGGGCATGTAGTATGAGAAACCCGTATTTGAGTCAGGTAAATGTTGAGTCTTTTATCCTTTCCTAACTGTAGTGCCTGGATTAGGGCTGCTAGCTCTGCCTTCTGTGCAGAAGTATTAGGGGAAAGTGCCCTAGCCTCTATGACTTTGTCTAGGCTGACAATGAACAGCATGTCCTGCTTTCTAGGTGCTCTTTCCTATAAAGCTGCTCCCGCTGGTGAACCATTCTTCCTCTGCAACTTCTGAGGGGACATCCTTTAAATCTGGCCTGCTGTATTAAACCTGTTTAGAGTCTCCATGCAGGAATGCTCTAAGTCCCTCCCTTCTGTAATGGGTAGAAGGGTTTCAGGATCTAAAGTCTGGCAAGTCCCTAGAGTGAGGTCAGGGGTATGTAGGAGCAGAGCCTGGTATTGTCTGATCCGTCTTCCTTTTAGCCAGTGATATCCTTTGACCTTTAATACTGTCTGCACCTGATGGGGAGTGAACACTTGAAGCCATTGTCCTGAGGTCAACTTTAAGGCTTCCTTTACTAAAACAGCAGTGGCAGCCACAGCCCTTACGCAGCTGGGCCAACCCTGGGCCACCGAATCTAATTGTTTGGAGAAGTAAGCTATGGGTTGTTGAAGCAGCCCCTGCTTTTGGGTTAAGACTCCTAAAGCTATCCCCTTTTCTTCATGAATGTAAAGGAAGAATGGCTTCCTCAGGTCTGGCAGTCCAAGTGCAGGGGCTTGGTCTAATTTAGTCTTGAGAGTCTCAAATGCCTGCTGACAAATTTGACCCCAGGGTAGGAGTTTTCTTTCTTTCCCTTTTAAAGCTGCATATAAGGGCTTTACTATTAGCCCAAAGTTCGGGATCCAGATTCGGCAAAATTCTGCCATCCCTAGGAACCTACGCAGTTCTTTTTTGGTGGTAGGGACTGGCAACGAGGCGATTGCCCTTTTGCGATCTGGGGCCAGCAACCGGGCTCCTGGGATGAGGATAAACCCTAGATATTGGACCTTTTGTAGGGAAATCTGTGCCTTTGCAGGGGATACCTTATATCCCCGCTCGGCTAAAAAATTTAGGGTCATTATAGTATTGTGTTGGGAGTCTTGATAGTTCGTACTGGTGATGAGCAAAGTATTTATATATTGTAACAATGTCCCATTTTTAAGTTTAAGCTTCCTGAGCTCCTTAGCAAGGGCATTTGTAAAGAGATGAGAGCTATCCCTGAAGCTCTGGGGTAATACTGTCCAGGTATACTGGGTAACTTTACCAGTCTTGGGATTTTTCCATTCAAAAGCAAACAAATCTTGAGAGTCTGGATGTAAGGGGATGCAGAAGAAAGGATCTTCCAAATACAGTACAGTATAGTACTGGGTTTTCCTGGGAATCTGAGTGAGGAGCGAATAGCAGTTGGGGATTGTTAGGCCAGTAGGGACTACCATCTTGTTAACTGCCCGAAGATCTTGAACAAAGAGCTGTTGCCCATTGGGCTTCTTTACCAGGAAGACTGGGCTATTGCAGGGAGATTGGCAAGGTCTAATTAATCCATGTTTAAGGAATTTCTCTAGAAAGGACTGAATGTTCCTCAGAGTCTCAGGTCTTAATGGGTATTGGCACTGCCACAGGCATTTTGCTCCTGGTTTCAATTTTATTTTAATAGGTTCTACATTTATGGCACGGCCGGGGGTATCAGTATCCCACACTGTAGCCTTGACTTGGGCTCTAATATCCTCTGGAAGGGTGGAAAGCTTCAGTTTTGGGGAAGTCTGGAGGGCCAATAAATGGATTCCTTGGTCTGGTTCTGAGACTTGGCCATCACCTTCCTGAAGAAATATGGAGGCTCCTAATTTCCTTATCAAGTCTCCACCAGTGAGGGGAATTGGGCACTCAGGTACACAAAGAAAAGAGTGATCTATAGTTTTAGATCCTGTATCACAGGTAAAAGTAGATTGTCTTACCTTAGGCTTCCCGTTTATCCACCTAACCGTGCAGTCATAATTGGAGAGTGGGCCACCCAGCCGAGTCAGGACAGAGCAGGCGGCTCCAGGATCTAGTAAAATCTCAGATTTCGTACCTGCCACATTGGGAGTGACCCAAGGCTCTGCAGGTGTGATAGTGATGGAGTTTCCAAGAGTCAGAGCGGG